>NC_141100.1:6436764-6926764 GCF_041138505.1 Cibotium barometz | reverse complement strand
GTTTAAACAGTGGGTCATGAATATTGGGAATGGAGTGGATTGTAGCGATAATAATACGATGGTGACACTACCAAGTAATATGGTCTTGCAAAGATCGACTCTTAAAGACTTGGTACATTGGGTATACTCTGAATTGGTTATCACTACGATATATGCTTCATACTTTAGTGAGCGTGCTATTCTTGCTCCGATAAACAGTCAAGTGGATATTGTGAATAAGACAGCTTTGGATGCAATGCCTGGTGAGCCTAAGCAATATTTCAGTGCAGATTCAATTCTTGAAAATGACAAAAATTCATTCCTATATTCCACAGAATTTTTGAACACAATCGACCTTCGGGGCGGATATCCACCTCACTTCTTGGTTTTAAAGTTAGAAGCTCCTGTTATTTTGCTTCGTAACTTGGATCCAAGACGTGGACTCTGTAATGGTACACGGATGATATGTAAGGTCTTTCACCCTAAAGTCTTGGAGACTGAAATCATCACTGGTACTAAAGTTGGTGAAAGAGTATTTCTTCCACGAAGTACCTTTATATGCAGCGAGGCCCAACTACCATTCACCATGAGGCGAAGACAGTTTCCCGTGCGATCGGCATTTGGCATGTCAATAAACAAACCACAAAGCCAAACCCTAAATGTCTTGGGGTTGTATTTGGTGATTCCAGCGTTTACTCATGGAAAATTGTATGTCGCGTTGTCATGAGCACGGTCTCCTCATGCTGTGAAGGTGTTACTTGAGGATAACGCTAATGTGGAGTGTTCATTTGATGATCTTCAAAGTTATACACCTACAACAAACAATATTGTTTATAAGGAGATCTTGATGACTTCAGAGTGACAAGTCAGGTTTCTTATTTAAGTTCTGCAATTTGATTAATTTTGTTGTGATTTTTTTTTTTATACATATTTGTCCATGGTAAAAGTACCTATTTTTGTTGTTTATGTTTTGACAGACATGTCTAAGATTACCTTTACATTGGACATGCCTTTACATTGGACATGCCTTTGTCGAGGATAGCAGGTGAGTTATTCTCTATATTTGCATAACTTTTCTTGATTACAAAGTATGGAACATGACATTCTATACTGATGTCTATCTATACAGAGCCACCGCTATGGTCAGCTCCTATTACTGCAGGTCACGTAGCAGGGATTATGATTGATGCTTATAGGGATGGGTAAGTATAAGTGTAATTGTTAGGCATTGTATAAATATTTTTTGAATCTATATATAAATAATTGTATAACCTATTTGTTATGCTTTAATTTTAGGATATTGCATGACATTGATACGTTTATGGTAAGAGTTGGGCATCGAGATGTATGGGATCGGTGTTCCTGATGAGGAGTGGAGTGTCTATTTGTTTTGGAGAGAGATGGACAGATGCTTTGCATCATTTGAGGGGTATTCAGTACCTGATGACTGGTTGTTTCTTACATCCATCATGACCATTGGTATTTGTTATGGGTTTTATACTAGAGCTTCTCATGTACCATTCACTCAATGTTCTATTGTACGAGGTAATTTTGATTATGTTTTTCTATTATAAGATTTTTTTGAGATTTTACGTGTTGTTATGTGCAGGTCCTTTTGAGATTTGATTTATCGTTGTTTCGTTTGTGCAGGTCCTTTGCATTCATCGATAGTAGAGCATGTGCGGCATGGATCACCGCTTTACAATAGAGAGCGTATTGTGAGGAGACAAATAAATGATCCTTCTTATAAGAGAAGAATTCAATTTGTTGATTCTGACATTACTGACTGAGAATACGTATTTTGTGGTGCATATTGAGAATATGTAATATTGGTCCTTTTTTGCATCTTCGTATGCTACATTACTATGATATTTTTATTTTCGCTACTATAAATCTACGAGACATGAATGTTATTTTGAGATATGTATATATGAAGTCACTTGAAATAATGTATTGTGTTTACTTAAAATATGACCTAAATTGGAGAAACTGAGCCTATTTTTTCTGGATGCCGCACAGCAACGCGCGGGTCCAATACTAGTACATTTAATAGAAATGAAAAAACATTTTGGTGCCATGTGTTTATACGATATTTATTGAAACTACGGGACGACGTGGACAAACACCCTCATCCGCTTCTCAAACCGAGGTTTTGAAGCTGGTGTCCTCACTCTCGAGAACTTAACAGTGGGAAGATGACGACTGCATCCTCAACATCGAGTTTCAGCTCCAGCTTGAGGCGTGCTGATGTGGAAGCCAGCAAGGCACGTGGCCCTATCTCATATTCTTCTTCTCGCAGGAAAGTGCTGAATGCAAAGCCCAAAAGCAAGGTCTGCCTTCAGAGCTCCTTCAGCAACCCTAATTTTGCACAGAGAACCCAGGTTTCTTCAGCGTCAAGAGATCTTCACACTCATCCCATCATGATTGCTGCAAGTTCTGCTGTTTTGGAGGGATACACTGCTAGCATCACCACAGAAAAGCTCACCATCAGCCTAGGCGTGCGAGGATACCCTATCTACATCGGCTCTGGGCTTCTCGACAATACTGAAGTTTTTAAGAGGTAATCATTTACCATTTTTTTCCTGTCTTTTTCCATTTTTCATTTCCCTTCTGGTGTCTCTCACTGCACCTTAATGTGGTTCTAATAAATTAAATCATTCAAGAGATGGAAAATTTTCAACTACATGTATGTAAGTGTAAGTATGTGAGAAAGAAAGAAAGATATATCAATGTCCACAAAAGACTCAAAGGGTCTATGAGACAAAGAAGTGTTACAATAAATCCATGGAATGTCTAGCTCATGGAAAAGAAAATAAATGAGGTTCCTAGACAAAGAAATGACCATGTGACTGGAGTGTCACAAGGTAGCGTTGTGGCTGTGATATAATGTGGAGAAGTCCATACAGATACATGGGGGTGTCACTGTGCTGGAGGCTGGAGCTGCATCTGTAATCTCATAAATGCTCTCTATGTCCAGTGTCTCTAGAGGGGCTTCTCCATGCCGAAAGAATCTTTTGGATGTGGAGCTGTTGACCCCTAGTGGGTCAAGGACGTCTGGCTTGCTACAGCTAGAGTGCTCTGTCAAGAGTGACTCTTGGGAGTTTGGTATTGCATGTGTGCATTTCCTTGCCCATTTAGGTGAGTTCTTTGTATCCAGTCCCACATGAGACGATTGCTGGGCATCTTTCTTAATGTCACTAAGTAGAGACCTAGGCAATGATGATATGGAAAATCCACATGGAGAGAGAGAGAGAGAGAGAGAGAGAGAGAGAGAGAGAGAGTTTATTAACGTCTACTAAAGAACCAAAGGGTCTATGAGACTAAAAAGATGTTACTTATGTTCCATGTGTAGACTGGATGTTACAGCACAATAAAGAAAAAGACAAGGCTTACAGTAGGTCTCTATGTGTACAATGTAATGATAAACATGGAGAGCTCAAATGTCCATGGCGGAGTAGAGAGATTAATGCTATGAAAGACCCAAAGGGTCTATGAGACCTAAAGAGTACAATACATAAATGATTGCCATGTGTACACTAATGGAAGCGTGCGATTTTAGTTCGTGTGTGATCACATGACGGTGTGGCTTTCACACATGGCCTGACACAACTACCCCTAACTTGGACATTGACTTGACACCTGACTTCATGGGGCTAATAAGTGTCTGGTTTGGCTTGTACAAACATTACATCTTGCAAATAGGGTTACAAAAGACTTGTGCCACGAGCACGACTGGACCAAACCCTAAAGACCTAGATGGCGCATGGCGACCTATCCCTTGGACTAGGGCTCATAACCTACCCAAGGCTCATGAGAAAAAGGATCCTTTGTCCTAGACAAACGAGAATGTCCACGTGGCACCCTAGAATAGGTGGTGCACGTGATGCCATGCTTCACATTCTTCTTGTTGCCATCTGTATCACACTATCCACTCTTTATTCTACCAACGGTATTCAGCTTCGTGTATGACAAATTCCCGTTCGTATCGAGCTCACAAAAGCGGGAGAAACGGCTATGTTGGGAGAGGAAACAACGAAATGGCTACTTGCTTGATGGAAATGTGTTTCCCTGCATTCGGTCTCATCGAAATGGCGACTAGGAGCTTGGTGAAACGTGTTCGCCCCGTATCGTTACTGGTTTAGGGCTGGGTGTATTTGGCGGGATATGGGTGCCGTTTTGAGCCTTTTTACGAAGGTTTTTTAGGTGTAAGCCTTAAGGTGGCCACTTTTGCACACGTGGCCACCTACTCACTTGGAAAACACGTAAGCATGATAGTTGCAAGATGCCAATCCATACGTGTAAGCGCTTAGCTAAGAGCTTTGAAGGCGCTGCCTGCCCATTTGCTAATCGCCAGAGCTTGCAACGCACCAACCCATGATACATAGTGCGCACATGCTATCATTAATGCTTGAAACTTTGGAAGTTGGTACTTTAGCCTTCTCTACAAAGTACCAACTTGCTATTACACACAATCTAAAACATTCTCTCTCTTAGTCTCTCTCGTAGTTATAGACTCCAAGTGCCAAAAATCTGGTCCTACTATAGGACTCCTACTGACCCAATCCCTAGGGGATTGAATGAAAAGAATGATGAGCCTTGAATGCCTTTTATAGGCCCTTGGGAAAAGAGAAGTGCTGGCCGACCAGCAGTCGGCCAGCCGACTGGCTAATAAATCCCAACATGCTATTATTTGCAGTCGCCTTGCCATGTCTGGATGCCCCTTCAGCCGCCTTGCCATGTCTGGATGCCCCTTCAGCCACCTTGGTTTCTAGTACAGCCGACCCCTCCTGGAAGCAGCCGACAGTACCCTTTTCATGCGCATCCTGGTATTCTCCAAGTCCCCTCTAGCCAATCTGCACTCTGTGCTCCATAACCCTGGCTCTAATGGTCTTTTTCTGGTCACCTCTGTTGGACAATCTCTGAGAATGTCCATGGCATATTCATGCACATGACATCCCCCTCTGCTAAACTTGATGACGGGATTCCAACCTGTTCTTGGATGACTGTCATCATCCCACTCTATTCCCGGAGTCCCTTTGTCATCCATCCATCCCTGGCAACCCTTTTCTCTGAAAGCCCGGCCCGGTCTCCAAAACCACTGTGTCTTAGAATAAGATCTATGCATTTGTTCCATCTAGTCCACAATCCATTCCTGCCCTGACTCTGAACACTGTCTTAGTCTTATTCCTGAGAAATGAGTCTGGCACTCTCATATCACCCCTTGGAGGATAAACCTCCCTTGGGACCGTTGCCTGAGAACCTATCTGGCTCACCGGACTGCCATCCCCTTTGGCACTGTGGAACACCACCAACAAACCTCCTGGGAGTTCTTCTCGGATCTGTGCTCCTTGCCTTGGGCTTCGTATCCGTGTACTTTCCTGTACCTTGGATCTGTACACCATCATATGGGACTGAGTCAGTGTTTAGCTTTGCTGAGCCTGATGCTTTGATACCAATGTAACACACGAAAGCTCTGGGAGTCTTCTTTCAGCCCTAAACACTACTGGAAAACCATCTGATGCAAAACGCAGATATAGAGAGAGAGTAGAGAGAGAGAGAGATGTGCTGGAAATTCAGTATATTTCATATGGTACAAAAAGGGTACTTTGCTACAGCCCTAGGCTGCCCTCATAAAAAGGTGTAAACACCCAAAAATCTGGTCCTACTATAGGACTCCTACTGACCCAATCCCTAGGGGATTGAATGAAAAGAATGATGAGCCTTGAGTGCCTTTTATAGGCCCTTGGGCAAAGAGAAGTGCTGGCCGACCAGCATTTGGCCAGCCGACTGGCTAATAAATCCCAACATGCTATTATTTGCAGCCGCCTTGCCATGTCTGGATGCCCCTTCAGCTGCCTTGGTTTCTGGTACAGCCGACCCCTCCTGGAAGCAGCCGACAGTACCCTTTTCATGCAGCCGACAGCATCCTGGTATTCTCCAAGTCCCCTCTAGCCAATCTGCACTCTGTGCTCCATAACCCTGGCTCTAATGGTCTTTTTCTGGTTACCTCTGCTGGAGAATCTCTGAGAATGTCCATGGCATATTCATGCACATGACAGACGGCCCCTGCATTGGGCCGACCAGCAGCCCACCCCATATACCTATTCAGCAACCAACACGTCATATTCGACATCATACACTGGATCTTCTGCTGCTGCTGCCGACCTACCTCTGAAGCAGCCTGGGTCTTCACCATATCAGCGTTTTTCTGCTGCAGCACTTCTTGGGACACCAGCCCACTTTCTGCTCCATCACATCAGCGTTATTCTCCTGCAGCTCACCTCAGGACAGCAGCCCAGTCTTTGCTTCATCATCATCACATCATTGGGACAGCAGCCCTCTCTGCTTATTATCAGCTCACATCGTTTGGACAGCAGCCCTCTCTGCTTATCTTCATTTGACAGCGGGACAGAAGCCCTCTTTGCTCATTCGACATCGACTCGCGACGGTAGCCCTCTGCTCTTCACCACCCGTCGGGTATTGCAGCACCCTCATCACTAGAGCCTGCACCACTCGGGACGGCAGCCCTCTCTGCTCTTTACCACCCGTCAAGTATTGTAGCACCCTCGTCACCAGAGCTTGCACCCCTCAGGTACCGCAACACCCTTGTCACCAGAGCCTGCACCACTACACCTTCTGTTGCCCACTACACCTTCCGTTGCCCACTACTGATATCTACCATCTCGGAGTGCCTCTGCATCCACTGACGCGAGCCTGACACCGAACACCTCACATCGATGCGAGCCTTTGTCACCGACCGTGCTTCAGCTCCCCTCGTCTTTGCTTCTTCGATGGTCTTCTACTCAGAGCCTCCTCACTATACATGATTTCATTCACCATCATACATACACTCATTCACCCATTTCATGCTGTGTTGATTTGCTCTGATCTCTCGTACATCTGGTCCTTTCGTCCTTTTTCCCCTCGTCTTTGCTTCTTCGACGGTCTTCTACTCAGAGCCTCCTCACTATACATGATTTCATTCAGTCCTTTTTCCCTCACATGGTATCAGAGCTATCGTGAGCAAAGGGATTGAAGACCTGGAGAGTACACAGCATGGATCGTCTACCCGCGATTCCGGAGGGCCAACCTTTCTCACCAGAAGTTGATTCTCCTTACTCAGATCTGGACCACACAGGGGATGGGACTTCTTACTCATTGGAGAGCCCTGTTCAAGGTCTTACATTGGGAGACGATCAGCCTGTCTACATCTACTCACCCTCTATACCTTTGCCATCACGATCTTCCTTTCGAGACTTATCAGACTTCGCTTCCAGAGAGGGATACATTCCTTTTGCCGGTGTGTCAGTGTGGGACCCTGGTATCCATTGTCATCTCATCTTCTCTCATGGTCCCCTTTTGGTATGAGAGGAGGTGTGTGAAAATGGTATTTTAGCCAGCCCAAAAAGGGTTTTATTTGTTTTTTTTGGTCTTGTGCTGCTGGCCACCGACAGCCCCTGCACTGGGCCAAGCAGCAGCCCACCCCATATATATATGCATCATTTCCATTCAGCAACCAACACATCATATTCAAGATCATACATAGCATCTTCTGGTGCTGCTGTCGGCCTACCTCTGCAGCAGCTTGGGTCTTCACCATATCAACCAGCACATCTTGGGACAACAGCCCGATCACATCAACGTTTTTCTCCTGCAGCTCACCTCAGGACAGCAGCCCACTCTCTGCTTCATCATCATCACATCGTTGGGACAACAGCCCTCTCTGCTCATCATCACATCGTTGGGACAACAGCCCTCTCTGCTCACATTGTTGGGACAATAGCCCTCTCTTCTCGTTATCAGCTAACATCATTGGGACAGCAGCCCTCTCTGCTTATTTTCATTCGACATCGGGACAACAGCCCTCTCTGATCATTATCATCATTCGACATTGGGACAGCAGCCCTTTCTGCTCATTTGACGACGACTCCGGATGGCAGCCCTCTCTACCCTTCACCACCCCTCAAGTATTGCAGCACCCTTGTCACCAAAGCCTGCACCACTCGGGATGGCAACCCTCTCTACTCTTTACCACCCCTCAGGTATTGCAGCACCCTAGTCATCAGAGCCTACACCCCTTAGGTATTGCAACACCCTTGTCACCAGATCCTGCACCACTACACCTTCCGCTGCCCACTACAGATACCTACCATCTCGGAGTGCCTCTGCATCCACCGACGTGAGCCTTCGACATCGACCACCTCACGGAGTGCCTTCGCCTCACATCAACGTGAGCCTTTGTCACCGACCGTGCTTTAGCTCTGACCTCGTCTTTGCTTCTTCACAAGTCTTCTACTCAGAGTCTCCTCACATCAGAGGGTCTCTTGTACATGATTTCATTCACCACCATCATTCACCTATTTCATGCTATGTTTCTTTGCTTTGATTTTTGTACATCTGGTCCTTTCGTCCTTTTGCCCTCACAGATTGTACTTATTTTTGTACATTATGAATATACTGCAACTCAGCTATCTCTCTCTTCTCTCCATCTTTTGCTTGCGTTTTACATCAGGTTGTTCCTGAAAGGTGTTTAGGGCTGAAAGAAGACTCCGAGAGCTTCCGCATGTGATAGGGGTGGAGCTCATGAGTAAAAGCCCATTTACTTGGTCTCGCTGAATATGGCATTGGAGCAGATCCTCATAGTTGAAGCTGATGTGGTCAGAAGAAGATTCTTCGTACCTAAGCTCGACCTAAATGCATGCAAAATAATGCTACATGTGGACTCATGCAAATATATGCGAGACTTGGATGCAAAAACCCTAACGCACATAGATTCAGTGCAAATGGCTATTGCAAACTCTCAATGTAGCCCTAAATGCAATTTGGGCTAAAAATGCAAACCCTTATACATGAATTTGGTTGAAGGACTTAATGCACATGCTAAAAGCTCCTCTAGATGACCTAATACATGGAAAAATTGGCTACAAAGGAAAAAACAAAAACCGTAATTGGTTGCTAACTTCCTGCAAACCCTAATATGCCGAGGAGAAACTAAGGGCTATGATACTAATGTCATATGAGTGTTGACAATGGAAGACTGCATCTTATATTAACACTAAGCAAAAGATGATTAACACTAATCTCTACTAATTTAAAAAACACTAGGAGAAGAAAGAGACAAGAGATGTAGCGCTAATCTATTATTTTGCAAAAGATGATCATATATACAATGGTACTTGGATCTAAACTTAGATCCTACTCATGCATGTCTGATTGATGGTTCATGTTTGTCCTTCACTTGTTTATGCTCTAACGCACATGAGGGTGGTTGGTTTTTGCTATTTACAACTTCTTCTAAGCCAGATGCCTTTGTTGCATGCTTTTGGTCTTGGCTCTTGATCCTTGGTCTTGACTCAGCAACTGTGTCTCTAAATGCCCAAGAATGACCTTTGACCTCCCTTTACGTCAGGATCTGATGGCAAGTTGTATTCAGGTTGACCATCCATTTTTAGGTCATAAAACATGATAAAAAATGTGACATACCTTACCTCTCACCTAAGGGCTTACGTGGCAGCATGTACAAGTGTCTAGTAGAGAGAGGCTAGGTGTGTGCACTGTGACATGTAGAGGATCTTTGACCGTCGTAAACACAACCTTAGTCTAACTAAACTGCACTTAATGATGTTTAAGAGATAGACAAATATGTGTCAATGCAATGCAGCTATATTAGATGATGAATGCGGTTACAATGAGATCCAAATGGATCTATACTGCTGAATATGCTGATGCGTTGGCTGGATATGCTGCTCCCAAAGCTTCCTGGAGGAGATGCGTTGGAGAACACCGTGCTGAATGCTGCTATGATGAGCTTGAATTGCTGAATGGAGAGGCGCCTGTATATATATGCAAGAATGCTGCTGGTCGGCCAGATGCAATGTCCACAACTGCTGTTGGCTGCCCCATAAATGAGCCTAAAAATGTCATAAATTAAACTATGTGATGCAGATGATGTGTACACTGTTGCAGGTGCCATTCCAGCCCCATACAATGATGTACAAGCTGAATTAAATGCTTTTAATGTTTGTAAAATGCCTGATAAATCCTGATGATACTTATGATGCTAAAATGATGCCATGTCACTGTACACCTGAATGGTGTGCACGTGACATGCACGTAGTAGCAAACGTGGCTAGGTGTGCAAAGGTCTATGGGTAGCCTCGGAACTACCACGTGGTACACTCATTGGACAGGCTGCTCTTGGTTATAATAACATGCCATAAGCAATATAAGGTGGCCAACCAGCATACGTGTGTCATATATATACGTGCATGGTAATTTTCATCAAGACTATCTACATTCACCTCAGCGCTAGAGTCCTCAAGAGTGTTTTGGTACAGTAGGACAAGTCAAGAAGGATCTTCAGTAGAGCACAATTGGGTGGTGGTGTCTTTGTGCACAGTCACCCCTTGTACTTGAAGTGCAATTGTAAATACTTCTTTCTTGTACATTATACATATCAATAATTTAGGACTCTTGTGTGTGTTGTATGTGTGATTCCACTACACTCTTTTCTATCTTTGAAAACCCTAGCACATAGGCACGAGTGTTCTACAGTTGATATTAGAGTCTACTTAACCTGCATTTTTTTTTCTTTTATAGCACTAATGTGGTGATGACCTCTTGGTGTATAGGGTAGAGCCCTTAGGATTCAAGAGTGCACAAGGTCGGGTTTGGGAAAAGTGCCTATTTGGTTTCTTTTTGGTATTTTTGGTGTAGGGCCGTTCCCTTGCCCCACCCACCCTTCCTCAGCGTGATGGGTTGCAACCCTCGCCATCATTCTTTATCCTTGGTTTCAAGCGACTTGTGGTGGATCCTGCACAGCTAACACATTTACTTCAAGGTCTCAAAGCAAGCATGGATGCCATGTCTAACTGTCTTGAGAGGATAGAGTTGGCACCCTGAGTGCCCAGTGTTCCGAGAAGAGTGATGAGGGTGGAGAGGATGAAGCGGATCACTTTACTTGCTCCATCAAAAGAAAGGGAAATTACATGGAGTGATAACAGCAATGCGTGTACAAACTTGACCCTTGCAAAGTATAAAAGCATGCTAGATAAGCCTAAAGCCCAATAAAACCTTCACCTGTGAAGCTCAACCTCAAATCTCAAAAGCATTTACACATCTAGGAGATAAAGGACAAGTTCTCCAGCTGAGTAATCGGGACCGATGTACAAGAGTGGCGGGATTCCAGAGCCAACAAACTGGTATAGGTCTAAGATCTAGATCAAAACAAGAACTGGAGCATCAAATCAAGACTGATTGTTTTCCATTACCTCAAGATCGGGAGATTGCAGCAGTTTAATGAGACTGCACAACTGAACCAGGTAGAAGAACAAGACTGCTATGGAGTGACAAGAGCCAGTTGTCTTTGTGATGCTTGATGATGCTTGGAAAGCCATTGATGATCACTGAGCCATTGACATGGTGTTGCAGACGATCAGGGATGAGACATAGCTGCTATAAATGAGAGTGGTGACCCTTGAGCATACCATTGGGAGCAACATAACCAAACAAGAGTCCCGTAGACAAAATGGTTGAGCAGAGCCAATGCATGGCCAAGAAATGGGATTGCAGAGTAGGAGGAGCACGAACGCTGAAGGCTAGCTAGGAGAGCCTAGGAAACTTGAAGGAGGCAAGGTAAGTAAGGGCATGAAGGTTGGCTAGATTGAACAGACTGAAAAAATGCCCATGTACACAGAATTGAGCCCTTGAAAAGAACACCACCATATGAAGGCTGCCCAGCAGGTTAGAGCGTGGCTACGGATGTGTAAAATTGGCAAGGCAGGGGCTGAGGTCGACCACAGGGCTGCTCCGGACATCCACGCATAGAGGAACGACGGAGATGCAGCTAGAAGGAGTTCTTCGCCAGGCAAGGTCACACCTCCCTAAGCCGCGAAGTGGAGGTTGGAATGCATGGACAAGAGCCAAAGAGGAGTTGAGAATACACGGCCATGAGCTCCAGAGACAGTAGGCAGAAGGGGGTGTTGCTCGGCTGAAGGCGGCAATGCATGTTGGAGCCAATCTTGATAGCGTAGTCCCAGAGTGCGCCGGTGGAATAGCAGGTTGACAGGCGCGAACCTCAGGCATGGGCTCGACTAGATGCGTGGTTGTAGTCGGAAGGGTACAGTCTGTCTCTAGCACCGAACCCACCAATGCTCCTAGCCTAGGAAGGAGCGGAAGGTACTCTCGGCGGAGTCCAGGGAAACAAACTGTAACATGGAAAAGGCGCTCTCCCTGCTCGGCCGCTGCTGGGTCAAAGCCATGCTGCCAAGGTCTGAAGAAAGCCCGAGCACCCCTGATGTCAAGGGGACTCATGGCTAGGACCTTGGCCATGCTCTGGGCTATCTCGAACTCGATTTGGTAATGTCCACGGCCCAGTAGCTGAACGTCGAGGATCTTGCCCACATCTGCAAGAAGGCGGGCCTGGAGAAGATCCCGGATCTCCCCTCTGCTGGGGCGAGTGCCGACTATACGGCAGATGGTGGTATGTGCCTGAAGGCGTTCCACCTCTGCGGCGAGGCTCGCTTCCTCTTCCGGCGAAAGAGAAAGCCTGATGGGGGTGTCCTCAGGGGCGGGCGAAGGGACTGTGGATGAGTCCCTAGGGGGGGGGAGAGGCAGCGAAAATAGAACCCTAGGGGGGGGGGGAGCAGCACGAAAAAAAAGGAGGGGGAAATGGGGAAGCGAGAGCTGGCGAGGGGGGGGGGGGGGGGGGCGAGGCGCTGAAGAGAAGGGGGCTGGGCGCGAAGGCGAAGAGCAACGGGAGGGGGGGGGGCGCGAAGGCGAAGTGCAGGGGAGGGGGGCGCTTCAGCGCAGGAAAAACAGGCGGAGGGGGGGGCGGCGCAAACCCGAGGGCAGGCGGAGGGGGGAAGGCGCGAGGGCGGGCAGGGTGAGGGGTGTGCAGACAGAAGCGCGAGCAGGGGGGGATAGCGGGAGCTTCAGCGAGCGTGAGAAGCGATCAATATAGGATCCCTACTCTCAGTCCTCATTGGGAAAGTTATGATATATCTCCAGCGATAGAGCGTAGATATTGGCATAGGCTTTGGCATTTATACAGGAGCCAGATCTCTCATTTCTTTTGGTTATTTTTACATGGTGGTCTTCCCACCAATCATTGGAGATCGATTTTTGGTGTGGCACCTACTTGTCCGAGATGTGCGGCAGATTTTGAGACTGTATAGCATTGTTTATGGGGATGCATCAATGCACAACGGATTTGGGGTTCTATAGCCCAACTTATGGGCAAATTGAGTGGCCACGCCATGCATGTGACTTTGGGGGAGTTGCTTGGCTCTCCCAGTCCGGTCCACAGCTTTTTTACGAGGGCAGTGGTACAAACTCTGCTATTTTCATTCGTAGAGATATTGCCTAGCATGGTTTGTTGCAGGATGTCCCTCACTCTAATTATACACCCCCTAGACAGAGGATTAGATTGTTGCTAGTATTATACCATGACAGATCTAGAGAGCTAGATGCACGGAGGCTATTGAGGGTGCCCAGATTTTTGGGTCTCAGTGCATTAGTACTATATGGGGTGATATCATCCATACTCTCATGGCTACTTGGGCTCGTATTTAGGGTTCTCTCTTTCCACGCAGGCAAAGTGCGTTATATTTATGCAAGAGTGGGACCATGGCATTTTCTTTTCCTCTAGTCCCACAGGTCTCTCATGGCATCATGATGCTCCTCAGTGGTTGAAATCACCTTAGTGGTCTCTCATGGCATCATGATGCTCCTCAGTGATGATGTTAGTGGGGATGTCGTAGTATCTTGTCCATACTATGCATGATGGAGTTGATGGTTTATTGTCTTGTGGATGACTACCATGAGGTTATAAATTGCACTTTCTTATAAGGTGAATTTGGGCATGTTCCTGGATTCATCTAGGTATATATTTATGCTGTATTAGCGGACATGCAAATTTCACATTGTGAAGTTTTCATCCAAGTTGTAGCCAAGTTGATATTGTGTTAATTCTTTCTGTCTTTAGTGGTGCATATGCCCTATCAACTACCTTTTTGTTGTAATAATTCAAACCGGCCTGTGGTAGAAACCAAAGTGCGGTAGACTAGCAGTCACCCAAACACAGTTGTAATCCAGCAAATAAGACAAATGTATGGGAGCTAGAGTGCTCCTACACAAAAAGAACAGCGACACTTGTTAGCCCCAAAGCTTGGCGCCCCTTTCGTTATTTCTTTATTCAAATTCAATGGAAGAATTTAAATGAGTACATCATGGCCATTCAAGGCTTGTATGTTTGCATGCCCAATCTGCCAATCCTCTGGACCTCTTAGCATAGAGGTTACACACAGCCTTGTGCCCCAAAAACACCACAATGTTATTCTCCTCTAATCAACCAAGATAGTGCATCCATGAGGTCTTGAATACGCATCTAACTGGCCCATGCACATAGCCACAACTCAGCCATGAAACAGTCCGTAAACTCTTCCAAATCAGTCCGAAAACTTGCCCTATTTCCACCCTCCAAACTACCAAACCCTTCCTCTCACAAAGGGCCAGAGAACAACTCCGAAACAGTCACAAGCCAGTGAAAAGAGAGACTCGGTTAGGCACTTCCTGCAGTCCCACCTGCTCGCAAAGAGAGAGAAACTTACAGTCCTTGTGTCGCCTTCCCCTAGAGAAAGAAAGAGAGAGAAGCCTGTCAGCTGTGCACTTCTGTGGCCACCAGTAAACTGCCCGCCTGCATGCATCCAGTTGAGAGAGAAAGCTGTATTAACGTCTATTAGAGGCCGAACTCGACCTATGAGACAATTCAATGTACAACTATCAATGTCTTCTGGATGTCCAGAAAAAAAAGGACAAAATGAACATGAAATAAACTATGAAAGTATTGAGCTAGTGGGGGGGTGTGATGGATGGAGCACTACTGCTAGAGGCTCAGTATGCAACCTATATGCATAGGGTATACAAGGATGCAATGTAGATCTGTCTAGCTCCAACCAGTACCATAATGGGGGTGTAATTGTTAGAAGTCATCTCCTGTCTTTACCAGACACCAGGGCCCATAGTCATAGGGGGAGGAGGGGACAGACCCTTGGAACGGGGGGACGCCGCCTCGGGGACGGGAACGGATGGACGTCCCCAGCTAGGCGTCCCTCACAAGGGACGGCGTTCCGGGGACGGATCCAGGAGGGGACGGTTGTGGGGGACGGCTGCATGGGAACGCCTGTAGGTTACTGTTTGGGCAATGGTTACATTTTTGACCTTTTTTTTTGGCCGTTTGGGAGGGGCTTTTCATGGGCCTTTACCCTTGGCCCATAGGCCTTGAGCCTTTGAGGCTTTGGGCCTTGGCCTCTCTCTTGCCTCCCTCCCTATAAGAAGACACACACACACACACTCCCTCTCACACTTCAAGCTTTAGCTTCACACACACACGTATACACTCTCTCTCCCTCAAGCGGCAAGCCTCAAGGACCAAGGTCTCAAGTTTCAAGCTCTCACACAAGCAAGCTGTAGCCTCTCAAGACACACTTTCCCTCACACTCTCTCTCAAGCTTCACACACACACACACACACCTATCCTCACACTCAAGTTCTCCCTCAACTTTCAAGGCTCAAGCCTCACTCTCTCTCTCTCTCTCTCTCTCTCTCTCAAGCTATCAAGTGACAAGGAGGCATCCATCATCCATGGCATCCTCCTGGTGGCAGTGGCTCTTCAAGTTCCAACTACCCATAGAAGGACGACGGGATGGACGTGGTGGGATGAGGTCAATCACACCCCATCCCCTCATGGAGGTGGTGCACAGCCATGGACAGGCAAGCTTTGCCCGTATAGGCGAGTGGGTGGTACTGACAAAGTAATTTTTAAGTGCCGTTCCTACCCCCGTCCCCGTTCCCTACTCCTCTTTGATTACTAGTGGCAGGCTCAGCACCATTACATGGGAGGAGCTTGTGCCCATGGTCTTGGACCAGGAAGAACGATTCACGAACCCTCCTCAGAGCGGAGGTTCGGATGCCTTAACTGGCCAACGGCCGAAAGGCCGGAAAAACAACAAGGGCAAAGGGAAGGCTTCACCGGAGAAGTCTTCTGAGAAGAAGCCTGACACAGATCGAGAGAAATTGAAGGCCGAGAGGTCCTGCAATGATTGTGGCGAGAAAGGCCACTATTGGCGGAAGTGTCCTAAGCGGACTGGGAAGTCAGCCTCAGCTGCAAAGACTCCAGCATTTGTGCACTTAGAGATGATGGACTTAGATACTTCATCGTCTTCGAGCGAGGAGGCAATTGGCTTCACCGCAAAGGATACCCAGGAGTGGATTCTTGACAGTGGTGCTTCCAGGCACAAAGACTTCTTTTTGGATCTTAAACGGCAGTCATGTCGCATCTTCATTTGCGACAACTCCACCATTCCGATACACAGTGAGGGCCGGATGGAGATTATTCCCGACGGAAAGGGGGGTAAGCATTCCTCCCATGTTCTTTACGTCCCTGCTCTTGGTTTTCATCTTCTGTCAGTGCATGAAGTATGCAAGACTGGCTTTCGGGTGGAATTTGAGGAGCATTTAGTTGCTCTATGGGACCGTGAGACTGGCTAGGTTGTTTGGGAAGGCGGTGTGGAGAATGGTATCTACAAGCTCTGCACTCTCCTCATTGACAGGTTCTCAGGTCAGAGATCTGTGGCACTTTCGTTTTGGCCACTTAAATGTGGATGTACTGCGGCGAGCTTTCCAGGACCAGATGGTGGTTGGCTTGCCAGATGTTGGCAGCAGGTAAGGACGTTGCAGTTCTTGCATACGTGGTAAGCAGCACATGGAATCCTTTCCGAAGCAGGCTTCCAGGCGGGCTTCAAAACCATTGGAGTTGATTCACACTAACTTGTGTGGACCTCAGCAGACACCATCATTGGGAGGATCTCTCTATTTCATGCTGCTTGTTGATGAGTGTACCAGATTCACGTGGGTCTACTTTCTTTCACAGAAGGACCAAGCTTTTGCACGGTTCAAGGATTGGCACGTGATGGTGGAAAAAGAGTCTGGATTGCAGGTAAAGACTCTTAGGGTTGACAAAGGGGGTGAATTCTCTTTGAATGTTTTCGTCAGATTTTGTGCAGATCATGGCATCAAGATAAACATGAATGTGGTGGAGATGGCGAGGACCATGCTGGAGCATCGTGATCTTCCTCGTCCACTTTGGGGAGAGGCTGTGGCAATGGCTGTCCATACCCTCAACCGGTCTCCAACGACTTTAGTACCTAATATGACTCCGTTTGAGGCATACTTTGGCAAGAAACCTAATGTCTCCCACTTCCGTGTTTTTGGGAGCGATGCGTATGTACATATTCCGAAGAAGCAGAGGGGGAAGCTTGACTCCAAATCCCGTAAGCTTATATTTGTGGGGTATAATTCTCTTTCCAAGGGATACAGATTGTATGATCCAGAGAGGAATGAGATTGTTGTCAGCCGAGATGTGGTCTTTGATGAGCATGTTCCAGTATCCACTGTCGAGGAGCCGCCACTTCTTGGAGATCTAGAGGAGTCTGATGATGATTCCCAGACCATTGTTCCAGTTGGTCAACCACAGTCAGTACAGGAGGTTGAGCCAGCGGTTGGAGTAGAGCCCCCGCAACAGCAGGAGGCTCCACGATCTGTTCGAGTACCCAGGTGGTTGATGGGCACCCTTCGGGAGTTAGGTGTCATGGAGCTATCCTCCGAGTGGACCTCAGAGAACGGCCCTCGAAGATCGCACAGAGTCCGCGACAAAAGCAATACAGCGGAGCTTCTTCAGGTAAACTATGCTTTGATGTCTCGTATTATGCGGGACAAGGAGCCCACTTCCGTTAAGGAAGCCCTTTCACAGGATACTTGGAGGAAAGGCATATAACTTTCTTTTTCTTTCTTTCTCTCTCCTCCCTGCCTGTGGGAAGGACTGCAGAGTGATCTGAAGGAATGGCCCCGAGTCTCCAAGAGAAACTCGAGGCTCTCGAGACGGCAATGAAGGCACTCATCAAGGAGAACAAGAAGACATCCGATTCCAACCTCAATGAGGTGGAGAACAAACTACACAGGCACATCATGCCTCTCGAAGCACGGGTCACGAACCTCGAACAAGAGAACACGGCACTCAAGGAGGAGGTGAGTGCATTGAAAGTGGAAATGGTAGCCATCAAGAATACTGAGAAGGAAGAAGGGGAGATCAATGACAACACTCACGGCCATCAAAGAAGAGATCTCCAAGGAGATCACAAAGGACATGGAGGGAAAACTCGAAGCCAAGCAGTCAGGATGGGTTGAGGTGGTGAAGAAGAACATCCGTAAAGAAGTGAGGGAGGAGACTCAAAGGGAAGAACACCAAATCATTCACACCACCATTGAGGAGGAGAAGATGAGGCATGCCCGCCGCCTCAACATTCGAGTCACAGGTATAGCCGAGACACCCGACTCCACTGCCGAGAAAGATGGACAGCTTCTATGCATGAAGCTCAGCTATAAGGAAGAGCACCCTCTCCCCTTCACCAAAGCATGGAGAGCCGGGAAAGACTCAACACGCAAGTGAGCCCTCATCCTACAGTTTGCAGGAGAGACGAAGATGGCCACCTTCATGAGGAAGAGGGTCATACTATGGGGTTTAGAGGGAGCTCCTATTTTCTTGGATGATGATCTCACGAGGATGCAGCTTGAGCATAGGAGAGCTTGCATGCCATGAGTCTTACACGCGAGGAGAGAAGGCAAGGCGGCCTTCTATCGAGATGGTCGGGTCATCATTGATGGCCGGCCCATGGATTAGCGGTTTGGGGCCTATGGGACATAGAGGCCACTAACAGAGATACACATGGCAGTATGGAACTGTAATGGTTCACTATGGGTGCAGCCTGGACGACTGGAGCATGTTATGGTGGGGGGAGACATCATACTTCTAACAGAGACACATCAGAGCCCAGAGAGAGAGGGCTACCTCGAGTAGAGGGATTTCAGACGGTGGTAGACTACATTATGGGGTCTTTGGAGGCATCACAGCTTGTCACCTCATTCTCCATTCCACCTCGTCCTATTGGGCAAATCATACATACTTGGCATTTTCACTAGCCGGATCACCAATATCACCAGCCCCCCACATACCGACGCCACACACTACCATCTACTTCACACATGACATGGCAGACATATACACTGGCAGAGTAGAGGATGGGCTCCTACTCATGGATCCCCTGGCACCTATGGATACCATTACAACCCAGCTGGCATCACTCCTACACACGGCTGCATTACAGAGCTGCCCACATCGTGTCCACTCAGGAGAGCCTGCGAGATCTGGGACTATAACAGATGGTATGATGACGAGTGCAGAGCCCTATACTCACGGCTCCGCATATACAGAGAGCCTTGGGAGCCATCACAGAGCAGGAGTCGAGGAGAGAGATGAGGAGACTTACTCGCCGCAAAAGGCGGGCCTTCGCAGAGATACAAGAGCTAGAGATCTTTCATTTCTTCATGAGTAGAGATAGCCCTGTCTCATGGCGGCACTTTAGAGAGTCCCGAACACCGGCACCTATTGCAGACCCGCAGACATGGCACACATATGCAGAGGGCCTATACCACGCCCCACAGCAGCCACCTATACCTCAGCCACAGGAGCCTCGACCTACCACAGCTAGCTTCTTTACCCACTCGATGGTACAGGAAGCTATCCGCCGCCTACAGCATGGACGAGCCGCTGACCATATGGGCGTGCAGGGTGAGCATCTCATATATGCAGTAGATTCTTGGCTCCTTTTCTTGCACACCTGTTTAACAGGGCACTAGCAGAGTTGCCTGCGGAGTGGACGATGCACACCATTGTGTCAATTCACAAAACAGGGGATATGCTCGATCCGAGCAACTACAGGACGGTTATGGTTGGTCACGTGCTGGCCAAACTCTATGGTGCAGTGTTGGAGCAAGAGCTTATTAGCTTATATGCTGAGCGAGCAGGTTTACGCTCATCAGGGCAGGCAGGCTTCAGGAGAGCTTTCTCTACCATTGACCATGTATTCACTCTGAGATGTATGATTGATCAGGCCAGAGTGAGGAAGAGAAAGCTCTATTGTTGCTTTGTGGATTTCCGCAAGGCATTTGACACAGTACCACGAGAGAGGCTCTTTCAGCGCCTGCAGTCTCTTGGCATACCAACAGATATGACATGGGGCATCTATGCATTATATGAGTAGGTTTTTGGGCGAGTCAGATGTCCAGGAGGTATGTCCGAGACTATTGCTAGAACCATTGGTGTGAAGCAAGGATGCCCACTTTTCCCCATGCTATTTGGGTTATACATTGATGAGGTGGCTGAAGAGGGAGGGTGCATCCAGGGAGTACTGAAATGGAGGTAGCCTGTCCATACTAAAGCCATGCAGTTGGAACCAAGCTGTCATCTGTGCATACCAACATGATCCGTCTCCCTGTGATGCCAACTGTCGTGAAGACTCCAGGGCTAAGCGAGCATATCTGTCTCTAGGGAGAGCCCAAGTGCTATGTATAAAGGAGACTGATCGAGTGAGTGCCTCTACTACCAATGGGGGGGCAGCCATCTCTGCACGGATAATATCATGTGGTACGGAGGCCTTGGCCCTAATCATCCGAGAAATCATAGAAACCAAGGACCTCTCCATACGTCTCCATCCATCAGTGCTACCAGCTCGGCTGTGGTGATCCACTGAGGGTCCCCATATCTCCACTCCATACAGCATGGCTGAAGTGACCAAAGTGTCAAAGAGCCAGAGCTTTGTTCGAGAGAGAGAGAGCTCCTACACGGAGCTGGCTGTGCGCCCAAGGAGAGAAGACAGCTAGTCGCTTGTCTGCTGCCCCGCCCTTCACAAAAGCGTGAGAGAGAAAAACACCTTAAGCTGCAGCCCCTGTGCGCCCAGCCGAACAGCTCCTCCTTTCCACGAAAAAGCCAACCCCCCCTAGAATAGGGTGGGCTCTTTAAAAAAAACCACGATTCTCTTTATTTTAAAAGGTTTTTAACCCTTTGTCCCCTTGTCCCCTCCACGCATGGGGTTGTTTAAATACCTTGTCTCCTGCACGCATGGGGTTATTTAAATAAAACCTTTGTCCCAAGTATGAACCTTGAACATATATCTTGCTCACCGACCACCATGCTCACACTTAAGAAGCTGCACAAATTTACAGGGTCATGACAATAATTCTTTCTATTGGTTATGATCCTTGGTGCTAGGCTTCATTATGATTGAGTCTGCCTTGTATCTCCGGATAGAAACTCAATACACAGACCTTTGTATGAATGTATGCTTTGTGTGTGTGCGTGGGGGTGGGGGTGTGGGAGCATATATTGATACCAAGTTCTACACCCACTATTGGGCACTGATGAGGTTAGTGGGGATGTCGTAGTATCTTATCCATACTATGCATGATGGAGTTGATGGTTTATTGTCTTGTGGATGACTACCATGAGGTTATAAATTGCACTTTCTTATAAGGTGAATTTGGGCATGTTCCTAGATTCATCTAGGTATATCACCTTACATATTGGGGTGATTCTATTCTATTTTGGCTAATAGCCGTGATTGTTGTATGCCTTTTTCATACTTAATAGAGGTCTCTTTCTTGAAAAAAAATAACAATAAAAAAAATGATGCAAAATGGATTTATACACTCGAGAGAAAGCCTGGTGATACCATTGATGGGTACAAAGCTAGACTTGTTGCTAAAGGCTATGTCCAACAGAAGGGCATAAATTATGATGAGACTTTTGCACCTACTTCTCGCATGTCCAGTATCAGATGTGTTGTTGCTTTGGCTGCCCATCATGGATGGAAGGTACACCAGTTGGATATCAAGACAACCTTTCTCAATGGGGAGTTGCACGATAAGGTTTATGTGAGTCGGCCCATTGGTTTTGTGATGCTTGGCCAAGAAAGTAAAGTGAGTAAGCTTCACAAAGCACTTTATGGTCTCAAACAAGCTCCTAGAGCTTGGTATGAGAAGATTGATTCCTATATGGTCAATCACGGCTTCAAGAATAGTACAAGTGAGAGCATGCTCTATGTTCAAGAGAATCATGGGATTTTCATTGTACTCATACTCTATGTTGATGACATGTTGTTGACTGGAAATAATGAGGATGTAATTTCAGCTTTCAAAGCTGAATTGAGAACATCATTTAAAATGTCAGATTTGGGTCTATTGCACTATTATTTGGGCATTGAGTTTGTGCAGACAAATGAGGCATCTTTATGCTTCAATCCAAGTATATTTAGAAATTGTGGCATAAATTTGGGTTTCAGGATTGCAAGCCTATTTCTACTCTAGTAGAACCAAGAGTTAGGCTGAGCATGTATGATGCTGGTACAATCAGGGTGTTGGGTGTCTTATCTACTTGTGCAACACAAGACCAGTTGTTCAATTTGGTGTATCCGAGGTCAGCAAATTTATGCATAGTCTAGGTAGTAAGCATTGGCAAGGAGTGAAGCATATCTTTCACTATCTTCAGGGCCCCTTGGATATTGGATTGTTTTATGCAAGGGGGGCAGCTTGCAGTGATATGCTTATAGTGATTCAGACTGACTGGAGATTACGATACATGGCACTCATGCATATCTTGGTTAAGTAAGAAACAACCCACCGTTGCCACTTCTATTTGTGAAGCTGAGTACAGGACAACTTTCATTGCTATGGTAGACTCTGTATGGCTCATGAGGTTATTTGCAAATCATCATAAGTGTAAGGAGACCCCCACCACCATACTCACTGACAGTCAGAGTGCTATGGTTGTGGCACGGAAATGTGACGGAATCGAGTCTTCCATGCTTGTACAAAGCACAAAGAGATACACTATCACTTTGTCAGAGAGCGGCTTCATGCAGGGGAGGTCACTTTGATCTACTACTCTACTCAGCATAACATAGCAGATCCTCTTCACAAAGGCTTTACCTCGAGAGAAGTTTGAAGCTTTCCGCTAAGCTTTAGGCTTGCTCTCCTACAAAGAGTGATCTGCATCCTTGTACAAGCTCGCATTACCACTACAGGGGTTTGAAAACATTTTATGCTGTGTGTAGTGCCACGTGTGAACAAGGGCTTACCAATGACACATTTTATTCCTTGCGGGTTTTTTCTCCTTGGACATTCGGTATGAAAGGACATCCACTTATGGTTTAGGGTTTGTTTTACCTTCACTTTACTATTATGATGTGACTACTACGTGCAAACAGTTTTTGCACGTCTTTTGTTACTCCATTGCTGCCTCTCTGTGTACTCCTTGTGTGAGTGAGGTTGTTGCTTGCAGGTTTCCATTGCTCTCTTTTCTAACAAGAACATACGCAAAAAGTGGGATTGGTTGGGCCAGAAAGAAGGGGAACCAATCACTTCTTATGTATTAAACTTTTGGAAGGTACTGTTGGAAGTGATTCCCGTTATGAAGATAGATAAAGAGGAAAAGAAGAGGAAGTTTGAGTTGGGGGTTCAACCCATCTTTTAAAATTGTTGGGTTTGAGGAGCAATGGAGCGTGCAAGGCGAAAACACATAGACACACACTCGAACAGAGAAAACGTGAAGTTGGAAACATACTCACATAATGATGTGAAAAGTGAAGTACACAAGTACTAAAAATCCTAGGCTAAGAGCCCAACACACAAAAGTGTGTTGACACGGGGGAAAAAACCCTTGCCAGCACAAGGAAAAAAGTGCCCGTGATTAGGATGAACACCTGAACTTCCCGGAGGCCAGATGGCCAACAAACCCCCTTGAAGTGAAAGATGTGATCATAGATAGGGTGTAGGAGACTACCTTGGTAGAGGCTATAAGTTTACAGCTTTGCGAAAAGCTTCAAACTTCTCTCCATGGTACTCAGTACATGGACTTGTTGTATACAAATTTGTCTCATAGAACAATCTGGCCTTCCGTAGACGTTAATATATCTTTTCTTTTCTTTTCTCTAGAAAGAGGCTTGGTAAATCCATCTTCCACATTGGCCTTTGTAGGGACATAAGTCAAGTCAATCTCTCTAGCATGGAGCCTCTCCTTGACATAATGGTAATGTACCTCAGTATGCTTTGTGCTAGCATGAAATACGAGATTCCGAGCAATTGCCAAAGCACTCTGACTGTCAGTGTAGATGGTGGTAGAAGACGACTGTCTAATACGAAGATCGGCTAATAGACGTCGTAGCCAAACACATTCCACAGTAGCTGTAAAGATTGCCGTGTATTCAGCTTCACAGCTAGAAGTGGCCACTGTAGGCTGCTTCTTTTTGAGCTATGAAATGCATGAACCACCAAGAAGAAAACAGTTTCCACTAGTATGTTGGTGTTGGACTCACACACTCACACACACAAACCTGCACATAAGGGTTAGGTGCAGGATGGAGAAGCTCACACACAGAAATGAGCGAGAGAGAGAGAGCCAAAAGTGTGGTAGCCACAAAATGCAAGTCTACCCTTGCATGTGTGTCACATCCATATAATATAGAAGTACAAAATATTATATGTAGAGTGTCCTTTCACACTTGATATCCAAGGGGAAAAACCACATGGGAAAAAGTGTCCTTGGTTAAGCCCTGTTCACACATAGCACTACCATAAGTGAGCATATGCCTACAAATCCTCCCTGTAGTGGAAGTGTGAACCTGTACAAGGTAGCAGA
Source organism: Cibotium barometz (assembly GCF_041138505.1). NCBI lineage: Eukaryota > Viridiplantae > Streptophyta > Polypodiopsida > Cyatheales > Cibotiaceae > Cibotium > Cibotium barometz. The sequence goes on along the minus strand of NC_141100.1, from coordinate 6,902,199 downwards.
TCACTCTTTGTATGAGAGTAAGCCCAAAGCTTTGCGGAAAGCTTCAAACTTTTCTCGAGGTAAAGCCTTTGTGAATGGATCTGCAACATTATCCTGTGTAGGGCAGTAAGATAAACTGATCTCCCTTGCATGTAACCTCTCTCTGACATAGTGATAATGAATCTCAATGTGCTTGGTACGTGCATGAAATACTAGATTTCGTGCCACGGCCATAGCACTCTGGCCATCAGTGAGAATGGTGGTGGATGTCTGCTGACACTCACGAAGATCAGTCAATAATCTCCTCAACCATACACAATCTACTGTAGTTGTGAAGACTGTCCCCTGTACTCAGCCTCACAAGTAGATGTGGCAACAGTGGGTTGCTTTTTACTCAACCAAGATATGCATGAACTGCCAAGAAAAAAACAATTCCCACTGGTGGATTGCCTGATATCATAATCACCAGCCCAATTTGAATCACTGTATGCATATAGTGTTGCCATATATATATAGGCAGTGATGTGTGTGAACACACTTAGGACCGCCGGAGCACTTTTTCCCTCTTTAGGAGGTTTTTTCCCTCGGCTTGTATATACACCCATCCTTCTAGGGCTAACTTATCTTTTTGTACATTGACACAATCTAATACACTTTGTGTTGTGTGCATTCTTGCTGCTTCTTCTCCAAGCTTTGTGTGCTTTCCTGCAACCCTAATTCCAACAATTGGTATCAGAGCAGGCATCGGCTCCCAGGGCTACACCGCCAGTACCCTCCGACTCACGTTCTCCGATTGAGGTGAGTTTTCACGAGCACTTCCAGGTCCCTATACTCTGCAAATGAGCCCATAGGGCATCGCGTTCTCAGAAATCGCATATGAGGTCGTTTCGGGCTCCGTTTTTGCATTTCAAGTTCTGCACAGGTGTTTTCGTCATTTTTTGCAGAAATTTCGACAGTGCAGTTTTCTGCAAAACAGGCATACGTACTCTATTGTGGACCGTGCTACATAGCACGAGTTGTTTTTTGTTCAGTGTTTGCTTCATTACAGGTAGCTTTTGCATCAGTTTCAGTCAGTGGCCATGGTTGATAACAGCAACAATGATGTATTTCGCATGTTATCTGCTGATGACAAATTGGATGGAGACAGTAACTACCCACTTTGGGCATACATGATGCAGCATGTTTTGGTTGCAAAAGGAGTGTGGAACATTGTGCAGGGTATGGATGTACGTCCAGGTTCTGTGGATGTAGGATCTGTTGAGGATGTTGCAGGTTTTAGCAGCTCTACTGTTGCTGCTGTTTTACCCACTGCTGAACAAGCTCGTTGGGATGGTATAGATGCGCAGGCTCATGCCTTGATTGCACTTTCTGTCAAACGTAACATCACCTCACATATTCGTTCAGCTAAAACAGCAAAATAGGCTTGGGATATTCTAGCTGGTTTGTATGCAGGTCGTAACGAGGCAAAAATCGCTTACCTGCGTAAAGAGCTAGAATTGAAGATTATGCAAGAAGATGATGACATGAATGTTTTTCTTGCTGAGATTAAAGATCTCAAAGAACAGTTGATTTCTGCAGGTGAGATTATTCGTGATCATTCTCTTGTGCAGACTGTTCTTGATGCTTTACCTGAGACATATCAGACTTTTGCTTCCACGTGGAGACTTCTTAATGAGGACAGACCTGATGCTGTTAAGTATGATACTTTAGTAGCTCTTGCAAGAAGCGCAGTCCAGGCAAAACAGGGCTAGGCAGCGTGCAGTTGATCAAGCATTTATTGCTGCCTAGCAGCATAGAAGAAGTGGTAAGGCAGCCCCTTCCACTGTTTCTTCTCCTATTAGAAGGTCTGCAACTTCTTCTCCTTCCACAGGTAGCAACAATAAGTCTGAGAAGGCTCTTGATAAAGGCAAGAAAAAGACCAGGTGCAACTATTGTAAGGCAAATGATCATGTCATTAAGAATTGCCCTAAGCTAAAGGCTAAAGAGGCAAAGAAGAAAGAGTCAAATGCAGCCACAATAGCGGCGGATGCTTCTACAAATGCAGATTCTGCAAATGTTGTGCAGGATACAGAATGGGCGTTTAGCGTGTATTGCCAGTATGACCCATTTGTACATGATGCATGTTTGGCAGTTTCTGTTGACTCTAATGTATGGTATTTTGACAGTGGTGCTACAAAGCACATTACCTCATATCGTGATATGTTCACTTGTCTTGAGGCTGTCTCTAATGGGAATACTGTCACATGTGCCAATAATGCTTCTTACCCAGTGAGAAGGGCGTTGGTAAAATTATGCTTACTGCTGCAAATGGCAGCGCTTTCACACTTTCAGATGCTTTGTATGTGCCAGGGATAAAGAAGAATCTATTGTCTGTCTCTGCGCTTGCTAGACTTGGATTTGTAATCAAATTTGTGGATGACAGATGTACTGTTCATGATTTGACTTCTGGTGATACGATTATTGCATCTGGCACCTTGTTTCGTGGGCTGTATAGGCTCAATTCTTATGACAAGTGTGTGGAAGATTCAGCAAATGCAGTTTCTGATGAAAAGGCAGTTTCAGATGCAAAACTATGGCATGCTCGTTTTGGTCATTTGAACTTTGCTAGTTTGCTGCGTTTGCAGAAATTTGATATGGTTGCTTCATTGCTCCCTCTTGAGGCACCATTGAAACATGTTTGTGAAGGCTGTATTTTGGGCAAAATACAGCGTTCTGCGTTTCCAAAGGATGGTTCTGTGCGGGCCACTCGCAAATTGCAACTTGTACATAGTGATGTATGTGGGTCTATGCAAACTCCGTCATTTGGTAAACACTTGTACTTCGTGACTTCATTGATGATTACTCGAGGCATGCATGTGTATATCCACTGAAGGCAAAGTTCGAAGTGTTTTTGTGCTTCAAACAGTTTTTTCTTATGGTTGAAAATGTATCCAATTGTACTGTGGGCACCCTCCGTTCTGATCGAGGGGGGGAGTACTTGTCTAAAGAGTTTGATGCATTTCTGGCTAGTCGTGGGATAAAACACCAATGTACAATGCCGTATACCCCTTAGCAAAATGGTGTTGCTGAGAGGAAAAATAGGTCACTTATGGAGATGGCACGATGTATGGTCAAGAGCCAAGCTTTGCCACATGCGTTTTGGCTTGAGGCTGTCATGTGTGCTGCATATGTACTCAACAGGTGTCCCACTAAGGCCTTGCAGTCTATTACTCCATACGAAGCTTGGCATGGCAGGAAGCCTTCTATTGGTCACTTACGTGTCTTTGGTTGCTTGGCCTATGCTTTAGTGCCTGTGCAACAACGCAGAAAATTGGATGATAAGGCTGTCAAATGCATTTTTGTTGGTTACAGTGCTAAGAGCAAGGGTTACAGATTGTATCATCCGCAGTCAAAGCGTATCTTGATTAGTCGAGATGTTGTTTTTGTGGAAGATGCTGTGCAGCCTTTGTTATCATGTACCAAAGAGACAGGTGTGAGCTCACGGGATGTATTTGATACGTTGTTGCCTCTCTTTACAGGTGGGAATTCAAATGTAAGTCCTCATGAGGCAAATATTCAGCCTATGCAGATTTCAAACGACATCATAGATCAGCCTATTTCTGATGCAGATTTACAGGGTGTAATTCATGAGGATAGGGCTGAAAATGAGCAGGCTAGAGATATGCCTAAATGGCTGGTGCAAACCTTGCGTGATAGTAAGATTGATGCACCTATGACTAGTCGTACTCTTTCAGGTTTTCAGCATGCCTCTTATGCATCAGATTGTTATGCTTTGGCTGTGTCTAGTATGTGTGAAGAGGAAGAACCTCTTTCATTTGATGAGGCACAAAAATCAGAAAATTGGTTGGTTGCAATGCAAAGTGAATATGATGCTATAATGAAGAATGGTACATGGTCTTTGTGTGATTTGCTTATTGGTAAAAAGGCCATTGGATGTAAGTGGGTTTTTAAGTTGAAACGAAAGCCAGATGGCAGTGTTGATCGCTATAAGGCTAGACTTGTTGCAAAGGGTTATGCTCAAGAAAAGGGCATTGATTTTGATGAGACCTTTGCTCCCACTTGTCGTATGACTACCATTCGTAGCATTTGTGCATTGGCAGCTCATAATGGTTGGAATGTACATCAGCTGGACATAAAGACTGCGTTCTTAAATGGAGATTTGCATGAGGAGGTGTATGTATCGCAGCCTCGTGGTTTTGTTCAAAGAGGGCAGGAAAACAAAGTGTGCAGGTTGAAAAAGGCTTTATATGGTTTAAAGCAAGCTCCACGAGCTTGGTATGAAAAGATACATGCATATTTGACTGCATATGGGTTTCAGAATAGTCCAACAGAAAGCACTTTGTATGTTAAACGTGTGGATGGTGTACATCTAATCATTGCTCTCTATGTCGATGACATGCTGCTCACAGGACCAAATGAGAGTCATATTGCTGATTTTAAGGCTGATTTGAATGCCTCTTTTGAGATGTCAGATTTGGGGCATTTGCATCATTATTTGGGGATACAATTTAAGCAGTGTGATGGAGGTATTGCTTTGTGTCAGACAAAGTATATTGAGACATTGTTGCGGAGATTTGGCCTTGAAGACTGCAAGCCTATTGCTACTCCAATGGAGACAGGTTTGAAGTTGAGTCTTCATGATGCTGGAGATCACTTTGATGTCACACTCTATCAGACAGCTGTTGGTTGCCTCATTTATGTGTGCATTACGAGGCCGGACATTCAGTTTGCAGTCTCACAGGTGAGCAGGTTTATGCATAGCCCAGGGTCTCAGCATTGGAAGGCAGTTAAACGCATCTTTCGCTACTTGAGTGGCACCATACATCTTGGGTTGTTTTATCCCAAGGGGGGATCGTTGCCGCCAGATTTACATGCTTTTTCGGACTCAGATTGGGCTGGTTGCTATGACACAAGGGTGTCCACAAGTGGTTTTTGTTTCATGCTCGATAGCTCATGCATATCTTGGTTGAGCAAGAAGCAACCTACTGTGGTCACTTCTAGTTGTGAAGCTGAGTACAGGGCAGCTTTCACAGCTACGGTTGAGTGTGTGTGGCTCAGACGGCTTATGGCTGACTTGGGTGTTGGACAGGAGTCTGCCACCTCTATCTTCACTGACAGTCAGAGCGCATTGGCAGTTGCGAGAAACCCAGTTTTTCATGCTTGCACAAAGCACATTGAGGTGCATTATCACTATGTCAGGAAGAGACTCTTAGCAGGAGAGATCAGCTTGGCCTATGTGTTAACACAGGACAACCTCGCCGATCTTTTCACAAAGGCGCTTCCTCGTGAGAAGTTCGAAGCTTTCCGCAAAGCTTTGGGCTTGCTCCCCTTTGTGGATTGATCTACTTCGGGCATGGCACTCCCCTATACATGAGTGCCAGCTCTCGTTCACACCATCACTCCCAGGGGGGATTTGTTGCCATATATATATAGGCAGTGATGTGTGTGAACACACTTAGGACCGCCGGGGCACTTTTTCCCTCTATAGGAGGTTTTTTTCCCCCGGCTTGTATATACGCCCATCCTTCTAGGGCTAACTTATCTTTTTGTACATTGACACAATCTAATACACTTTGTGTTGTGTGTATTCTTGCTGCTTCTTCTCCAAGCTTTGTGTGCTTTCCTGCAACCCTAATTTCAACATATAGCTGCAAGCTGCCCCTCCTGGGATAGAACAAACCAAGATCCAGGGTACCCTGAAGATAACGAAATATGCGTTTGACTGCTTGCCAATGCCTTGTGCCTGGGCTGTGCATGAATTTGCTCAACAAAGACACCCCAAAAGATATGTCTGGCCTCGTGTTACACAAGTAAATGAGACATCCCACTACCTGGCTGTAAATGTCGGCCTCAAAAGGCTCTCCAATATCATGCATAGTAAGTCGTACACCTGGTTCTACTGGAGTAGAAATGGGCTTACATTCATCCATGTGAAACCTTTTTAGTAAACTTTTTATGTACTTAGTTTGTTGCATAACAATGCCATCATCTGTATGCATAAACTGTATGCCAAGATAGTAGTGTAAAGGCCCCAAATTTGACATATCGAATTCAGCTTTCAAATTAGCTTTGAAATCTGAAATTTGTGCTTTGCTAGTACCTGTAATGAGCATGTCATCTACATACAAGATGACTATGAGAATATCGGCACCGGTTTTCTTCACATACAATGTGCTTTCAGCTGGACTATTCACATAACCTTGGCTGGTTAGATGAGCATGTATTTTATCATACCAAGCTCTTGGAGCTTGCTTTAACCCATACAATGCTTCGTGTAACTTGCATACTTTATGTTCCTCACCAGGAACTACAAACCCAATGGGCTGATTTACATATACTTCCTCCTGTAAATCCCCATTTAAGAATGCAATTTTGATGTCCAATTGATGCACTTTCCATCCTTTATGTGCAGCCAATGCAATCACTGATCTTATTGTGGTCATTCTCGAAGTAGGAGCAAAAGTCTCTTCATAATCTATTCCCTTTTTCTGGGAGTAGCCTTTAGCCACAAGTCTTGCTTTGTACCTATCAATAGTACCATCAGACTTCCTTTTGACGTTGTACATCCACTTTGTTCCAATGACATGCTTGCCTTTAGGCAATTCCACAAGATCCTAAGTATTGGTCTTCATGATAGAAGAGATTTCAGCTTGCATAGCTTGCACCCAATGCTCATTCTCATGTGCTTCTTCATAAGAAGAAGGTTCTTCTGAATCAAAGAGACCACCCATGGCTAATGCAGACTCCCCACGATGTATATTCAATGCATGGCTGGAACTAGCCATTGTTCTACCTGTGAGTGGAGCTGCAAGTTTGCTTTCTTGCAAAGTTTTCAGCAACCATCTTGGCACTGACCTGGCTGTGTCTATGGCTGTTTGCTCTTCCCTGACAAGATCTTCCACTTCTTCCATAGAAGGGGGCCGAATGGCTGGCTGTTCCACATGTTCTGGGGCTGATCTGCATCCCCCCTAATTGCAATGGGTAATACTCCATCAAACATGTCCTGTATGCCTGTATCATTACTTTTATACAAGCTGTACATGGGCTGTTCTGAATTTTCAGCAAATACCACATCTCTACTGACAAAAATCCTTCGTGTTGTTGGATTATAAAGACGGTATCCTTTGCTCTCATTGCTGTAGCCCACAAAAATGCATTTCATTGCTTTGTCATCTAGCTTTGTTCGGAGTTGTTCTAGCACATGTGCATATGCCAAACACCCAAATGTACGCATATAATCCACTGTTGGCTTTCGGCTATACCAAGCCTCAAATGGTGTTATGGTTTTCAAAGCTTTTGTTGGACACCTGTTCAACACATGAGTTGCACACATTATAGCTTCCATCCAAAAATTGTGAGGCAACTTTTGTGCTTTCACCATGCATCTTGCCATCTCCATGAGAGATCTATTTTTCCTTTCAGCTACACCATTCTGCTGCGGTGTGTAAGGCACAGTACATTGGTGTTTGATGCCCTTTTGAAGCATATAATCCTTGAATGTATTTGACATGTATTCTCCACCTCTATCTGAGCGGAGTGTTTGGACTTCACATCCACACATATTTTCAGCAATTGCTACAAAGTGTCGAAAGCATGTAAACACCTTTGCTTTCGCTTTCAAAGGGTAAACCCAAGCAAACCTGGAGTAGTCATCAATGAATGTGACAAAGTAAAGATGCCCCCCTATGGATGGTGTCCGCATTGGACCACATACATCACTATGTATGAGCTATAATTTACTTTCAGCTCTAACAGCTCCATCTTTGGGGAATGGTTTTCGTTGCATCTTTCCCAAAATACACCCCTCACATACATGTCTTGGTGGAAACTCAAGAGGCGGCATATTATCAACCATATGATGCTTTTGCAAAAGCATCAAACTCCGAAAATTTACATGCCCAAAACGAGCATGCCATAGCTTTGCATCATGCATAGCAGGAGTGTGGGCAGCCACTGTATTTGCATCATAAGTACGCTTGTCATAGCTGTCCAGCTTATACAAGCCGTTGTATCATGTTCCAGAAGTGACTATTTCATAACCCTTTGATGGGTCTTTTACCAAACACTTCTCATCTTCAAATTTAACCTTTAAACCTTGGTCGTTTATGGCTGACACGGAGAGCAGATTTTTCTTTATGCCTGGAACATACAATACATTTTTCATACATATATTGGCACCATTGGCTGTAATAAGTATGACATTGCCAATTCCCTTTACTGGATATGTGTTATGATCTGCACATGATACAATGCGGCCATTTGAAGCATAAACCAAGTGCTGAGATACATCTTTGCATGAAGTGATGTGGCTCGAAGCACCACTATCAAAATACCATGATACATCCTGTCTGTCAGATGCAATGCAAGACATATCATTGTCTGAAGCACTTGGTGTGCCACTAGTGCATGTGACCGAAAAAGTGTACTCTTCCTGGACTACATTAGTTGATTGTTGTGCTTTGTCATCAGAAGAGTCTGCTACTGCATTGCTTGCTTCTTTCCTTTTCTCTTTTGCAATCCGCTTCCTACATTCACTGATATAGTGTCGAGGCTTATGGCAGTAGTGACATTTGCCCTTCTTTTTGGGCTTGTTTGCATCCCCTTTGTCAGAATTTTCACCACCAGAAGAGGGCAGTCCATGACCAGCCTTGCTAGACTGTTGTCCCCCATGCTTAAAGCTCTTTGCTTTACCCTTATCCTTGGCTGTAAATGCCTTGTCTCCACCACGGTTGCTCGATAAGTTTGCTCTTGTTTGCTCTTCCTGCAAGAGTAAACCCACCAGCTCTTCAAAAGTGACGGGATCACCACCTCCTCTCATTGAGAGGTTGAGAGAGGTGTGAAAGCCCAAGTAGGAAGGTGGTAAAGAATGAAGAGTGTTGGTGACTAGCTGTCTGTCTGGGATAACCTCATCAATGTTGAGCAATTGCTCCTGCAAATCTTTCACTTTGGTGAGATGATCTGCCATGGAGTCACCCTCATCCATAGAAAGAAGATCCAATTGTCTCTTCAAATAGGCAACTCTTGCCTCGTTGCGTACTTGATACATTGCTTCCAATGTGTTCCATGCAAGCTTCGATGTCTTGCAAGAACAAATGTACGGAATAATAGTCCTTTTCACTGAAAGGGCTATCAATGACATGGCATGTGCATCCCTAGAGTCCCATCTCTTCTGCTCTTGTGTGGGAGCAGGTTCTACTTTAGGAGCTCTTGGAGCACCTCCCCTTTGAGGCGTGGCTGGCTGTATGGTAAGTGGGCGTGTGTCATCACCACACACGATGCCCCAAAGCTCTTTGGCCTACCAACAAATTACGGATCATGAAACTCCAGAGGGAGTAGTTAGATCCATCCAACTTGTTCTCCTGGGTGATCACACCAAATACATTTGTAGCATTTTGAGCCATGTCAACAAAATATACCTGCAAGCAAACCAAGCACCAATGTGCACTGCCAGGCAACCAAATGTCCTGTGCAAATGTTTGTCTGCAAACCGAAGCAAGTGTAAACCTGCACCAAATTGTCCAATTACACACAATGTGTATACTTATGCGACAAATCACAGCTGTAATGCCCAATTACATGCTCCAATCTGAAAAGCCCCAATTTTTATGCACTCCAATCGCTTCAATGTGCAGTTAATTGGCCAATTTTCACAAAAGCCCCAAATTTTTACAGCTGAAAGAGGCTCAATTTGTTGATTTTGACCTCAATTTGGAAAACCCCCAAATTGCAAGCAAAGCAACCTGTCCAATTTTTCAATTTGGCCTCAAATTGAGAAATCTCCCAAATTGCCTGAACCTTGGATCACCTGCAAGTTTTCAAATTTTCCTGGCAATCCCCAAAAATTTGTTGAACCTGGAGCAGAGTGCCTGCAAAGCTTTTCCCCCCTCTTTTTTTGTTTATTTATTTCGAACATGTAAGTACCTTGAAAACAAGTACCTGCACGTGGAGGGGCAGTACTGATGTGCAGGCGGACAAACTGTAGGCGAGAAGAGGCGAAAACGGGCGGATGGAGGGCCTGGGCGCTGAGCGTCTGGTGGACGGAGGACCTGGGTGGCGGACGTGGGCTCTGGGCGGCAGAGCAGGGACGGCGGGCGGAGGCTCTGCTGGGCGGCGGCAGTCGTGGCTCCAGTAGAGCCGCCGGTTGGGAGAGGCGATGACGGTGATGGGCGCACTAGCGCCGCCGGTCGGGAGGCGCGTAGAGGCGGCGGCGGTGGCCTGGGCAGGACCGCAGCCGACTGGGCTGGGCGGAGGTGGTTGACTGCGTAGTAACGCCGCCGGCAAGGCTGGGCGGAGGCGGCTGACTGGGCTGGGCGCCAGAAGGCAAGCAATGAACGGAATCTGCAACTTCGACAGAAATCTGCAGGCGAAGGAATCCGCTGACGGAAATTCAGAGTTTGCTGCAGATTTTAGGGGTAGAGCTCCATAGGCAGCCCCCAGCTCTGATACCAATTGTTGGTGTTGGACTCACACACTCACACACACAAACCTGCACATTAGGGTTAGGTGCAGGATGGAGAAGCTCACACACAGAAATGAGAGAGAGAGAGAGAGAGAGAGAGAGAGAGAGAGAGCCAAAAGTGTGGTAGCCACAAAATGCAAGTCTACCCTTGCATGTGTGTCACATCCATATAATATAGAAGTACAAAATATTATATGTAGAGTGTCCTTTCACACTTGATATCCAAGGGGAAAAACCATATGGAAAAAAGTGCCCTTGGTTAAGCCCTATTCACACATAGCACTAGTGAGCATATGCCTACAAATAGATACTTGCATGTCATAGCATCCTACCCAGTCACTGTTTGTAAAAGCAATCAATCACAATGTAGAACTGTCAATGCTGAGTGCTAGGGCTATGCATGAATCTGCTCAACTATGAAACAACAAATTGAACATCCAGATGAGTAGTGCATAGATAAATAAGGCATCCCACAGCCTGCTGATAAGTGGCGGCATCAAATGGTTCACGAGCATCTTCAAGTGAAAGTTTTAAACCTGGTTCTATAGGAGTAGAAACAGGCTTACAATCTGTCATTTGAAACACTCAAGGAGCGGCTCAATGTATCTTTGCTGAGATAACAGATATAAACTAAATATCGAAATAGTAATGCAAATGCCCCATGTCTATGACATCAAAAGCATGTTGCAAGTCAACTTTGAAAGCTGAAATATTGTCCTCATCAGGACCAGTAATGAGCATGTCATCCACATAAAGAATAACGATCAGCAGATTGTCCCCATCTCTGTGAACATAGAGAGTACTCTCAATTGGACTATAAGGCCATAAAGTGCTTTATGTAATCTGCATACTTTCTTTTGTGCCCCTTTTCTGAACAAAGCCAGGAGGTTGAGATACATACACTTCCTCTTGCAAATCACCATTAAGCAAGGTAGTCTTAACATCCAATTGATGTACATGCCAACCCTTGTGACTGATGTACATGCCAACCCTTGTGAGTAGCCAACAAAGCAACAACTCTATGAACGGTAGTCATACGCGAAGTAGGAGCAAAAGTCTCCATTAAGCAAGGCTGTCTTAACATCCAATTTATGTACATGCCAACCCTTGTGAGCAGCCAACAAAGGAACAATAGTACGAATGGTAGTCATACGCGACATGAGAAATAGGTTCCTTAGTGCATGTGGTGGCAACGAGAGCAGTGTAAACAAAATGTGAAGATGTATGACGAGATGTAGCACGAGTACGACTAGGCATAAGAGTAAGCTGTTTGCTAGCACGCAACATTCTTGGTTTCCATTATTAGGCCATTGTATGTTCATATTTTTGGAGGACATTTTGGTTTTCTACTAAAGAGAAGCATGAGCGGATGTGCAAAATGTTGTATAACTGCTAAAAGACAATGAATTGTCGTAAATGAAAAAATGTCAGAAGTTTTTTCTCATTGAAGTTCATTACCGGGGATATAAGATTAGCCCGGAGGGTATCTCCTTGGACCCCACAAAGGTGCAGGTTGTGCTCAATTAGAAGGTTCTAGTAACCGCCAATGATTCGGATCCTTCATTTGGATTTGTGAATCATATGATACCCATATTGACAAATTCTCTAAACATCTCACTGATTTGGTGAAGGATATCAGAACTTCAAGGCAATGCATTCAAATGACTTGGGATAGCCTTCCAAAGACCTCAAGCAGGTCCTAGTAGAGGTACTGTGTTTGAAGTAAGCTTTGTTGGATGATCTGACCATGCAATTGGCGCAATGCTATAGTAATGTAGGACGGTCATCTAGTGGTTTATATGAGCCACAAATTAAACACGTCAGAGAGAAATTATTTGGTTTATGACAAGGAACTCCTAGTTGTGACATAGGCTCTTTAACATTGGAAACATTTTCTTTATGGGCCTCACTTTACAATTTGCACGGATTATCAGGCACCTAAATGGCTTCAAACGATGCTAAGTGCACACTGAAGTGAATGCCAAGCTTGTTGGAGTAAAACTTTTCATTAGTTTGGTGGCATGATCGAATACATTCTTGAGAAATCTAATACAGTAGCAGATGCTCTTAGCCATAAGGGAACTACTTTTACAGTCTCCACCATTCATCCCTTGACTGGTTTGGTTTAGTGGACATGGAGTACAAGTACGCAAGCACAAGTAGGCCGATTCGGAAGAGTTTGACACACAATGGGTAGGGACATTGGAAGCCAAGGGGCATTTTTTTTGTACACGACTGATGGCTCTTTTACAAAGATCGCCTTTTTGTGTTGAAGAGTCACTTCTCTGAGACATGCAAGATGCTATCACGGGTGGCTACTTGGAGAAGTTAAGAGTGAGTAGCATGGTCTCTAGCCCAAGGGTGGCTTACCTTTGTATCAGGTTTGAAGCCTATGGTTGGGTGGCAAGTGCTAGCCGAACCCAGATATGTCCTCTCTATTATTGGTGTATGTGTGACGATTAATTACGTGTACTTGGATTGGTTCACTGACGTGCTTTTGTGTGAGTAGATCTTGGGGGTACACTCAAGTAAGTGCACATCTTACTGAGGGGGTGTTGCAATTGGGGCCTCTACGTACATGTAGCACACAAACAACCCATGGAAGCAGGGCTAAAGGGTCGGGGCAGCAGAGGCAGCAATAGACTGGGCTATAGAGCTGCAGACTGCAGAACTTGTATACAGCAGCACATGAAATTTTGTCAACGAAGAGGCATTAATTAAGTGGTTAACGCTTGGGTGTTTGAAGACGGAGGTTTCGGGTTTAAATTCTGCTGCTGGCGTTGCACGATCTTTTTTGGGAAGCCTTGTGGATGGCATTTCATAAATTCTTTTGAAGAGGGCTTATGTTGGGAGTAATTAAGAATTGAACTTGGGGTTGCGGGGGGTGTGATTGCCTCTTTGAAATGCAGGTAATTTATCAATACTTGCACCTGCTCATCCCACACATTTTTTTTGACCGGACATGCAACTGATTGCGGGAAAGAACACAAAGTTTCAAGATGCCAAAGTTGATCTTTTGCGTGCAGGCACATAAAAGGAAAAAACGTGTTGATTGTCACAAACACAAAGGTGTCGCCATTATATCTGGACAGAGTTGTTGCGGCTATCTTGAATATTGGGAGTGACATGAATGTGGAGGGTATTTGTCTACCTGAAGGAGAAGAACAAAAAAATAAGGTAAATGCTTCATAAGCTAGATCCCCCCCCCCCCCCCCCCCCCCCCCCCCGTTGTTACTTTTTTTCACTGTCCATAGGCACTTTTTATTGGCCCATAAGCACTTTTTTTTAATCAGCCCGTAGGCGATGCCACCGAGGAAGCACTGAGTGGGGTTTAAAACCGAGGACCTCCTGGTCCTAGGCAAACTTCTTCACCCCTTGGGCTATCACCTCATTGGCTTCATAAGCTAGGTCTTTGTGCTATCTTACTAGTTTTTCTTTTGACATGTGATTTCTTGGCTAATGCAGGACAATGTCTTCAAAGTGATCGATAAGGCGACAGAGGCAAGAATGGATAGTACAACTACTTTTGTGGGCCTTGGGGGAGGGGTTATAAATGATTTGTGTGGCTTTGCTGCTGCTGTATACGAGGGAGGAGTGAACCACATACAGATTCCAACAACACTGATGGCCCAGGTGTGGTGTAATTGAGTCCAATGTTGAGAAGCCTTTGTGCATATTCTGTGAGCTGATTGGATAGGTTGTGCAGGTTGATGTGGCAGTAGCTGATGAGACTGGAATATACCATCTTCTTGACAAGCATTCTATCTGCTCATACTATGAACCGGAATGCGTAATTGTAGACACAGATACATTAAAGACTTTACCAGGCAAAGAACTAATTTCGGGGATCGCTGAAGTAATAAAGTTTGCTTTGGTTAGAGATGGCGTTTTCTTGCAATGGCTAAAGGAAAACATGGAACAAATGCTGGCAAGGTGTTAAAATAGACCCGATCTTAAAACTTTCTTTGCTTTCGTTTTGAATGCTAAATCAGTCAGCATCCTTATCTGGGTTTGAAGCAAGAAACAAGTGGGTATGCAAACTAAATGAGCTATTGAAGCTAGGGTAATGTCACATTCATCTGGATTTTGTACTTTTTTTTGGCATCAAGTGTACTTCAGTACAGATGCATGCACGCTTGTGCTCACACTTGAGCCTATTTTAAGGGTGACCGGGAAAAAGGGTAGGTAGATTCTCGAAGCATGGTCAATTACACCCCAATGGTGAGGAAGGTGGACAGCCAAGCAGTAGAACATACCCCAGAAGTTAAAATTTTTGAGTGATCAACAGTCTTCAGCTGAGTTGCAGCCATTCTTTCTAGCCCATTTCACAGAAGATTGCATTTGAGTCTTCTTGCTGCTGAGCTTTTCAGTGATGTTTTCTTGTGTCTTTGTAGTGGGGAGTTGCTCAAGCTGACATTTTACAATGGTGAGCACAGCTGCATCCATGATGGCAACTACAGTTGGCCCATAGTGATGCTGGTTTGGCCTAGCACTAGGCAATTGAGTGTTGGGAAATCTCCATCATCTCTTTGGTCAGTTATTTAGACCATGCAGCCCATCTCAATGCAGCATAACATCTGAGGTGGTAGCACAGTTGTATTGACATTGTCATACCCTGTCAACAACCAAAAGCATATGCCCCTTAAATTACATCATGTAAGACGAAAATATTCCTGGCTTGCCCAAGCGTTTCTTTTTGTCCGCCGTGATGCACCCTGCTATACAGGCTAGACTTTCTGCTAGCCTTCAAGTGAATCTTGGTGAATAAATCCTTATGAGGTGTTCTTATGCATGGACCACACCATTGGGGTCTTACTTGATGAGGTGGTAGAGCCAACCAGTCTACTAAGACCAGAGCCAATTCAAGTGGTGGTGGTGGAAATGTAACTAGACTGAGCAATTTTAGAAATATTACACATTTCTAATGATTTATCGTTTTATTTTTAATAGGGATCCAACTACAGTAGCCTATGCAATCAAGAGGTCCTGTGAGATCAAAAGTGAAGTTCTATCAATCGACAAAAAGGAAGAAGGATTCAGAGATATTCTAACCCTTGGGCAACCTTTTGGACGTGTAAGCCTCATGGGTTCTATTATCTTTGTAAATCAGCTTTGCATATGTTGGGATTATGTGTGAATATCTTTTAACATACCATCTTGTGCATTGTGTGATTGTGGACATGCACTGTTCTTGTCATCCACCCATTAGTACAGATAGGGTGGCAGGTGCAGGCTGAAATGTCAGGGTGGATAGCTAGTCAGGATGGGTGGTTGGTTTGGATGTAAAGAAAATTGAGGTGAAGTCGGAACAGAAAGGGGAGATGTCTGGGGAGGTGGCTATTCTTCCTTGTAGTTGACTTCAATGATCCTTGATCTCTTCTAATGCACATGGGATTCCCTTGTTGCAGGGTATCGAAAAAAGCATGGAGCAAGGAGAATGGCTTCATGGAGAAGCATTGGCTGTTGGGATTGTAAGCTGTTACTGCCTAGATTCATACTTGTCCAATATGCACTTGCGAGCACATCATGTTTGTAGTAACTTTCCTTCTGATTTCTGTAACATTCGCTTCTTTGTAATGATATTTGCTCCCTTCTATTGCTTCAGGTCATGACAGTAGATCTTTCGCACAGGTTGGAATGGATAGATGATTCGGTGCTGATAGATGCTGTGGTTGCCATGGAAAGGGCGCACTTGCCAACAGCTCCACCTGCACATATCTCAAAGGAGACTCTCAAGAAAAATATGGCTGTAAGTGCTGTTTTTTAGTTGGCTGGTTCAGGGATTTATACTCCCGTCTTTTGTTGTTGCTCACTTGGTTATACTCTTGCAGTTGCCAACAGACAGGCACCCGCGGCTAGCTTTACTAAAGGGACCTGCTGGAAACTGTGTTGTGTCAGAAGATTACGATCCAAAACTTTTTGAGTCAATGGTGACCTTTTTCTGCCTTGGGGACAGGGTGTGAGGCTTTTGTGCCATCCAAGCGCAACCCAGAAGTGGGGACTGGTTGTCTCGGGGCAGGGTGTAAGGCTTTTTTGTCATCCTTGAAATCCTTACCCAAAAGTGGCATTTGTGTCATCCTCGAGCCATGCTCATATGCAGCACAAGCTGACCAAGTTTACAAGGGAACTTCATGGTTAATTAGTTGGGTGTAGTACACTTCAGAATGCCCTATGGACTCAAAATTTTCTCAGTGTGCAGGTATTCGTGTTTGTAGGGTATGCAAAGTAATAGCTCTGGATTACTAGTCTGTGTTGAGGACATTGAAGGTTGAACTGAAATTCCAGGAAAAAATGGATGCAGAATATGCATGCATTGATGAGATTGTGATGATTGATGTGGCTAAGTTCGAGTGTCAATACACGGAACAGACAATGCCCATAAAGCATTTAGTCTATCATTTTAGGAAAATCAAGGAAGTTATAAATGGTCTTGTTGTGGCACCTTCAGAATTATGAAGGAAATGTGTTTCACAGGGTAGAATCATCCATAATAGGGCTTAGCATTTTTTTTTTTTTGGAGGGGGGGGTGGGGGGAGGGGGTGTGTATAAGGACGTTAAACAGCTGTCATTTTCAGCCCTTTCACAATGCACCATTCAGTGCCCCACATTTCTTATCACCAAACTACAACCCTTTGCATGTCTGTAAGCATGCTGTAAGAGGTCGTCAAGTTCCTGAAGCTCAAAATTTTCAAAGCTCACAAAAGACTCCAGATGTTAAAAGATTTTGTCCTAAGTTTTAACGGGCAACTCCTTTCATTCATGGAACTTGATTTCTCCCACACTTCATGAATTCCTATGTAGGGCCTTAGCGGACTATCCCCGCGCATCGATAAAATCCTACGATGGGCATTGAATGCCAAAGCATTGGCGGGGAATTCTCCGTCCATAATGCACCCAAACGCTTTCAAGTGTGCCAAGTCTGGTTTTCTGCCAGTAATTTTTTGTTTAGGTGTCATGCCATGAATTGCTGCAGTGGGAGTAATGCTTGCTCTTGAATGAGTAGGGTTAGCATTGCTGTCAACTGAAAATAAGTTCGTATCAAACAAGAAGTCCCTGGATTTTCTACCACAAGAGACAGTACAAGGGCTTATATTTAATCTAATTAGTGGAAGCACGAGGGTGTTTTCTTGTAAGACTTTTCTTGCATAACAGAGTTGTTTTTTTGAAACTCATTATCTACTTCCAAGATTTTTGTGGAGTGCTGGAAGCATTTTGCTTGATCTGGTCCAACAAGTAGTTTTTTGTTTTCTGAAGTGGGAGGAGGAATACCCAAAGCCAGTCCATTGTAGATAATATGCAAAAACCCCATGGAAAGCATCTAGCTTGGTCTGGTCCAAGAAGTAGGTCTTCTTTTTCTAAGTGGGAGGATGAATCCCCACAGACAATTTGCAATAACATACACACACATGAGATTAATACACTTTGCAAAGCTAAAATGTATATTCGGTGCAATTTTGTATGATATAATGATGTGTTTGGCCATGTTCAGTAGTTGAAATGGCTTAATTACATGTATTTGCTGTTTTATGAGTTAAGCATTTGGCATATTATGACACTAGTATTTATTCAAAAGGCAAGGCATGTGCAGATGTACTTTAATGGATCCAATTTTGAAATTGAAGGAGGTTACTCTTTAAGGAGGGAGGAATAGGATGCAGTTACCAATACGTGAACATGGTTAAAACTAGTATGTGTTTTCAGTGGCAAGGTAGGTAGAGCATGTTTAATCTTGTATATCTAGAGGATGCTTTATTGGACGAGCTAAGTAGCTTCTATGTAAGGCATATATGCATCTTGTGGAATAGAGTTCAAAAGCACATGACAGGTAGGGCAATGGACATATTAAATCTTATAAAGTCTTTTGCTAGTTTATGTTTTTTTTTCCCACAATATAATATGCTTGTAGTAGTCACATTTGCAAAAATTCTAATGAAGAAGGTTTTTGGATTTCATCACATTCGAGGTCTCGTAAAACCTATTGCATCAAGACTATGGGAAGCATTCATAGGACTTTGTATACTATCCATGAAATGCTTCTTTAATCTAGCTTTTGCCTTTGTTCATCATCTCTACGTTGCATGTAATTTAATAAAATTTCTATTTTGATGCTTTGGATGCATCTTGTAGTTTAAGATTTATGAACACCTTTGTTCAAGAAAGTTGTAGCTTTACAACAAGTATAGTCTTTACAGAGTATAACTCGCCTAGAACATAAAAGCACATTGAATGTGGGAATGGAAACTTCAAGGGTGGTCAAGAGCTCTAGCACTCCAAATCTTGGACCTTCATAACACAGTCACTCATGAGGGAGAAGTTAGTTCTCTCTCTCTCTCTCTCTCTCTCTCTCTCTCTCACACACACACACACACACACACACACACATTCCACATCTAGCTAATCACAAGCAAGAATCAAGCAAGCTTGCCCCAAGCAAGCACGCACGCACACATACACACTTATGCACTCTCACACATGCAAGTAAGAAACTCCTCGAAGACTCCAAAGCTAATGACCAACATAAACATAAAAACATGCAAGAACTAAGAAGAGATTAAGATAAAGCAAGCACGCACGCACACATACACACTTATGCACTCTCACACATGCAAGTAAGAAACTCCACGAAGACTCCAAAGCTAATGACCAACATAAACATAAAAACATGCAAGAATTAAGAAGAGATTAAGATAAAGCAAGAATAAAGGAGCTCCCAAGCTTAAGCGCAAATGTAGATTGTATTATCAAAAGTGTCCTTCCACACTTCCATAAGTTACTTATATAGAGGTGGGCTTTGCCCAAAACATGTTCTCATTACAAAGTCAAGTCTTATAGGGGAGGCTTTTGTTACAATGGTAGGTATTTGGCCACGTACAATGTGAAAAATCAAAGGTAGAGTGGGGATTACAAGAGGTATAGAAAAAGTACAGAAAAAGGAGTCATAATATGGTAATAATATTGACAAGATTTTGAATGCAAATTTCAATTTAATGATCTCTATTGATAGACTAGGGAGCAACCAACTCTTTTACACATGGATGGCAAACAATCGAAGAAAATAAGAATCAATTTAATCGTTGTGATGGATGGCAAAAAAAGAAATTCTTTGAATGACTTAGATGAATGAAGAAGGGAACAAATGGTCCCTTATATAGACATCACTATATAGGTGATACATGTTAGAGAGCTAGTTGAATCCTTATAAACTACAAACTGTGGGAGCACAAATTGAGGAAAACCTTGGAGCCCTAGACCTTTGAAAAAAACGTTGAAGGAGGGACTTTCATATTATCTTCCCTATGTGTCTAAAAATTATGTCTAATATGAACACAAAAATTCATGTTAATATTTAATTTTGAGCTATCTTTGAGAAACATATTATTGAAGTCAAGAGCTTACCTTTGCCTTGATGAAGCATATGCCGTTGGGCCTTGCTGTTGAGCTGCAAATGCAACTTCCTGATTGATGTGGGTGCACTCGCTTGTCACGTTCTCACTTCGTTGTCACAACAGATGCTCCTTGCCAATGAGGTGAAGGGAGAGCTATCTTCACCTAGATAAAGGCAAATAGAGATGGTCCTTCTCGTGATGATTCTCTCTCACAAAAGGTGGGAAAAGAAGAAGAAGTTAACGGAAGAGGGAAACCTACAAGAAAACCTATTCAAGAAAGCATCCATTTAGAATGCATGAATCCAATGCAAGCAAGAGTAGGGAAAAGAAGAGCTCACAAGTAGGGAATGAAGAAGAGCTCACAAGTAGGGAAAAGAAGAGCTCACTTATTATAAAAAATGACTTTTATACAAGTGACTAGTTTTCACACTTAGCTAGCCAAACTTTAAAATGGTACAATCTCTATTACTAGTCAAGTAAGAATGCACACGAAGTCCCAAGACTTTCCCTATTTGACATTAAGCACAAGATAAGGCCCCTTTATATGTTCCAACACCATTTTACAAAAGATAAGCGCCCGTTCGAGCGGGTAAGAAGTGCCTTATGGTAGGCCGTGCGAGCGAAACCATGTTAACCTACGGAGTGGTTACCCCCTTCCTAATGGTGACCATGTCCTTGATTGCGTCCCCATGTCACCCAAGTTGGCACCTAAGTCAGTGGTGCAGTTGATGTCGGGGTGGAAATGTGTGGATGGTCTAAGATACACCATGAAGTTGATATGCGAGGGTAAGTGGTATGGTTCGAGATTGATATGCCAGATGCAGGGCATATTTGGGAGAAGCTTTGGGTAACTATGGTGGTAGGCAGCTTGTCGAGGTGGTATGAAATGTATAGGCAATGTAGATGTTTTTCAGCGAGGCCTCCTTCTGTTGTGAAAATGGTGGGTCCCTTCAAAATTAGGTAGTTGTTGGTAGAAGCAGTGCACCCTGAGATGATTGGCGGAATGAGCACAAAGACCACCATGGATGGATAGCAGTTTGGATCTTCTTGGTGTAAGATATGATATTATACCTTGAGCTCACAAGCTCAATGTAGGTTCATGAAAGAACAATGCCTATGTGTATTACATGCAGAGCCCATGTATATATTGTAGGTGCCGAGAATGGGTGTTGGATAAAAAGTGGGCCCGTGTAGAAGCTCCTTTCGATAAAAACTTCAACACACTGCTTTCTTTGATACTTATTCATATGCTTTCTTTGACTCTTAAACATGGTTTGAGATAGGGAACTGAGTGTTGATGTGTAGCGAGGATGGTCAACAAGGCATGTGTGAATGAGGTTGGGTTATCAATGATAGTGAAAGATTTTGGGACACGTAGTATGGAAGATTTTAGAACACATTGGATGGAACATTTTAGGACACCTAGTATGGCATGTACATTGGTAAACTGTGAGCGATGGGTGGCTTATCAGACAATGTCAAGATTGTGGAATGTGGCTTTGTAATGATATGGGCATCTCTAGTATGGTTGTGGGTATGTTTTGCACGTTGGAGGGAGAGGCAGAGCTTGGTTGAGTCTTGGGATTTTATCAGCTTCGGTTGCATTGCCAACTCTTCTCCTAGTTAAGGCTCTTTTCACAGTTCTCTTCTCGTGGGAGGTTTTCATGCTCGCTCTCTCTCGCCCTCTTTCTCTTGCTTTCTTTCTTCTTCTCTTCTTTTTCTTCTTCTTCTTCTTCTTCTTCTCTCTCTCTCTCTCTCTCTCTCTCTCTCTCTCTCTCTCTCTCTCTCTCTCTCTCTCTCTCTCTCTCTCTTCCGTTTCTAATATTTTTAAAATAAATAATAAATAATGTAAGGTTTTTTATAAATATTTTTTTGTAATGACGATATGGCACATGTGAGCCTACATGATGATGTGGTGCATGTGAACCTACTTGATAACATGTCACATGTAATCCTACACAATGACATGACACTTTTTTATTCCCAAGTTCTGTTGTTGTCTTAAGTTTTGTGTGTGGAAGTTTTCTCCGAGGGGGTGTTTCAAAAACGTAGGGGAAGAAATTTAAAGGGTCAAAGGGTAGAAAAATTAAAGGGACCTAAGGGGGGTAGTTTCTAGAGGGGGACTGACAGTGTGCATGCGTGTATGTGTGGATGCACATGTAGATGAGTGTGAGTGTGTGTACGTGCTATGTGCTCGTAATCTTTGGTCTTTTTTAGCTTTGTTTTGGGTTTCAAGTTTTTTTTATTTATCATTTTTGATATGTGTGTATGTACAATCAATAGGAAGTTTTACATTATATATATAAAATGGGTTTTAAGGTTTTGGCTTATCGTGTGGCCTCACTGAGCCACTTGCTCATCCTCATGATGAAAGCCTTGACATCACTACCGTTAGCTTTACTTTAGCAATGCTTGATTAAGCTTTATCTTACTAGTTCCACTTGGTGAGTTGGCGACACACAGGTGTTGGGGGGTCTTGGTGATATTTTTGAGCCTTGGAGTAAGTGATGCCACAAAAGTGTGTGCATTGCTCTCTTTGGGGTTTGGCACCATGGGTGGCCCTTTTTTAATGGAAACAAGACTGGGTAAAGCCACTACATGTAGGCAAGGTATTTCCTCTTCTTGCTTGGCGTCCACCACGAACTCCGAAGATGGTGTTAGCACGTGAGTCGAGGTGGAGCTTAAGCTTTGGGGTTTGGCACCATGGGTAAAGCCACTACATGTAGGCAAGGTATTTCCTCTTCTTGCTTGGCGTCCACCACGAACTCCGAAGATGGTGTTAGCACGTGAGTCGAGGTGGAGCTTAAGCTTTGGGGTTGGCATTGGAGGCATGGGTTTTGGTTGATAGCATGGTTGCAGAGGCTTGTGGTATGGGTTTTCATGACTTCGAAATCCAAATGTAGGGGTTTTCTTCATAGAAGCCTTATGCTTCTAGCAGCTTTGTTGGGATACAACAGAATATTGGTTGTTGAAATTGAGCCGGTGTTTGAGGCCATGACCTGAATCTCTTTTTTTGGAGATTGGGATGCCATTCACGAGGTTTTTGGGACCCAAATAGAAGGGTTTCTATCGTGGAAGCCTTAATTTTCTAACAACTTGACAGGGATCAAATGGGGCTCAAGGGTTGGTTAAAACTCTACTCTATAGGGCTCTCACTTGATAATTCTCCATGCTCATGGGTAGGATTCTGGCTAAATGGTGGCTCTGAGAGGACTTTGCATAGGCATCGTACTTTCCTTGACTAGCGAGGGTACTTGGGTACCCACTCCTTCTTCGTGACCTCCCTAACGGATTGTTAAGGTTGAGGTTTAGAGGGTGGTCTTAGTCTTTGTCTCGCGACAAGGTTTGGAATCTTCATAATGGTTTGAGGGGGGTGGTGTCAATGGTGCAAGTCACGAGGAGTGTTGAGTGTTAAGGTTACCTCAACTGATAGCTTGTAAGTGGAGTAATTGGAGGCTTGGAAGGGTATGGTAACCATTCCATGTGGAAGCTCGAGTGTGTGGTTCTTTTCCACTAAATGACTACATAATCAATGTTTGCAATCCATCCCCTCCCAAGGATGACGCTACATTTAGTGTACCTTTTGGGGGGTGGGGTGGGGCCACAAAAAACTTGCAAGACGCGGGTTTGGTTCCAATATAAATTTCAACTTCAAACCAAATAACGATCATGGATTGGGAATTGTTGTTTGTGGTAATGGTTGTTGTATGGATGATGCAAGGGGTGGGTGGCCTAATAAGGTCCACATTTTCCAAGACATGTTATGGTAACTAAGGCGGGCCATGCAGCTAGGTGGTCTTTCGTCGGGGGGAACTCTAAGGTTCCATCGTGTTGATCTATTTCAAATGCGTTGAGCAGAACAAGAATGTGATTTTGATGCCATCCAATTGTGCAAACCTCGTCCCAAGCTTTTGTGGAAGAGTGTCCATGGTTGCTATCAATTATCAAACCTGGGAGGTGTCATATTCTTAGTCCTCATCTTCACCATCCCACATCTTATTACAAGCTCTACATATACCAATTGATGTTGTTCGAGCGGTTGTATCACACTTACTAGTGAGAATGCCCTCGATCCATGGGATGAGTCTTCCCTATTTTGAAGTTTATTTTCAAGGACTGGTTACACTTGCGTATATATATGTGATTGGTTTCCCAATCAAGAACCAACCAACCTTTTGTATCTCATGTAAGGCCTTCCAAGGATCATGGTATATGACCATTTTCTCTAAAAATCCATCACCATGAATGTGTGGTGGAAGCTTAGTCCAAAGGTCTTAATCTTTGGATCCTGCTAAAGGATGCCTAAAGGTTTGTTGTTGTGTTCCCATAGGCAAGTTTCACCCCCACGAGGCAGCTTGTGCTTATACGAGACATGGGTTTTCCCAAGCCTCCCAGTAATCATTGGTGATCATGTTAACATCTGCACCACCATCCAAGATTGTGGAGACCATCGTCCTTTATAAATGATGTAATAACATGACATTCATTTCATCGCTTTTGAAATAGTGTCCCAGCTCATCTAACTTGTTTATGGGAACTTTTGGCTGTCCTTTTATCTTGGAGGACGGAAGAAGAGTGCTTAGTGTGGCATGGCTCATTCTCCTCCTCTTTATTTTTTCAAGAGTGTGGGCTCTTAAGTTCCCAGTTATCGTCGAGTCAGATAAGTCCAAACTTGAGAAATTTCTTAAAATAAATGGAGACTAGGACTTTGAAGGATAAGAAGGGATGCAAGGCTTGTTGTTAACCCATGGGGTGAATACCTAGGTCGGCATTGCGTTTCATTTTCCACTCTAGAGGTGTATGTGCACATGATTTGTTCACATTGTATTATTCATATGATGCACATATTATATGGTTTATACCTTAGGCATGAGGGTGATTGGGTTTAGCCACACTGCATTGGTTGTATTCTATGAAATCTCACCCATTCTTGCCATGTGGCAATGTATTTTCTATATAATGAAGGCATGGGTGGGGGAGATCTAATTCCCCTCTACCCTAGAGTTGAGTGGGTGTGAGATTGCTCTTGTGCAAATCCTCCTTGAGTGGGTGTGAGATTGCTCTTGTGCAAATCCTCCTCTTGTTCCCCTTGCTCTCTTGTTAGTTCTT
The DNA here is from genome assembly GCF_041138505.1 of Cibotium barometz. Classification (NCBI taxonomy): domain Eukaryota; kingdom Viridiplantae; phylum Streptophyta; class Polypodiopsida; order Cyatheales; family Cibotiaceae; genus Cibotium; species Cibotium barometz. The sequence goes on along the minus strand of NC_141100.1, from coordinate 6,877,266 downwards.
GTGTGAGAGAGAGTGTGTGTTGCAGGGGTGGAAGATCCCTTGGTCCTTCTTCTTGCAATGTAGCTAGTGAGAAGGTGCGAGGTTGTATTGCAAGAGGGAGTTTTGTGTACTTGAGCATTTGCATCTTGCTTGGAGGAGGATGGGGAGAGTGCTATGGTCTTCTCTTGCGTTCATTGCATGTGGGATGGTGAGAGCATTCTATGTGGGATTAACCTTATCATTGGGATTGTTCATGGAAGAGAAGGTTGTGTTAAGGGATTTGTATAATTGTGTTGCTTGCTTCTTTGTTCATTCCATTCATTAGGGTGTCAGGTGTAGTGTAGGTTTTCTCTATTCTCTCTCTCTTTATCCTCATCCCCAAGAGCTTGTATGAGAGGCAAGCATTTGGGGCCCAAGCCTTATCGTCTTCCAATGGCTTGCGAACACCCGAGAGCACAAAAAGGCTACACATTGGTTCTGTTTGCCGGGACATGTTCATAGGGAGGGAAACAATATCTACAAACAGAACTCCACCAACTACTCTTGGATTGAGAGAAAGCTAATCTTCTTTGGAGGCCAAGACATCAACAAACAAGTGGAGGCCATCACACAAATGGTATCAAAATTCAAATTTTCAGCTTCTTGTTGATCATTGCAAAAGTTCATTTGAAGAGAGTCATGGCACGTGTGAGTGTAAATGCAAAACAAAGCTCAAAAATTCCATATTCAAGGCATGGTACTTGGCTAGCTCTTAAAATCTCTCCTCCTATGGTCAAGGAGGCACACACTACTCACAAGGGTGCCTACAATAGTGCAACAGGCTAGCCAAGAAGGCTCAGGGGTGCCGTTTCCCTTTCAGCAGACTTAGCCTGTCTGCTGAAACAACCACAAAGGTCATTGTTGCTACTGTGGAGACTTGAGAATTGTGTGATGTTAGAGGGCTGGCCTGGCATGCACATGGTGGTTTTTTTAGCAGGATTGGAGGGTAGGGCTGCGCGGGTAGAGACAAGAGATAGAAGTGAGTTTTTCTTACAGAGTTGCAGGCGTGGGCAAGAGACCGAGACGAAGGTTTTTCTCTTATAGAGCTGCAGGCATAGCAATGAGCAGAGAGTAAGCAGCTAGACACAAAAACCTTCACCCCCCCACTCCTAACCCCTTCTTAATTTCCACCTGCCTCTTAGCCTCACCAGTGACCACCCCTACTAACATTTTTTCTTTTTAGAGTCTTTCTTTTTCTTTTTTACAAGATGAAAAATCACTAACCATAATGTATCCTTATGAACCTTTTATCAAACTACCCAAAACTAACTAACCAACTAACTTTTTGATAAACTAACCCATTCTCAGAAAACTCAAAAGGAGCAACCATCATCTATCCCCTCTTATTAGATTCACTAAGTGTCCAGAGGGGAATAAAGGGTGTCTCACACGATAAGGATCACTTCACTTTTTGCAAGGAGGCATTTAATCACTCTTGATTTTTTTTATTTTTTTATTTTTTTATTTTTGGCACCTTCTCGAGTATTTCTCCAACATTTGGGAAGGGTGAATTGTGCACATAGCATCCACACATTCTACATAGTGATTTGATTACTCATCTTTGTATCAGCACTCCATGGAGATATAAGTGGACCATACACTCTTGCGTGCACCCCCATTTAGCTTCACATGGAGGTGTTACACTATGATACATATCTTGTGCCCTCTAGTGAGGTAGCATGTGCTTTGACTAGCACACCCATCAGGTATCTAGATTATCTTACATCAGTGGTTGCACTACATTTGTCCTCGTATACTCAACAGCCACTTTAGATTATCCTAAATTAGTGGTTGAGCTACATTTTTCCTCGTACTCAACAGCCACTTTAGATCATTTCGAGCCAGTGTCTATGGACACTATGCACCAAAAAGCCTCAACAACATCGACTATTTCCCATCCTTTGACTTGTTCTTTTTATCAGGAGGACTTCTCCCCAGTTCATTGTGATACATTAATGGAGGAGTGGCATGTTGGTACACATTGTGATACTATGCCTTATTTGGAGTCATTAGCTCCACATGTATCATCATTAGGCCTTATGATTCATGGTACTTAATATACATCTATGGCCTTTGCTAGAGCACCATCTCTAGCCAATTTCATTTGGGATCTAGGATCCACTTTGGATGATCCTTGAACCATATCCTCACCATAAACTTATGCTTCATCGATCGCCCCATTGTTTACATTACAGTTTGCTAGGGCACCCACCTTAGCATCATATGCTTGGGATCCAGGCATACACTTATGGGAATCCATTGAGTTTCCCATCTTCATTTGGGATCCTGGTGGATGGACTATACATTACAGTTTGCTAGGGCACCCACCTTAGCATCATATGCTTGGGATCCAGGCATACACTTATGGGAACCCATTGAGTTTCCCATCTTCATTTGGGATCCTGGTGGATGGACTATACATTAGAGGTGGGGGAGCCTCTCGCCGCTCTTCATCATTGATATGTGCTTCACATTAGAGGTGGGGGAGCAACCTATATCTCCTTCATTGACATGGGCGTCATCGACACATCTTTTTGATCTTCTTCGACCTATTTTGCTTTATCATTTTTATCTCTTTTTGGTACTTCCTTCCGTGTACTTCCACTTTGAAATCCTTTCCCGCATTAGATGGGATCAAATGTACATCAAAGGTGGGAATGTTAACCCACGGGATTAACACCTAGGCCGTCATTGAGCTTCATTGTCCACGCTAGGTGCATGTGCACATGATTTGTTCACATTATTATTCATTTGATGCACATATTATATGGTTTATACCTTAGGCATGAGGGTGATTGGGTTTAGCCACACCTCATTGGTTGTAATCCATGAAATCTCACCCATTCTTGACATGTGGCAATGCATTTACTATATAATGAAGGCATGGGTGCAGGAAATCCGATTCCCCTCTACCCTAGAGTTGGAATCCACTCTTGTGTCTTGTCCTTGAGTGAGAGTGTGAGCTTGCTCATGTGCAAAGCCTCCTCTATTTCCCCTTGCCCTCTTGTTAGTTCTTGTGTGTTGTAAGGGTGGAAGATCCCTTGGCTTTGGAGGGGGAAAGTGCTATGGTCTTCTCTTGGGTTCATTGCATGTGGGATAGTGAGAGAATTCTATGTAGAACCCTTAATCTTATCATTGGGATTTTTCATGGGAGAGAAGGTTGTGTTAAGGGATTTTTATAGTTGTGTTGCTTGTTTCTTTGTTCATTCTATTCATTAGGGTGCTAGGTAGTGTAGGTTCTCTCTCTCTCTCTCTCTCTCTCTCTCTCTCTCTCTCTCTCTCTCTCTCTCTCTCTCTCTCTCTCTCTCTCTCTCTCTCTCTTCATCCTCATCCCCGCCGAGAGCTTGTGTGAGAGGTAAGCATTTGGGGCTTAAGCCTCCTACGCATCTTCCAACGACGTGTGAACACCCGGGAGCACAAAAGGGCTACACATTGGTTCCTGGCACTAGAGGGAGGCTTTATGTGTTCTCGAGTGTTCACACATGCTGTTGGAAGACGATGAGAAGGGTTGGGCCCTAAATTTTTGTCTCTCACACACAAGCTCTCGGGGATGATGATGAAGAGAGAGAGAGAGAGAGAGAGAGAGAGAGAGAGAGAGAGAGAGAGAGAGAGAGAGAGTAGAGAAATCCTACACTACCTAACACCCTAATGAATGGAATGAACAAAGAAACAAGCAACACAACTATACAAATCCCTTGACACAACCTTCTCTCCCATGAACAATCCCAATGACAAGATTAAGGGTTCTCATGTCTAGGCTTGGCCTAAACATGAAGATTGCAAGATGGTAGCGAACACCATTGTTGTGTTGTATTGCAGGAATGGATAATCAATTACATTTTATGATGGTGAAGGTAATGGGGTGCTCCGAAGGGGTGCAAGAAAGTGGACACATCCCCCTATGCCCTAGCATGTACGCATTATGGGCGGGTTAGGCTAATGACCCATCAACACTTGGCACACCCGGTTTGTAATGCGGACTCAGCGAACCCACAAGTATAATAGTGGTATGCAAAAAATGAAATCCCATGAGGTAAATGCAATACCATGCTATATTATAAAATATGAATATATGAAACCATGAATCAATAATGATGTCCACACTCCAAGAGCATGGAGTGGACCATGTAAAACTACCATATAATAATCTGCATGAACCTCCAGCATCTACATCATAGGATACAAATAGCCTATCACCATAAAGATATATCGCTCGTTTTTTGCTGAAGAATCTTCAGCAAAAAATTGGTACATATAACAATGTCGATCCTCCAGTAGCTAGGACATATGCTAAGAAAGGCATACCACCAAAAGAATAAGTCGATGAAGCACATAGTGACAAAGAGTCACCATAGAACCATGCCAAATAAGATCTAAGCATCTGCATCAAGAAAGCATGGATGGTCGGATCATCCTCCAAAGAAATCATCAGATCTGAATGATCCACCAAAGGTACTAGATCAAGAGTATGATCCTCCACTAGAATATCATCTAGAGCATCATAATAGTCTAACTCGGACACAACATCATAATAGATATCATCATCATCAAAAGAATGATCATCATGACTATGATCCACATAAATATCCTCCTGAAGAACATGTGTGTCACCAATCAAGGTGAGAAGAAAAATCTGCTCCTTCCTCCCTGTGCACTGCATAGCACAAAGAGGGTCTTGAAGAAATATATGTGCTCCAAGCATGAGAATATCCTCATCAAAGAAAATGAACACATAGAACCATAAATGTATGATATCTACATGCCAATAGCATATGAAAATCCATACTCTCCTAGTGCAATATATAATCCATAAGCATATGCCTAAATAACCATCATATGTAAGAGCATAGAGAAATCTCCATGAATAACTACATGCCTTGTTACCCATCATAGGCAACAACATGAATATTATCTCATGTGAATATCTATAAATCCACTTTTGCATGGATAGGCAAATCAGCCCCATCATGCCTCGTAAAACAATGGGATAACTCTCTATCACATGGAAAAATCCATCAACATGGATCCAATCATGCATAGAAATATTATGAATATCATCATGGATCACCATGGCATCATCAAAAATAATATCATGAGAAACAACATCATCATGGGAAACATCATCATCATCATGATCAAGAGAAAGTAAAAACTACATCATCAACATGATTGGCATGAAGATCAATATCATGTGAATCTGGAGAATCATCAAATAAGATCATATCAATGTGATCATCACCATCAAGCATAATAGGCTCAATCAATGGAACCTCCAAATTTGGATCATGTGCAGTAGACTCACTGTGAGTCTCTACACTCACATGAAGAACTGGATCACCATAAATAGAGTGAAAGATACTCATCATATTTGTATCAATATATCAATACTAGCCAAAACTAGCTCCTATGGATCATCATCAAGAATCAATGAGAGAGTATCATCGACTACATCACCACTAGAAGCAGGATCAAGAATCTGCATATCTACAACTAGAGTAGAGACTGTGAGCAAGTCATCCTCCTTTGAAAAACCAAGGCCACTCCGATCATAAGGATCTTGGTAAGACACATGAACATAAGAAGCTGTCGGATTTCGAGTATGGAAAGAAAGCTAACATCATAGACATAGCCACCTTAGGTATCATGGAAAACCACACCTTCAGACTACGAGGTGATATGCAATCAGAATCACTATCTGACACCAAAGCCTCCTTTGCCACGGATTTATCTTCCAACTCAAGAGCTTTATGTAGTCGACTGTCACTAATAGAGTATGTGTACTCTAGTGAATCATCATCCTCTTGACCATCAGCCAAACCATGGGATCCATCTGAATGCGAAGCTAGGGACTCCGAGAACTCCTCCTGGCACTTTCGGCCTTCCTAGTTTTCCCATGCCCCACCATATCCATCCAAATATCTGTGCTATCAAGGTCAACATCACTCTCATCGTCGTTATCTGACTCTGAGTCAGTTTCATAAGCTTCCTCTAGCTCCTCTATGGCTGATTGCAATATTTCTATCCTCCTCAAACTCGAACAAGACTTATGTCTACCCCTCTCACAATAATCATATGCATCCTCTAGAGTATCTAAAAAATCACAAAGTTGGCTCCTAGTTTTCTCCAATTTTTTAGATGATGATGCTTTCTTCAATGCTTTAATGATTCCATACAATTTGCAACCAAATCAACCATGCAATTTAATATTTGTATTTATCCCCTTTCCTACATGGCATATGCAACAATTTTGCACTGGGATGTTATATTGCACCCACTTTTATAATCAGTTATCTTTCCTCCCAAAACATGTATATTTGATTTGGTTATGTATTTTCAGAGCAATTGAGTAATTTAAAGTCATAAGAACTTCATCATGGATGTTTGGCACTCTAGCTTGGAAGTCGGATCTGTGTCTCAGACTTCTGATCTTGGATGCTCGGACTCCTTACTGGACATTATCCTCATGAGCCACCAGATAATTGAGCCTGCTCTAGCACCGGCGCTTCCAACTAGCATTGGTGTTTACACAGGCAGTGCGCCGGAGATCGTTGCGCATGGCGATGGTAGCAAGAAGCTGAATGATCCGGATGGTCCACCCATTGGCATTGGTGTTGGTTCCCATCTGGTAGAGAACACCATTGTTGTAGTTGTATTGCAGGAATGAATAATCAGTTACATTGTACGATGGTGATAGGGTGCTCCAAAGGGGTACAAGTAAGTGGACACACCCCCCTATGCCCTAGCATGTACACATTATGTGGGCGGGTTAGACTAATAAGCCATCAACATCTCACACATAGAATGCTCTCACCATTCCACATGCAACGAACCCAAGAGAAGACCATAGCACTCTCCTTTTCCTCCTCCAAGCAAGATGCAAACCCTCAACCACACAAACCTCCCTCTTGCAACACACTCTTTGTCATACAAGAACTAATAAGAGGGAAAGGGGAACAAGAGGAGGCTTTGCAAACAACAAGCTCACACCCTCACTCAAGGACAAGACAAAAGAGTGGATTCCAACTCTAGGGTAGATGGGAATCAGATCTCTCCCACCCATGTCTTCATTATATAGAAAATACATTGCCACATGTCAAGCATGGGTGACATTTCATGGATAACAATCAATGAGGTGTGGCTAAACCCAATCACCATCATGCCTACGGTATAAACCATATAATATGTGCATCAAATGAATAATACAATGTGAACAAATCATGTGCACATCATCTAGAATGGACAATGAAGCTCAATGCTGGCCTAGGTATTAACCCCATGGGTTAACACTTGCTATGTCCCTCGTGTGACATTTGCGCTCACTTAGCTCATACTCGCTTGGAGGTGGTCTTGGACTGACCAATCATAAATAGTTCAATGACATAAGTTTCTTGATCAATGCACATATGGAATGTTCCATCTTTCTTCTTCACCAAAAGTATGGGTGAAGCAAATGGCGATTAGCTTGGTTCCACCCATCCTGTATCCAAGAGCTCCTTGACTTGCCTTAGTAAGGTCACTGACCAAAGACACGTTATGTGAATACTCTTATGGGTTCCTTTCGTTTAAGGTAATCTCGGACATTGACTCTTTACCCTTTCCAACATTCCTTGTTCCTTGTCCGAACGTAGAAGAATAGGAACTTGGTTCCATATAATGAGCTGCTGTGGAACGTAAGACTCCTACTTGCACTGTGTGTACTTACTATTGTGTGTTTTGAGGAACAATTGTCCCTAATGATACATCACAGGAGGACATGTCCCCGATTGTCGTAACTGTGGTGGTTGTTGAGTTGTTTGGTTGGTCTTGGTTAGCTTGGGATAAAGCACTATAGTCTATTGTATTGTCTTTCCAACAATTATTCCAGATTGGGTTTGTATCAAGGGCTTCACTTTAGTGAAACGAGTCTTTAGTGCTTTCTGAACTAGGTCTGATTCTCAAGCTACAAAGAAACTTTTTTTTGTAACACAAAAATAGGTTATTTATTTTTGTAAGTTTTGAGGTTTTTTAAAGCTTATTTTGAACCTTTTTTTTGGTGGGCTCTTATCTCTAGGTTCACACCTCTAAACTCATGTGTCTAGACTCACATCTAGAGGTTCATGTTTACATATTCACATCTCTAGACTCACGTGTTCAGACTCATATCTATAGGTTCATGTTTCACATGACATAATATTGTGACTAGTATCAAGGCAAACTATAGCTCTTTTTCGTTTAACATGCTTACCCACCCCACGAGAATATCTAGCCTTACCTTGAGACGTATTTCAAGAGTAAGTATTGACCAATTTAGAGTTTAAAGTTCATTGTTAGGGAATTGGTTCATTGTGTTAAGTTCTTCATCTTGACTCCTAACATAATGTCAAGTGTTCTCAATGTGTACATGGTACCGTAGGTCTTCCACTAAGAGACCATCCTTGCTGGGACTTCTTTGGAGGCTTGTAAATTGCTTTGTAATTCAGCTTGAGCATTAGAATACCCTTCTATATAATCTTGAGGACTAGGTACATTTTGGAATCAGAGCATAGATGTGCAAACATGGAAGCTATATTATCATCTTTACAAGGTAAGAGTGATGCTCCTAATTTGGATATGTAACGAGGTGTAGCAACCCCTTTTGTTACATAGTTTTTAGATCTTGCAATGGATCCATAGAAATCGTCATCTTCACTCGTTTTCCTGGACTCTTTCTCAATGGATCCATAGAAATCCTCATCTTCACTCTTAATGGCTTCTAGCCAATGTGAGTTCGGGTGGTAGTGCTAGCAATGTGCACACAATGTACACAATACATTTGATCCACAAGTGAAAGAGGCTTTAGGGATTGTGTTCAATTGAGCTCATCCCCTTTTTGGAGTTTCTTTTTCAAGCAAAGTGGCATAGAATTTTGTGATGAAATTTCAAAGATCAATTTCTCTTTAGACCTTACCTCCATTGGCTTAGATGACGAATATTTCATTTCTCTTTAGACCTTACCTCCATAGGTTTAGATGAGGAATATTTCATTTCATGATTATCCTCCATCATGGTATCCCATCTGACATATTACTTCTTGTAACATTGATAAAAAGAATGTAGATTTGAGACTGTCATCAACTCTAGGGTATGGAGCAGAAGCATGGATATGGGTAATGGAGTCTGATGCCGAAGCAGAAACACTAGTATGGGTGGTGGACTTCGATGTGGATGCTTGATCTGTGATGGCTCTCTAAGAGGTGTCCTGTCAAGGCTAGGCCTGTGTCTCATCATGCTGCCTCAGTACTACATTCCTATGTCATCTGAGCTCCATGCCTAGGCATCTCTGATCCTCATACTATATCACCCATGAGAGTGCGCTGAATCCCACTGAGAGAGAGAGAGAGAGAGAGAGAGAGAGAGAGAGAGAGTAATACTAACATCTTCCGAAAACCCTAAGACCAAAAAGTAGTACAATGAATTCATGAGAATACCAAATCATGGGAAACTGAAAAGAAAACTAATTATCCATGCCCTGATAACATGTATGTGCATTGTGAAAAGAAAACTAATTATCCATACCCTGATAACATGTATGTGCATTGTAAATACAAGAAGAACACAGATACAGCATGGGCAGCATGCGCTGATAACATGTGCATTGTAAATACAAGAAGAAGACAGATACAGCATGGGCTCATGTGGGTATAAAACGAGATAGCAAATACACCATGGGGTCATGTGGTACAATAAGGATAACAGTAGGGAGACATTGTTATCATCCATCAAGTATGTCCAAGAAAAAAGGGTCTATGAAACCAATGTTACAATGAATCCATGAAGGAGCGAAAGGAAAAACAAAAAAAAAAAACAAATTAGCTACCTAGATAAATCCATTATGTGAGACCATCCTCGCCATGCTTGATCAGTAGCATATGATACATCCATCAGTTGTCCAGAGGTGCATCATCTACCACCTATTTGACTGACTTATCATTGGAGTTATGCAGGATCGAAAGCCAAGCAACCTTCCTACCATGAAATGGTGAACGGAAATGCTACGCCGCATCTCTTTGGGGAGAATCCATTGCACAACTCAACTTCTGCTGAGATAAGCCAAGTATTTTTATGATCCTGATCATGTCTGCTTGATGCACGTATCTTGAAAGTTCATACTTGAACCAGTCATCTTTCTTCTCAATCTGAAGCCAATTATACAAAACCACCACCCCTGTACTAGCTTCTTTACCTGCTTCTGTTTCTGTAGCTCACCATTTGACTTCCAAACTGTGACAAGAATGGAGCCTCATTCCTAGAATCCAGCTTGAAACGACAAAAAGCTGACTGTACCTCTTGTTTTATATGACCATAAATTTTGCAGGAACCAGGCCTTCTGCTTTTTCTAGATGTCCTGCACAACCAAGAAAATCAATAATAATCTCTGATGATAGAAGAAGAAAAGTGCCTGCCTTCATGTACCTGTCCAGAATGGCAGCAAGCTGTAAGACGCTGATAAAGGCAACCGCATCTGGCTTAATACCCTCGACCTGCATCTGAGCGAAGAGTTCAAAAGCTGCTCTGATTTCACCGCACTGGGAGACAGCATTCTGATAGTGCATCTCCTTAAGACAATTTCAACACAGTCTATGCTCCCACATCAACTATACATGAGCATTTCACACGGCAAGATGTGCTTCCAAATTACTAGCAACAAAAGCAGTACAGATTGGCACATGGAGCAAGAAGACAAGTGAAGGTAATCTTGTCCTACATCACCCCCTGGAGGTCCATTTTCCCGAAAAGGTGCCTTGCCCATTCTGGATATATGCTGCAATCATGGCACCACAAAAGGCCTAGTTCCTCTGATGCATTGTGTCAAACTATCCAAACTGCCACACTTGCCATGCATGGCATTTTGTACAATGCAATCTTGCTCTTGTACTGGGAAATATATGGGATTCCTTTTGATTTCACCTACAAATGCATAACCCAAATTGCACATATTCTGTAATGCCACAAATCACATCAGGAAGCTGAAACCTTTGATAACACTACCACTGGTGATTAACTATTATCAAACAACCGGTGGTTTCAAGGGTGACACATAGTTAAGAGATGTTCCGCATACTTCAAATCAACGGGAAGGTGCATAAAATCATAGGCAGCCATTGTCAGCATAATACCCTACAAGAAGAAGAAGGAAAGAAAGAAAGATATATCAACATCTACATAAGACTTAGATGGTCTATGAGACCAAAAGTAGTACATGTAACGCATGAGAGACTGTAAATTGGGCTGTGAAAAGAAAAGGTTAAACAAAACTCTCAAGCAGAACAATATATGCCGCACATTATGGCAGCTCTGCATGTAAAAAAGGCCTCACAGACATCCCGAAAGGGGAGTCAGTCATGTGTCAACATCATATGCAGAAAAAATTCTATCCATGGCCACATCATGTGGTAGAGTACTCTTGTGCTGCTGCAGGATGTCCCTGATCAGGAGCCGTCGTAATGATGTCACCTAAGATCCATAAGAACTTTTGGCTCTCTAATGCTCCTTGTCATCTATCGATGGCGACCCCTAGGGTGCACTAGGGGACTATCTCAAATGCTATGGATACAGCCATTGGACGTGGTCTGACGCATCAATCCGTCTCCTCATAATCCCTCTAATGCTGTCATGAATGTGTGCCCCCATCTGTCATGTAAGGAGGATCAAGGAAACTTGTAATAGAAGTTTGATACAATTGGTGGCTATGTGCACTTTGCACCCCTATGCAGACTGACAGTCTGCAATGATCAACCGTCTGTATACTATGCTCTCGGGCTTCTTTAACATTAATCATGCCAATTCTTCACTGCTCCAAGTGAAGTGGAGTAAGATTGTCCCCAAACTCTAAACGCGTTTGGCTGTCCCTAAGTTTCATGAGAAGCTGCCACTTGTGTCGTGTCCTTGCCTGCCCTCCAAACATCAATGAAAGAGCACTCCATTCTCACTTTCTTGCATAGCTGAAAAATCTAGATCCTACTATGCCAAGTATAGGGTACGATAAGTGATGGGATATGGGAGAGCTGAATAAAAACAGTCAATCGACCCTATATGCCGGGCAAGGGTCCATCTAGGCTGTCCATCATGGGTGATACAAGAAGGCTAGAGATGTCGATAGTCTGCTGTGAGGATGAGGCTGCTCAATGGCGGGCTAAGATCTCTTGAATCTGGGGCTGATGAGCTGGGGATGGCCCGGGGTCCAACGGGATGAGGGCATCTAGCTCTGTGGAGTGTGCATGCCTGATCTGATGTGACTCCCATGGGCTTGTTGTGAGGGGCCACTATGGTATAGGCTCTTGTATCCACTGTGATGGGCTCTGGTGCCTCCCTATCCACCCCTGTAGGCTGGAAAAAACTGGTGACGGTAAGTTGAGAGGAGGGTTGTTGGGGACGAGGACCTTTGAGTAGTGACTCTCTATGTTGTCTAAGCTCCAGTAGGAAGAGTCCAAGGCACCTCTGATCTAGGTATTCCATGATCCAGGATAAGGGTCCAAAGCCCTCTCTGAATAGACAATGAAATCTCCCTCTGATCTCATAGTAGACTGGGCACTAGCAAACATAGTGCTCCTCCGACTCAACCCCTGTCTGACAGAGTCTACATGTCCTATCCTCTCTGGGTATCTGCTCAGCTTTGCTAGTCTCTATCCTCAGTCTATGGGATGATACCCTAAGCTGGCCGATGGCTATCCTCATAGCATGGGACGTGAAGGCATCAAGATAACTTGGTCTCTGTATGAACGGAATCTTCTATTCCTCAAGAGTAATCTTTCAAACAAAGGATGCAGGTGCTCAGCGCCGGAATTTTCGAAGTACATATGATTCCAATCAAAGAGAGAGAGATTGAATTTGTGAGAACACTGTCCCACAAACTCACAAAATTCTGCACTTGTAACTCAAGGCCCAAGTCTTCAAGATTTCTCAAAAAACAAGCAGCTTTTCATGATGAAACTCTCCAAAGTCGCTCCCAAAGGTACTGTCTACGCTTGGGTCACCCTAAAAATACCTCTGGCACCCAAGAGCAAACATAAAACACTAATCTGTCGCGAAGAAACAAGCTGTCCATTTCTGAAATTCTGTTTTCAGCCCGTAAACACTTCACAGAAGAGCTTGTCCCTGTATGATATGAGTCAGGGAAGCTCTGCTTATGCACATGACGGAGAGAGAGTACTGTAGGGGCTGCCATGGGACTGTCCAGAATAGAAAAACAGCAGACCACCACCTTGTATGTCAGCGTAAGAGAGAAGGAGAGCTTGAAAATCACATGCCCAAGCCAGCTATATGCACATATGCAAGTTGGCCAGCTGAAAATAACCTCCCTTGCCTTCTTTTGCAATTCAACTAGCTCAAAATAACTCCCAAGCCCTTTTTAGCAACTCGTGGAGCTATTTGTAGCTTCCAGGCGCCCCAAACTTGTGTTTTGGGCATTTTTACATTATTTATCCATTTATCCAGAACAAGATGCAGTCAGCCAACCGATCAGCATCTAGGGTCCATATAAATAGTTGAGCATATCATTCATTCATATCATATTCAGCCTAGAGGACATCAACGCTTGGAGCCTTCAGCACAAGGAGCATAAGCGATTGGAGGATTCAGCACATCAGCCATCAGCGTTTCATCCATCAGCATATAGGAGCATCAATGCTTAAGCATTGAGCCTTCATTCAACAAAATGCAGCATCTACAGCATTCAGCCTACAGATCATCTTGCGTTTTGCGTTTTCAGCATACATACAGTTTTCAGCATCCTTGTTTGCATCATTTTGCTATAGCCACTTGGTGAAGGTAAAACTCAGCATTCATACATAGCCTAGAACAGTCCCAATTAGCCCCTTCTCACAACCTCATATTTGCAGCCTTCCTACATCCATTGGGAAGAGTGCATAGGCTCGAGATTGGTCATCATTGGTGCTTCTACAACCATGTACATTTCAGCCCGACTCTTGGTCCTCAGAGATCTTGCGTTTGGCTTATCGTCAGTCCACACTCAGACTCTTCAAAGTAATAAAGCAAATACTATTCCGGTAACAGGATAGCGAGGCCTTCAGTGGGTAATTCGGGACCCCATACGGTGTACATTTTCTATCTCTCTCTCTCTCTCAAATCTCTTAAAGTTTGAAGTCTTAAAGTGGATTGCTAAACTCGTGAAACTCAGGATACAGAAGACAGTGTAAGCATGTGTGTGACAGGATCCTCAAATTACGAATACTTCCGCTGCATGTTACACTTATCACTTGTATGTAAGCCATTTTTGACACTAAGTAAGACACATTCATTCCCTTGTAATAGAATACTTGTAAGCTTTTCTCTTCTCTATTCTTGCTTGCATGTATGCTAGCTTGATGGATGCTTGCTAGATAGGTTCGTTTGTAGATTGCCCTATTGTATAATGTATTAGCTCCTTCTTCTCCCACTTTTTTCTTTTCGGAAAAGAGATCCTTCTATTAGTTACCGAACAATACAACCATAATGGCTAAGTACAAACTCAGCTCCATAGGGAAGCGAGAATCAAGAAAATTGAAAAAGGGAGAAGAATGCTCTTCTTCCTCAGCTGGAAGCGCTGGGAGGAGAAGGAAGTGGGCTCACCACCACTATCACTGAGAAAAGGATTGTGACACCAAATCCTTAGGAAGGCCTCGCGGCGCTTATGCATGTGGTCGGAGCCACCCTGAAACTTCGTCCACTGTCCACGAAGGGTATGAATGATATCAAGCCAAATGCTCCGGATGGATTCCGCTGGCAGGGTGAGGGTGTCCTTGATGGCCTCACTACTACAACGAGCTCTCCAAATGTGCCATGCTGCGATACTGCTGCAAATCTCCCATCTTTGGTTGGAATCAGGGGTCCAATGATCAGTGGAGGGAGTTGGAACTAGTACTACAGAAATATGGAGATGAGAGACCTACAGGGCAAGCTCCCTACCCTCCTCATATGCCATGGCAGCCTCGGCCTTAGTGGCCCAAGCAACTGTGCCCCAAATAACTGTGCGGAAGGGGGGAATCTGTTGTTAAACTTGTTGAGCCTTAGGGAAATCCTAAAGGCAATAACTCCAGAACTCTTGGAGAGGGCCACATCTCGAACAAACTGTCAGTCTACCTCCGATGGGCCAACCAAGTGCCGTGCCAGCGCTGCCACAGAAAGAGAGTGATATTTCGCGGTGCGGCCGAAAACTATCTCACAACGTCTTCTAGAAATGTCAGAGAAACTAAGGACGGAGGCCCTAAGACTACTAGTGCCTTGCTGCTGCTAGAGTGCCCTCGATCTCGGCACCTGAATCTTGCGGCCTAGTCGCACGGTGTAGGCAAAGAAAGGGGTGCTAGGAGCCTCCTCACTGTCATAGGGATCATGCCATGTCCACTCCCTCGGGTCTTAGTGGAGTCGCATGAGAGGGCGACGCCCCTCCATCACCAAGGGTGCCCATGGGCTGGCCCATGGCTTCCCAAAGACTAGGCTTTGAACCATACAAATGCTTGCCTTTTGACACTTTGACATGACACATTTGCCCGTGAAGCAATGCCGTGTAACCTTATGGAGTTCAGGCCCCTTCTTCACCAAGGGGCGATGGAATTACTTGGCTTTACAAGCCCCCCGTGTGGATTTTCCACCCCCTCCATCATTGTAGTCTCCCTTACAGAGTGGCCAGCCGAAGAGTGAACTCCCCCTCCTGTTTTTTGGTTATCACAGACCTCTCATGAGGGTTCTTTGTACTTGGAGGGTTGTAGTCTGTATCACGCAGACATTTTCTTTTGATTAATCAGGATCTTTCTTGAACAAAAAAAGAAGAAAGCTGCAAGATTTGTCGTTGTTTTGAAGGGAATTAAACTTGGTTTTTATGGTTTTACAGGAGATTCTTACTAAAGGGAAGGGGGAGAAAGAAGATTTGACTCTATTGCACTCTCCTCATGTGTTCCCCTTAGCAGTCATCACAGCAGCAGCAATGGCAGGTTCTTCGCTTACTCTTGCAAGTGGTGCTGTACCATTTCTCTCTTTTCCCTTGGGGTAAGGGCCTTTCTTCCATCTTTTTGCTTTTGCATTTATGATCTTTCTACCATGGATTTGATCCAAGAAGGGGAAGGTTAGGATGTGCAAAAAATTGCTAAGGTTAAGTTTAAGGTCAGGGTTAAGGTTAGATTAATGTTTGTAGAAAAGCTGTTATGGTGCTGAATTTGTACTCCATGAATTTTTCCCTTCTTTGCCTTGGATTTGATTGAGGAAGGTGTAAGGCTATTTTTTGGATTTCAGAAAAGAATAAGTAAGTGTAGGTTTGTTTTGATTAAAAATGTGTTGGCAACATGAGGTTGCAGGAGATAGGAGTGTTTGCAAAGTCTTCAATTGACATATCTGTGTTCTCACTAGATTCACATGAGCAAAAGTCATACGCTAAACAGGGTGGTCTTCCTTTTCAGATCAAAATTATCTAGTACTCTTTCCTCTCTACACAGCTTACTTTACAAGCAACAAACTGGAGGAGAGAGACAGAAAGGAGGACAGAAAATTTCAGCAGGTACAACTACTCTACTAAAATACCTGAATTCTATTCATGCTCGTCCCTCTTGTTCTTGGATACATCAGTCATTTGTACTTCATGGCTCCATGTAGTGCACAGACCCCTTTCTCAAGGTGTTTTTTTCTCTGTGCATGGTCTGACTTTTAGTCTATTCATGGCACACTTTTACTACTGCGTGGTCTCATAGACCCTTTGGGTCCTTCATATACGTAAATAAAATATTTTTTTGTTTCTCTCCCGAGAGGAGAGGAATAGAATTCTGAGACGGGATTTGATCCAGATGCACACCAGGGAGACTTGGTCAGGTCCCCTTCCCACAAAGATGCAGTACTACAGAGATTATTTCCTTAGATTCACAGAGGATGGATTTGTCAGATGACCAGGCTACATGGATGTACACGTGTCATGCTATGAGGGCGCCTATTGGCCAAATTAGAGTTTCCTCTCATACTCTGGAGATTGAGGCATGGAGAGCAGCACGGACCCTAGAGAGGACAGAGTATGCAGATTATGCCACAGAGAGGTAGAGTCAGAGGAGCATTAGATATGCAGATGCCCTATATATTATGAGATCAGAGAAAGATACTGTGACATGAAAAAATAATATCTTTCATTTTCAACTTTGTATAAAATTTTGTGGCTTTGCAATGGTAATAAGGTGGAAGCTTGTCCAAGAAGATTGCGGCGGGCACGTAATAAAATGACATCATGGTGGCGGCTTGGCGGCTACCCCGACAACATCTTTCATCAATATTTTGCATTTCCTAAAGTTTGTGTAATGTGTGGATGTGCCCATTGCAAATACCAAGTATGTTCTATAAATACTTTGGTATGGTTGTATAGGTGAGTGATGGGGAAAATAAAAGTGGGTCTAAATGTATGCATGGCTTACCTTTGTAATATTAAAATGCTATTTGCTACAAGCTAGCATGTAGAAAGCATGTGGATAGGTGCCAACTTGGCTACAAACTTGTCTCATGCAAGTATCTTTAGTCAAAGATCTCCAAATTAAAAATTAGAAAAAGACTTTGCCTAAAGAAACATTTCATAGACCTCCTCACTAGTGTCATGGGAGGGGATGCACATCTGAGGTCCCAATTGAAGCATGTAATCAGTTGGGATTTCAGATTTCATGAGAAAATTCCTCTTTTGCATTTGAAGATGAGAGGTAGACTCTGATATGTAACTTGTTGAATGAAGTTTGATGGTTGTCAAGCTAGGATTTGAGATGTAATTGTTTTTTGGTATTTATAAATATATATATTGGTTTAAAAAAAAGAATTTGGTATACTAACATTTTTTGAAGGGTACTTTTATTTTGCAAGTGTCACATGAAAGACGACAATATTATTATGGTATAACCGGTCATGTGAATTTTACATACCTACCCCTCAAAATCAAGCCTGCCAGTCAGACACACTGGTGACCGTAGTATGTACACAGTGCTCTCTCTCTCTCTCTCTCTCTCTCTCTTGTATAGTCATTTCATCCCATGTCCCTCTCTCTCTCACACATGGTGATAGTACACAACACACACACACACACACACAAGGACACACCTATACAGCCGTCTCACCTCGTGTCCACTCCGGCTGCATTGGTTGAACTTGTGTCGTATGGCGTGGGCGGACTGATCATACACAGTGCTCTCTCTCTCTCTCTCTCTCTCTCTCTCTCGTATAGTCATTTCATCCCATGCCCCTCTCTCTCTCACACATGGTGATAGTACACAACACACACACACACACACACAAGGACACCTATACAGCCGTCTCACCTCGTGTCCACTCCGCCCGCATTGGTTGAACTTGTGCTGTATGGCGTGGGCTGCTCTCTCTCTCTCTCTCTCTCTCTCTCTCTCTCGTATAGTCATTTCATCCCATGGGTAGATATGCATCGTCCACTGCGCAATGTTAACCCTTACTCTCTAGTTTGTATCATGAATGAGATGAAAGGCAAGGACTTTGCTAAGTTGGAGTCTCAAATGCAAAGAGAAATGCAGTTTTGGTGGTTTTAATCCCTACTTTCTATGTTAAAAGAGAGGTAACTAACTTGCTTGAAGCTGGGTTCAATTTTCCTATAGAGAATTCAGAATGGATTTTTCCAGTTGTGGTTACTCCAAAAAAAGGTGGAAAATGGCGTGTATGTGTGGACTTCCGTCCTTTAAATGCATGCACAAAGAGGGATTATTTTCCTCTATCCTTTCAAGATGAGATTTTGGATCAGGTTGCAGGCCATGAGTTATATTCAGTATGTGATGGATACTTTGAATACTTTCAAATCCGAATTTGTGAAGAAGATCAAAGGAAAATCTCATTTACCACCCCTTGGGGAGTGTATGCCTATCAAGAGTGAGTAGTTTATGAGATAAAACAGAAGTAGCCACAGCTTCTCTCCAAAACATGGGGGGAAGACTAGAATGATGCAACGAAGATCTCACCATCTCCTTCACGGTCTGATTTTTCCTCTCAACTACTCCATTCTATTGAGGAGTATAAGGAACTGTTGTCTGTTGTTGAATACCTTTCGATGAAAGAAACTCATCAAAGGATACAAACTCACCACCATTGTCAGTCCGCAAGAATGAAACTGTAGAGTGAGACTGATTCTCAACCATGGCTATGGCTATCCAAGTCCTGAAACTAGCAAAAGCATCAGACTTCCGAGCCAAAAAAACATACCCATACTTTCCGAGTAAAATCATCCACCAAAAGGATGAAGTACTTAGCCCCTCCAAGGGACTCAACCTCCATAGGTCCAGCCAAGTCTGCATGTATAAGCTCGAGCATTCGTGTAGCCCGATGTGTAGCCTCCCTTGGAAAAGCATCTTTGTGATGTTTGCCCATCATGAAAGACGACCATATATGTGGTACATGACAGAGCTAGGTAAACCAAGAACCAACTGCGGGGAAACAATTTTTTGCAAAGCAGAAACAGGTACATGACGAAAGCGTGAATGCCACAAAGAGGTCTCATCGATGGAGACTAAGGCATGAGAAGGAAAGAATAGTTGATGGATATGAGTGTCGGATTAGGGAATCTGTGAGGGCTGAAGGTGTACATACATGCAAGGACTGAAGTCAAGGCTGGGAGGTGAATGAAGAAGAAACCCCTCTGTACTACTCTGTAAAGTGTAATTTATTCAAGAGAAGCAACAAGGAATAATAAATTGGCTAAAATTGGGGTTTAGGGGATGCATACCTGTGTGATTAGAACAGAAATTTTGATGCAGTTATTACACCCACTGCATGTTCAAAGGCCTGTTTTCCAAGCTCCACATTTCCCCAATTTCTACAAGCACCCAACACAGTTTGCCACACAATGAGATACGGACAAAGTGGCATCTCCTTGATCATTGCTACTGCCTTGTCTAGTTGACCTTCATGGCAAAGGAGACCAACCATGCCAATGTAGTGCTCAAGAGTTGGAGCAATGCCATAGTCTGTGCTCATGGCCCCAAAGTACGTCTGACTCTTACTGAAAAGTCCTATTCGACTGCATGCATAAAGAACAATAACAAAGGTGACTGAATCTGGCTTTATACCTTCTCCTAGCATCCTGTCAAAGATACGGAAAACATTTTCACTTTCTCCAAGCTGGGCATATCCTGCAATTAGTGAATTCCACGCGACAACATTTCGAACTGGAAGCTTGTCAAACACTTGTGCTGCTATGGCAAGCAAGCCACATTTAGCATACATATCAACCAAGGTGGTGCCAACAACAAGGTCTCTTTCCAACAACCCCTTTCTTTCAATCTTTGCATGTATTTCTTGACCCTTGTCTTTGGCTCCTATGCTGCCACAAGCTTTCAAGCTGCAAACAAACGTGACAGCATTTGGGGAGACACCCTCAAGTTGCATCTCTTCAAAACACTTGAGTGCTTCCTCACTATACCCATGTTCCACATATCTTGCAATCAGTGCGGTCCACGAGAACACGTCTCGGAATGGAAGCTTGTCAAACACTTGTTGTGCTTTGGCAAGCAAGCCACATTTGGCATACATATCGACCAAAGCGTTGCCAACAACAAGGTCTCTTTCCAACAACCCCGTTCTTTCAATCTCAGCATGTATTTCTTGGCCCTTGTATGTGGCTCCTATGCTGCTACAAGCTTTCATGCTGCAAACAAACGTGACAACGTCCGGAGAGACACCCTCAAATTGCATTTGTTCAAAACACTTGAGTGCTTCCTCACCATGCCCATGTTCAGCATAGCCGGAAATTAGTGAATTCCACGATACCACATCTTGAACTGGAAGTCTGTCAAACACTTGTGCTGCTATGGTAAGCCAACCACATTTAGCGTACATATCAACCAAGGTGTTGCCAACAACAAGGTCTCTTTCCAACAAACCCTTTCTTTCAATCTCAGCATGCATTTCTAGGCCCTTGTCTATGGCTCCTATGTTGCTGCAAGCTTTCAAGCTGCAAACAAATGTGACAGCATCTGGAGAGACACCCTCAAGTTGCATCCGTTCAAAACACTTGAGTGCTTTCTCACAATGCCCATGTTCAACATATCCTGCGATTAGTGAATTCCATGAAACAATGTTTCGAACTCGAAGCCTGTCAAAGACTTGCTGTGCTGTGGACAGTGAGCCACATTTAGCATACATATCGACCAAGGTGGTGCCAATGACAAAGTCTCTTTCCAACAACCCCTGTCTTTCAAGCTCAACATGTATTTCTCCCCCCTTGTCTTTGGCTCCTATGCTGCCACAAGCTTTCAAGCTGCAAACAAACGTGGCAGCATCTGGAGAGACACCCTCGAGTTTCATCTGATCAAAACACTTTAGTGCTTCCTCACCAAGCCCGTGTTCAGCATATGCTGTGATTAGTGAATTCCACGATACTACGTCGCGAACTAGAAGTTTGTCAAACACTTCTTGTGCTTTTGCAAGCAAGCCACATTTAGCATACATGTTGACCAAGGTGTTGCCAACAACGAGATCTCTTTCCAACCACCCCTTTCTTTCAATCATGGCATGTATTTTTTGGCCCTTATCTGTGGCTCCTATGCTACCACAAGCTTTCAAGCTGCAGACAAACGTGACAGCATTTGGGGAGACACCCTCAAGTTGCATCTGTTCAAAACACTTGAGTGCTTCTTCACGATGCCCATTTTCAGCATATGCCGTGATTAGTGAATTCCAAGAGACTGCGTCTCGAACAGGAAGCATGTCAAACGCTTCCCGTGCTTTTGCAAGTGAGCCACATTTGGCATACATGTCGACCAAGGCAGTGCCAACAAAAAGATTGCTTTTCAACAACTCCTTTCTTTCAATCTCAGCATGTATCTCTTGGCCTCTTTCCAGATCTTTCAGCATTGCACAAGACTTCAAGAAGGCCACAAAAGCATGGCCATTGGGATGTATAGAACCGTCCTTTTGCATTTTCTCGTACAGGTTGAGGGCATGGTGTGGCTTCCCACATTTGATATAACCTGTGGCAAGGGAATTCCAAGACCACTCATTCCGGTACACCAACAGGTCAAAAACCTGCTGGGCATCACGCATGCTTCCAACTTCCACCAACATTGAGACGAGGTAGTTCCCCAGTGATCTATGAGCTTCCAGCCCATGTTTGCGCATATAGGCATGCAAACGCAGCGCACGCACTTGGTCTCTCTCCTTCCTGCACATGTGCAAGATGCGTGCCAACTCCTCAAAGGAAGGCTGAGGCAGCAACCCTTCTTCCAAGAAGAGCAGGGCCTCCTCTAAGCTGAGCATTCTCCAACCACAACCACTACTGTTCTTCACTTCTTCATGTGCTTTGTGCATTCTCTCAATTGCACAAGGCTCTTCTGTTTGCTCGATCCTTAGACTGTCTTTAACCCAACTAGCAGCTCTCCATCCACAAAGACGCCTGGGAAAGTGCATGCTTGAAGTCTGGGGCTTTAGGGTTTGTCTGTAAAACGCACCCTCTCACTCGATCCGAAAGCATCATCACTCGAGAAAGAAAGGGAAATCAAGCACTTACTTTGCTTTTTCCATTGTCCAACCAGTGCAGGGATCCCTCAAGTAGTCCTTCCACAAGCGCTCGTTCCGCGCTCGCGATGCTGCATCTCCTACTCGGGCATACTGAAGTTGGCACGTAGAACGCATCGAGGAAATAAATGATTCTAATTTCTAGGACGAGATTGAGTTCCACATAAATGCAAAGTAGAATGCTTTTTTATTTAAAACTAGTAAACCTATTTGAGTGTTGGGAGAGAGATTTGAACCCACACAACCCTCATTAGAGTGTGGGTGCACATGCATGTGTTCCCAGTAGGTATTGTGTTGGAGATGCTCGAAGATGTGTGAATCGAACAGAACAAGGCACCGATCGAATCGAACAGACCATGGCTTGGGCATTCCATTCACTTCCATTCACTCAGGCCCTTCTTTGCTTCAATTTGGTAGCTAGCTTTTCTCCATGTGGCCTTATTCATAGCCAGTGGATGTTCTTTCTTGAGCACTTCATGAAAACCTTGAAGGGATTTGTGAGGCAAAGGGCAAGGCCAGTTTGTGCATGTGCACACCCTACAATAGTATAATCTATCCGGCTACACTAGAATGCTTAGGCACTTATAACTATGGTTTCTTAGTTAGTATCCACTTTTGTGACTTATGTAGGCTTGTTGAAGATGTATCTTGGTAACCTTGGTCATAGCTAAGCTATATTATTTTTGGAGTAGAGGATCAGCTTTTAGAGATTATCCCGTTAATAATTCATTCTCAGTACATAATGAAATTAGATAAGACGCCACAAGGAAATTGATCATGATTGCTCATCAACAAACTAATAACAAAGATGGTATCAAAAGTGCCACTCTCAAAATTTGGAGAGTAATTATATTGTGGAAACAAGGTAGATGCTCTAATTGTTAAATACATAACAATTCCCTCATAGACTCCTTCCACATGAACGTATCAACTAACATGAGTCATTGGTGAAGTTTATTGTTTTGATTGCTAATATGCTTATTAAGTGCATGTGTGTGTGTGTGTGTGTGTGTGTGTGTGAGTGTGTGCGTGTGTGCATGCGGGGGGGGACGATAAGCAAGGTGGTATTGTTATGGAAATGTGAATTGTGGAATTATTTAATATTTTATGTGGTATTTATGGTATGCTCATTTGCTGCACGGTCGTGGCTGGCTACGTGCGAGAGTATGGAGCAGTGGTCGCATCATGATGGATGGATAAGCGAGATTTAATGTGTCTTGTGTTTTTGGTGAGTAGATCAGTGCACGGAGTAACGTGGGTGCGATGGATTTTGGCCGGTGTGTGGTCGTCGGGTTTTGGTGTGCGCCGATTGGTCGCCCACCCATAGTTTCATTTAATTAAATTGCTACAATTTGAATGTAAATATCCAAGCTTGGATGGTTAATTCACAGCATGGGTATCCGAGCTTTGGATTAATTTAAGCTTCTTGGAGCCAGTCAGACTTATGAGACTTATGGACAAAGAGGTGGTAGACTTATGAGACTTATGGACAAAGAGGTGAAAGAGATAAAGGCAAAAGTGATTTTGGTAATTTTTCAATTTAATTTGAAGAAGAACACATTTATGGTTATGTATGGTTGAAAGAAGGCTTGTTTTTAACCATTAGACAACAAATCTCCATGAGTCTATTGTCCAAAGGGTAAAGCAACTTGGAAAACCATTAGTGGGTTTGTGAAAACCACAGAACTACCTTTAATCTCACTAATACTCTTCATAATCCGTCTCAATATATTAATTCAGCAAGAGATGGAGACGATACCTCTAATTTCAGTTTTGCAGAAGCTCCATCATCTAAGTTTTCTATATTGGACGGTGAGGGAGTATTTCTTTAAAGAAATTATATAAAAATAAGAAGAGTGCGCCCAATTCAATAGGGGTAGAGTTTAAAATTTTACATTATATATATATATATATATATATTCTCTTCTCCACCTTGGGCAGCAATGGCAGTTTTATCATAAACGACAAGCGGAATTTCTTTTTTTTAAAGGGGTAACACCGTTTTTTTTCCTTTTCTCTTAGTTGCGCGCAACGCCGGCCATCTCAAATTTTATTTTATTTTCAATTTGTCCACTTGCGCCAAATGGGCGTTCAGCGCTGGCAAGTTGCAACTAACCCGCTCTACTTGCATAAGCTTTGCCAAGCTTAAAATTTTTTTTTCAAGGCTTTTACATATATAAATATATATTGCTACCCCTTTTCTCCCTTCAGCTCCAATCGGCCTCGCCCATCTCTTTACTCCAATTTGCCTCATATTGTTTCGCTCAAAACCTTATAGCAAAAATCTTTAATAATAAAATCTTTAATGTTAAAAACTTTCTTTTTTTCTCTCTCTCTCTCTCCCTCTTCGTCGTTAATACGTTTGGAAATTTATGATTATGATTATTATTATCTTTGTCTTTCCTTGTGCTAGCCACCATCTTCCCTCATTTCCTTTTGCCAAAAAGGTTTAAGCTTTCATTATTAAAGCCATGTAATAAAGCCTTATATTATAAAACTTATAATATAAGCCTATATAGCAAAGCTTATAAACTTATATATTATATTTTTTCTCAATTGATTGCTATAATTAAGGACTTTTGTAATCAACCAAGGTAAACAAATATTTTCACGATTCTTCTACCATTGCTTTTTGGAGATTAAATTAAGGATCTCAAGGGCTATAAGCAACATAAGACTTAAAAAAGTTTTCTCGAGGTTCACTTCGTACAGATTTCATCAAGGGTTGTTATTTTTCACGAGTCAACCATGGGGACGACAACTTCTCTTTCGACCAAGAGGGTAATTTTCAACATCAAGGTATTTATGATAATCCAGGTATGCCTAAACCTCTTGAAAATCAAAGCATATTACACTTGAAATAAAGATGATTGATGATGATGAAGAACAAGACTACCACAGCAACAAAAATTTCTTTCTTCATTTAACGATTGTTTTGCGGATGACTATCCTCCCCATTTACGCCCTTCTCGTGGTGACTTAGACCATAAGATAGAACTTCTTCCTCCAAAGATTCAACCGCCTCACAAAGCACCATATAGACACGGCCCTTTGCACCAACAAGAAGTGCAACGTTAAGTAGTTGAATTGCTTGACAAAGGTCTCATTCGCTCTAGTAGCTGAATTGCTTGACAAAGGTCTCATTCGCTCTAGTATAGCTGAATTGCTTGACAAAGGTCTCATTCGCTCTAGTAGCTCCCCGTTTGGTGTGCCTGTCTTACTTGTGCAGCAGAAAAAGAATAAAACCTTTAGGATGTGCATAGACTATAGAGCACTAAATAAAGTGTTAAGAACCGATACCCAATCCCTAGAATTAATAACCTATTAGATAATTTGAAAGGTGCAAGTGTATTTAGTAAAATTGACTTAAAGTCTAGGTATTATCAAATCCGTATGGATCCTGTTGATATCTTCAAGACTATTTTCCGTACACAATCAAGGTATTATCAAATCCGTATGGATCCTGTTGATATCTTCAAGACTATTTTCCGTACACAATCAAGACATTATGAGTTCCGTTGTCATGCCCTTCGATCTCACTAATGCTCCTGCCACATTTACACGCATGATAAACAAATTTTTTATAGATTATCATAACTTTGTGATTGTTTTCTTTGATGATATTCTCGTTTTTGTATACAGTCACTCTAAAGAAGAACACAAGAATCGCTTAAGTATTGTCTTTGATTGTTTTCTTTGATGATATTCTCGTTTGTATACAGTCACTCTGAAGAAGAACACAAGGATCGCTTAAGTATTGTCTTTGATTTGTTAAGGAAAAATAAATTATAAGCTAACCTTGACAAAAGTTATTTCTTTCAAATTGAGATAGAATATCTAGACTATATTGTATCGGGCTGATGGTATTCAAGGAGACCCTAAGAAAGTCCAAACCATTCAAGGTTGGTCTACTCCTAAAAACGCCCATGAAGTTAGATCTTTTCTAGGTCTAGTAGGTTTTTTACCACAAATTTGTAAAGAATTTCTCACTCATTACTCTCCAATTGACTATCTTGCTTCGTAAGAAGATAGTTTTTTGATAGGGTGATAGTCAGCAGAAGTCCTTCTCGAAACTTTGAAGTACTTTCTTTTTAGCTCTTACAGATGCTAGTGGATCTGGCATAGGCGCATTTCTCATGCAAGATGACCATCCCATAGCTTATGAGAGCTGCAAGCTCAAACCCAATGAGGACAAGTATAGTACCTATGAGTGACAAGGAACTTTTGGCTGTTGTCCATGCCCTCAAACACATGGAAGCATTATCTCATGGGATTTGAGGTACTAATAAAGATGAATCAACAGGCTATCAAGCACTTGTTGACCCAATCTTTAATATTGGATTGCCACATCAAATGGGCTTCTTTTATCTAAAATTTTCACCCTATGATCCAATATCAACTAGGCCGCATTAATGTAGTTGCAAATGCTTTAAGTCGTATACCTCTTGATGATAACCGAAGTCCTATTTGCAATTCTAATTCATTTGATATGCTTAAACATGCTTATTTAAATAATGTGTCTGCTATTCAAGTGCAATCTTTCGATGCAATGATTGACTCATATGCTGACGATCCTTATTTTTCACTTGCATGGAATGCCATACATGCTAACAATTCTTTGCAACTAAATGATTACACTTATGCAAATGGATTTTTGTTCTTTCAAAAGAGACTTTGCATCATTGCACCATTTAGAGAACTAGCCATAACTGAGATGCATGTTCTTGCATATGTGGGACATAGAGGAATTCAATCCACAACATTAGCTGATGATGTAAAGAATATTTCTTGTGGCTTGACACATGAAACATGACATTGCTAAATTTGTGTCTGAATGTATTATTATTTGTCAAAGAATTAAACACCATCATGGTAAATCTTTTGCTCTTTTAATGCCCCTACCTATTCCCAAAGGTCCATGGGAAGAGATTTCAATGGACTTTATTACTGGTTAGCCGACTACGTCCTCTCATAATGACATGATATGGACCATAGTTGATAGATTTAGCATGAGCAAGCAAACGTTATACCTTGCAAGAAGACCATGTCTACCCCTTAGGTTGTTCTCACCATGGCTTTCCCAAAGTCATTCTCTCTAACCGAGATGGCCGTTTTTGCAATCATTTTTTGGGTTACTTTATTCAAGAACTTAGGTTCTAAAATGGACTTTACATCCGCTTTCCATCCAGAAATCAATGGCTAGATTGAAGCTACTAAACAACACTATTATGGATCTTCTTAGATCCTATACTATTGACCGACCCTCTAATTGGGATCTACATTTGCCTCTACTTCAATTTGCTTATAACAATACCCTCCATTTGGCTTACTGAGCTTCCTTTGAAATTATCTATGGCAAGAAACTTCCCAATCCTATCTCTACCATAACTAGTGTGCTGATACTTAGCTCATGCATGCTGTTATTCTAGCTCAAGTCACTGAATCTATTAAGCGAGCACAAATGAAATACATCGCTCAAGCCAACAAGAAATGCCAACCCATGAAATTCAAAGAAAATGATCTAGTTTGGCTTCGCATAGAGAAAAGACGCTTAAAGAATATTGCCAAGCATCCTAAGATCAAGTTGGCTCCTAGATTTTATGGATCGTTCACAATTATCCAACAATTAAATGAACCACTTGGGCATTCTCACTCACTCTGGAAGATACATAACTCATTCCACATTAGTTTATTGAGACCCTTTAAAGGCCCCACTCCTATTAACCCTGTTATTGATGACCCTCCTCTCCTAGAGGATGACTCTGAAGTTCTAGTACCTAAAAGTATTATTGACCATGACCAAACAACCACCCGTACTACTGACACTGTGTATCATCGTTACTTGGTGAAGTATAAGAATCATTCTATTGAGGAATCACAGTGGATTCCTGAAACATCGCTTATCCCACACTATCGATACTTGATTCTAGCATACCACTCACAATCACATTGATTATTTTATGGACATCGATTCGCTGAGACTGAGGCAGTGTCATAGTTCTTCCACATGTTTTGGTGCCGATTTGCCGACTGAGGTAGCACATTCATTTAGTGCCGATTTGCCAAGACTGAGGCAGCACATTTGTTTAGTGCTGATTCACCGATTGAGGCAGCACATTTATTTAGTGCCGATTTGCCGATTGGAGGCAGCACGTTATTTTAGTGCCGATTCGTCGACCAAGGCAACATGTTGATTTAGTGCCGATTTGCCAATTGAGGCAGCACTACAGCATGAGGTTGGCCACCCTTGCTTTTGTTTATTTCACATAATTGAGGATAGTTGCTTTTTTAACCCTACGGTATTTATGGTACACTCATTTGCTGCACAGTCGTAACTAGCTAAGCGCGAGAGTGTGGAGCAGTGGTCACATCGTGATGGGCGGATAAGTGAGATTTAATGTGTCTTGTGTTTTGGGTGAGCAGATCAATGCATGGAGTAGCATGGGTGTGATGGATTTTAGCTGGTGCGTGACCATCGGGTTTTGGTGTGCGCTGATGGTCGCCCGCCCATAGTTTCATTTAATTAAATTGCTACAATTTGAATGTAAATAGCCAAGCTTGGAGACCAAGTTACTTTTTTTTATATTAATAGCCCAAAGTGGAATGTATCAAGCTATTTTGAGAACTTGTTTTTTACTAAATACATGCATGAGGAAGCATGCTCACTCATGCATGGGGGGAGATTGAACCCATTCTCTTTGTCATGCATATTTTGCTTTTATTCTCTTCTTGTTTATTTACCAAACTTTTGGCTATGGTTATGGTGGTTAATTCACAGCAGGTATGACGAGAAGGTGAGAGGTGGCACAAGTCTCCCCTCAAAACTATAATCTCAAAGGGAATGTGTCATTCCTTCATTTAGTGAAGGACCTTTAGTGATGAAAGTGAAGGATAGTAAGTTGTAACAGAGCCATATAGCACGTGACACAGTAGTTACATGGTAGGCACTCGCTTCAAACTTGTTCATGAGCATTCTCTTTGAGATTGCTTAATATTTGTTGTCGAGTTGTTATTTGATAATGGTAATATTTTACATTTGTAATCTGAATATAAATCATGTCCCACATTAGTCCTAACCAACTATTTTATATCACATAGTTTTACACTTAAACTCTACTTAGTATCAAGGCTAGCCTAGATATATTTACTTTTCTTTAAATATAGAGAGATAGAGATTACCATTTAATTTTCTAGATGAAACTTCAATTACATTAAAACCCCCTTGAGGGGGGGAGGGACACTTTATGTATAGCATTTAATTTTCTAGATGAAACTTCAATTACATTAAAACCCCATCGGTATAGCATGACAGTTAATAGAGGGGAGTGTTTTTAATTGAGGGACTTACATGTTGTATACATGTAGAAGGGAATTAAACAATAGTTATTTATTGTAGTTCATGTATGTAAATTTATGTAAGAGGGTATAAAATTCAAAATCTAAACACGTATACAAACAAAGGGGCAGTAAACAAATGTGCTCAAAATATTTAAATTAAAAAATAAGGGTGTTTTAAATACATGTTTTCTCTCACGTGGTTATAAAAAAAGAGTGACCACCTCGAGATCAAAACTAAGATATTGAAATTTAAAAATAGGAGGATTTTAAAAACACATCTGTTATCATGTGGTTATATGGGATTTCAATACAATGAGACCACCTTGAGACTAAAAGAAAGCTAAATTTTTTATGAATCATTTTATTTATTAATTTTAAAATATTTTATTTTAACTTATTAATATATATATTTTTTTATTAATTTTAAACTATTTTAAACTATTTTATTTTAGGTTTCTAATGTATATGTTTTATTAACATGTAAAAGATGTTACTTTCTAAGAGAGAGAGAGAGAGAGAGAGAGAGAGAGAGAGAGAGAGAGAGAGAGAGAGAGAGCTAGTTTTAGATAAGGATATGTTAAGTTATTTAAAAGTATATTATTTTAAGTTTCTAACAAGAAATTAGTTTTAATTTTTTTCTTTATAGATTTATTTATGACAAAGACTTATTATTTATTGTGTTGTTTAAATGACCATCGTCACCTTAATTGTCTAAAGCCTAATTGTCACGTAGCCTAATCTCGCCTATATCCAACACTGGTGTTCATTTTTGAGCACATGTTTGGCTGCTACCACACAAATTATGGAAGTATGGAATGATTTTCATAAATTAAAAAAGTAAATTCTTAGTTTTCTTGGGCTATTTAGTGTTGTAAAGTTCATGCCCTTATAGAACCTACCAGTTGCAAGGCACTGGGAAATGAGTAGATCATTACCAATATGTGATGGGATTAAAAGTTGGTTAAAGTGAGAAGTACTTCACTCCGAATGAGCATGGTTATTTATTGTCATTGGATCCAACGTAGTTTTATAAAATATGAATGTGTTTGCTAGAAAGAATTCCAAGCCAAAGAGCTTAGCGGAGTATTTTAACATGTTTGGTGAGTTTAAAACTGAACATGGTGGTTCAAAAGTAAACTCCAAGTTTGGAGTTGATCCAGAGAGAGTAGAGGCAAACTGTAGTAAATTTGGTGATAATCCAAAGTGATTACACTTTGCAGATCTTGATCTTGATGCTAGCATGATATAGCTATATGTGCGCACACTTTCCACAATATCTGGAGTGATTAGTTGAGGTTTCTACGAGAAGAAGAGTGACCGTTAATCCAGAGCAATCAGACAAATCTCTTGGGTTATGTACTAAGATGGAGCGCTTAAGGGTGGACCCTTCATGCTCGCTTGACCTTGTGTCAAATGGGGGTGATAAATTTATCGGAAGAAAGTGATCGATTCATTTATATAAGTGTTGACTTCCCAAAAATGAGCCCAAATTTTATGGAAAGTCACAAGGTTCTTGTTATTCTTGATAAATCCCTAACCTTGTCAATTTGGTGCTAAACCAAATTGGTAAGAGTGTTCAGTGTGTAGTTGAGACTTTAGCTTATAAAATAATCCATTGACAAACAGTTATTGGTTACAGATGTCATAACTCAAAAATTCCATCCAGTCCCTTGTTTCTCAAAAAACAGTATCACTCTAGACTCTCCGTTGAGACCAACTGATCAGCAAAACAACGAGATCCAGTAACAGATTACAACATATACATGGGTGTCCAGGGCACCGTGAGCCCATGCATCGCCTGGTCAGAACCCTCCAAGATCCTCCTTAGGTGTCTTGGCACTTCACTCAGGGACCGCTTCGTCGGCCCTTGTCCATTGTACCAGAAGCACACCATTTTTCAACCATACCGAGGCTGGTCAAGACTTGGGCAGGCTCTTCCGCGTGAGCTATCCTTTGAACGCTCCCCGCTAGCTGTTGTTGCAACCAAAATTCCCTTAGAAAAACATATACCAAATGCTCCCTCTAGCATTCTGGTGTAAGACAGTCCTTTAAGAAAACAAGGTTTCTATGCAAGTTTTCTGTTTGATTTTCTTTTGAATACAAGGAGTATTTCTTGAATCAGTATCCCCAAAACTTCTTGATCG
Source organism: Cibotium barometz (assembly GCF_041138505.1). Classification (NCBI taxonomy): domain Eukaryota; kingdom Viridiplantae; phylum Streptophyta; class Polypodiopsida; order Cyatheales; family Cibotiaceae; genus Cibotium; species Cibotium barometz. The sequence continues at coordinate 6,845,269 of NC_141100.1, read as the reverse complement.
GAATTCTGAATTTCATACCAGAATTCCTCGAATTCTATAACCTTGATCCACAGATCAATTCGAAGGGTCTCAAACTTAGTTTCAGATATGGCGAGAGTTTTGAGTGTATTTTTCTAAACTGGTCACACCTTCTTTCCTCGAAACTGAAAAAAGAGTTTGGTCTTGGTCCTGGTCTGATTCAAGGTTCGAGTCGGATAAGATTTTTCCTGAACTATCTTTCTGGAAAAGGTTTGATAATTCAGTTACTATTTTACTGAATTTCTTTCTTTGAATATTCACTTAACTGATTTCTAAATTAGATACGAATTCCAATGAGAAATAAATTAATCATTTATCTAAATATTTTGATCTTGATAGATTTCTTGAATTTTCTTTTTACAATCCATGAGAATTAGAACCCTTATTTTGGGGCATACTCGAATGAAGACCATATCTGCTTCTTTGAATTTTTTGTCTGACCTCTTCTTATCTACATACTGCCTTTGTCTATCCTGGGCAGCTTTTATATTCTCGGATTGACTGCATCTACTGCTCCATGTTGTCAAGCATCTGTTTGGACATCTCGACCCTAATCAATGTGTCGGACCAAGTTAACGGTGGTAGGCAGTCTTGTCCATACTACAGAGCTTTGAAAGGGCTCATCCTGATACTTTGGTGATAAGAAGCATTGTAGATAAATTCGACTAGGTGCAGATAGCTTAGCCACTTCTTGGGTTCCCTGCTAGCATGACCGAAGTATATCTTCGATTACTTGGTTCACCCTTTCTATTTGACCATCAGTCTCGGGGTGGTAACTTGTGCTAAGATCCAAGAAAGTTCCTACTGCTTCGAAGAATGCAGTCCAGAATCTTGACGTGAATTTGGGATCTCGATCACTTACTATCCTCCTGGGTAGGCCATGCAATCTCAAGATTTCCTTTAGGAACATTCTGGCCACATCCACTGCAATGTAGGTTTCTTTTACTGGAATCAGATGGATACGAATTCCAATGTAGGTTTCTTTTACTGATTTCTAAATTAGATACGAATTCCAATGAGAAATAAATTAATCATTTATCTAAATATTTTGATCTTGATAGATTTCTTGAATTTTCTTTTTACAATCCATGAGAATTAGAACCCTTATTTTGGGGCGTACTCGAATGAAGACCATATTTGCTTCTTTGAATTTTTTGTCTGACCTCTTCTTATCTACATACTGCTTTTGTCTATCCTGGGCAGCTTTTATATTCTCGGATTGACTGCATCTACTGCTCCATGTTGTCAAGCATCTGTTTGGACATCTCGACCCTAATCAATGTGTCGGACCAAGTTAACGGTGGTAGGCAGTCTTGTCCATACTACAGAGCTTTGAAAGGGCTCATCCTGATACTTTGGTGATAAGAAGCATTGTAGGCAAATTCGACTAGGTGCAGATAGCTTAGCCACTTCTTGGGTTCCCTGCTAGCATGACCGAAGTATATCTTCGATTACTTGGTTCACCCTTTCTATTTGACCATCAATCTCGGGGTGGTAACTTGTGCTAAGATCCAAGAAAGTTCCTACTGCTTCGAAGAATGCAGTCCAGAATCTTGACGTGAATTTGGGATCTCGATCACTTACTATCCTCCTGGGTAGGCCATGCAATCTGAAGATTTCCTTTAGGAACATTCTGGCCACATCCACTGCAATGTAGGTTTCTTTTACTGGAATCAGATGGAATCAGATGGATACCTTTTACTGGAATCAGATGGGTACCTTTGGTTAGTCTGTCAACTACCACAAAGATGGAGTTGTACCTGATTGCATTGAAGGTAGTCCAGTAATAAAATCCATACTAATACATTCCCACTTCATCTGGGGGATGTCTAATGGATGTAACTTCCTAGGCATTGTTACTCTCTCGGCTTTGACTTTCTGACATATCAGGCATTAAGGTACATGATTAAGTACATCCTTTTTTAGTCCAGGCCAAAAGAAGCTTTTCTTTACAGACATGAAGGTCTTGAGATGAAACCTGGATGTCCTACTATAAGGCTATCATGGGCTTCATTCAGAATTTGACCCTTAGTTCCCTCATCATTGGGAATGCATAGCCTGCTATTATAATACATAATACATAATTCCTTCATCCAGGCTGTACCCTTGAACTCGGTTCAACTCTTGAGGAGTTTTGCTTTCCTGCATAAGTAGGGTAGCAATAGGGCCAAAGAATCTATCCTACATGATCTTCTCTCTTGCTTCATTAATCGATGGATTTGACACCATTGTGATTGCAAGCAAGGAGGCTTTTCTGCTGAGGAGGGCATCTGCTACCACATTTTCTTTGCCTGGGTGGTACTTGATTTCAAAATCAAATCCCTGCAAGGTCTGCATCCACCTTCTTTGGCGCATGTTAAGATCCTTTTGAGTGAAGATCCACTTTAAGCTCTAATGATATGTCATCAAAGTGAATCTTTGACCCAGTAGGTAATGTCTCCACAACTTCAGGGCATAGACTATTGAAAGTAGCTCTAAGTCGTGGATAGCATAATTTCTCTCATGCGTTCTGAGTTTTCGAGATTCATAGGCCTTTGCATGACCTTCCTGCATGAGCGCACCTCCCACGGCAAAACCTTTGGCATCAGTTATTACTACCTCAAAGGATAGAGAGAAATTTGGCAACTTCAGAATGGGATTGGATACCAAGGCGGTCTTCAGCTTATCAAAAGCGCTCTGACACCTGGTAGACCATTGAAACAGGGTATTCTTCTTGAGAAGATTAGTCAGGGGGGGAAGCTATTAGAGCATACTTAGGTATAAAAATTCTATACCAACCAGTTAATCCCAAGAATCCCCTGACTTCTTTTCAGGCCAATCTATGAGTGCTTGGACTTTTACGGAATCTAGCGAAATTCCATCTTTGGATGGCAGAAAGCCCAAGTATTCAACATGGTCGACAAACAGAAGTGCATTTGCTCTTTTTTGCAAAAAGTTGGTGCTTCCATAGAATCTCAAGAACTTTACAGACGTGAGCTTCATGGTCAACTGCATTCTTTGAGTAAATCAGAATATCATCAAAGAAAACAAGAATACATCCAAGTATTCTCTGAGAATGTTCTGCATCAGGCGATAGAATGTAGCTGGGGCATTTGTCAATCCAAACGGCATGACAGTAAATTCATAGTGCCCATAGCGAGTATTGATGGCTGTCTTTGGGATATCTTGATCATTAATCCTGATCTGGTAATACCCTGATTTGAGATCTATCTTTGTGAAGATCTAGGCTCCATTCAGCCTGTCTAGAAGCTCATCAATTCTAGGGATATGATACTTATTCTTAACTGTCAGCTGATTGAGACCTCTGTAATCCACATTGGCGCTCCCCACGGTGAAACACTGGGTCTTACAAACCCTTGTTCTAACATCTGCCTAAGCTATTCCTTGAGTTCAATGGCTTTCTTAACTTTTGCTTTCGAATACAGATACGCACACACTCCTCTTTAAAACTTTAGCTTATAAAATAATCCATTGACAAATAGTTATTGGTTTACAGATGTCATAACTCAAAAATTTTATCTAGTCCCTTGTTTCTCAAAAAACAATATCACTCTGGACTCTTTGTTGAGACCAATTGATCAGCCAATGAGATCCAGTAACACATTATTTCCCAGATTTACTTTAAAATTTTAGGCGATTTCTGTTGCTGTTTCGTAAATTTACAACAGCGCTCTGATACCAACTGCTGTGAGACCCCTTTGCCTCCTCCGTGCATCGGATTCCCGGTTGCTAGCAGCGGAAGTAACTTCCTCTTGCGCGGGGCAGGGTTTCCCACTCGAGACCTCGCCCTCGAATGTCCATACACACGAGACTAAACTAGTGGTCATTCCGAAACCAAAACCGGGAAAATTTCCCTTGCCCGGAAAACAAGGACGATTCCACCTTTTTTATTTTCTTAACAAAATTTCTAACGGGTCAAGAGACTAAACTATCCTTCACCTGATTAATCTAGATAGAAGGAAAACTATCACTGACTTAATTTGAAGAAATCAACGCTTTTTCCTAACCGAAATCGGCACAGCTGTTGATCTAATCATTTGAGAAAATCAACGCTTTTTTCCTAACCGAAATTAGGCACAGCTGTTAATCTACTCATTTCAGAAATTCTTCAGGTTTTTATTCAACTACTCGAATTCTAAGGGTATTCCTATTATTTCAATTTAATTATTAAAACTCCACTGATTCCAGCCTGTCCGGCCCATGGGTTAGCCACCACCGAACCACTGGAATCGAAAGAACATATAATTACTCACCGACCCATAATTGAATGCCTTTCATAACTTTTGCTTTCGAATACAGATATGCACACACTCCTCTTTAAAACTTTAGCTTATAAAATAATCCATTGACAACAGTTATTGGTTATAGATGTCATAACTCAAAAATTCAATCCAATCCCTTGTTTCTCAAAAAACAATATCACTACTCTCCATTGAGACCAACTGATAAGCAAACTAACAGATTACAATAATCATCTCGTCCATCATACATATCTTCCACCACATACGCATGGGTGTCCTAGGCACCGCGAGCCCGTGCATCTCCTGGTCAGAACCCTCCAGGATCCTCCTTAGGTGTCCTGGAACTTCACTCAGGGACCGCTTCGTCAGCCCTCGTCCATCGTACCAGAAGCGCACCATATGACCCTCTAGGATCCTCCTTAGGTGTCCTGGCACTTCGCTCAGGGACCGCTTCGTCGGCCCTTGTCCATCGTACTACCGAAAGCGCACCTTTGCTGCGTGAGCTATCCTTTAAACACTCCCTGCCAGCTCTTGCAACGAAACTTCCCTTAGAAAAACATATACCAAATGCTCCCTCCAGCATTCTGGCGTAAGACAGTCCTTTAATAAGAAAATAGGGTTTCTATGCAAGTTTTTAGCAGTTTGATTTTCTTTTGAAATACAAGGAGTATTTCTTGAATCAGTATCCCCAAAACTTCTTGATCGGAATTCTAAATTTCATACTAGAATTTCTCGAATTCTATAACCTTGATCCACATATCAATTCCAAGGGTCTCAAACTTAGTTTCAGATTTGGCGAGAGTTTTGAGTGTATTTTTCTAAACTGGTCACACCTTCTTTCCTCGAAACTGACAAAAGAGTTTGGTCTTGGTCCTGGTCTGATTCAAGGTTCAAGTCGGATAAGATTTTTCCTGAACTATCTTTCTCGAAAAGGTTTGATAATTTAGTTACTATTTTACTGAATTTCTTTCTTTGAATATTCACTTAACTGATTTCTAAAGTAGTTACGAATTCCAACGAGGAATAAATTATTCATTTATCTGAATATTTCAATCCCAATAGATTTCTTGAATTTTTTTCTACAATCCGTGAGAATATAAAACGATAGAAATTTCTCTTAGAGTATTTAATTATTCATTTAAAAAATACTCATAGAATTTAAAAGAATTCTAATTTTGATCAGGGGGGTTGGCTTTATTAATGTTGCAAATAGGTTGCACCATGTGGAGTTACTGGAATACTTGCACCGAGGATGCAGTGTTGAAAATGCTGGATGATGATGAAGACTGGGGTTTTGATGACCCGGAAGTGGAAATAGATGCAGAGCAACAGGTAATGGTATCCAAGGCCTTGCAGCGAGTTCAAGAAATGCATAGCCAACAATTGGCAGAGGCTAGGTGCCAGTTGGGAACTGGAGAATATGTTAGATGTGCTATATTCGGACAATGATGATGATTGGTGCAGCGAGTTACACGACTATGGTAATAGCAGAGGGGTGGAGATGGATGAAATATCACTGCAGCTAGTATTTAACCCAGGTGGGGAAAGGACAATGATGCAAAGGTCTTTGGTCATATATTGCTGGTCGTTTGACCCGGGTGGCATTTGGTGAAATCAAGCATTGGGGATGTACATATGGCTTCCATTGGAGTTTGGTGTGTGAAGTAGGTGTTATGGTTTGTGTGTTAGTTTGTTGTTTATAATAAATGGGACAGAGGTGAAGGTGCAGGCAGAGGGGGATGACTATACCCCGGAACAAAGACAGATGAAGTGGACAACGATGCAAAGGTCTTGGGCCATATATTGCTGGCCGTTTGACCCGGGTGGCATTTGGTGAAATCAAGCATTGGGGATGTACATATGGCTTCCATTGGAGTTTGGTGTGTGAAGTAGGTGTTATGGTTTGTGTGTTAGTTTGTTGTTTATAATAAATGGGACAGAGGTGAAGGTGCAGGCAGAGGGGGATGACTATACCCCGGAACAAAGACAGATGAAGTGTATGATGCTGCTGCTTGGCATAGTATGTCAGGATAAAATCTGAAAGGTATTTTGGGTCAATATACATATGGGACGCGTGGTGTGCAATAAAACTTTGCCCTGAATGCCCTGGCAAGTGTACAGATCGAGTGGTTTTACAGTGAGTCGGTATATGCACGAGTTGTTTTGGGAGCAAATGCTGGGATTGAAAGTTTTATGGCAACTTCGTGGTGTGCAGATGGTTGCTAAAAGCAGGGCACCGACTGGGAATTGGTCATGATTGGTAAGTTGATGTAGCTGATGATTCAAGGCTGTGGGTAGATATTGTAACTTTTGTTCTGGAAGGTCCGGCCCGGTGTAATGATCTGAAGCATAAGGAGAGAGGAGTCTTTTAGCATTAGTGTGGCCATTATTTTGTGGCTTTGAGGCTTTTAAAAAAATAAAAAAATATAATATAACATGGCCAATTAAAAATAGCTATGTGAGGGTTCTTTGTGGCTGCCAACGCACCATCCCGAAGGCGTGAAGGAAGATGAGTTGGCCGCTTCGAAAAGGGGTCCAGTAGCGGGTAGGCTTGCTGGCACTGCAGAAAGAAGAGGAGAGGCGAGCGATGGAGTGGCCGCCTCTCAGAGCTGGTGACTGGAGGCGTCATGGTATGTAGAGGTGCTGAGGACCGCCTTGCTGTGAGCTACGTAAGGAGCTGGAGGCCTATGCTAGAGGCCTATGCTAGAGGGCGACTCTGAAAGGCGAAGCAGTGAGGAGCAGGCCACCTTGTGGTGTTGACAGGCGCTGCAGCTGTGGAAGACAAAAGAAGGCCTTGGGCAGAGCCGGCCGTTGGATTCGTGAAGGGACTGGAGATGATTGAAGAGAAGGGAGCCGACGTGTGGCTGGTAGGGTAACCGTGGAGGGTAAGCGTGGAGGACACACGTAAATAAAGAGCAGAAGGCGCCAAAAAGAAGCTGAAGGCCTTGGTCGACTGGGTGCAGCCGACTGGTGTCAAAGGGAAGGTTTCTGCAAGTGGAGAAGGAGGGCGCCAGCTATGGACGCCGACGAGGGGGCTCTCTGGGGCGTAGCTGCAGAACTGAACAAAAGAAGAGGAGAGGCGCAGTGTATAAAGGGCTGCTCTGCTGACGTTGCGTAGGGAGCCGCCGACGTGAGGGATTTTAAGGGAAGCCTTGGCAACGATTGGAGCTGATGCAAGCTGGCTAGAGACTTCTGAAGACAAGCGAAGCTGGCTGCAAAACAGAGAGGTGAGGGAGGCTGGTGTGGTGCCGACTGTAGAGAGAGAGAGCACGCTGACCACTGCAGAGGAGTTGGCAGTGAAGGAGAGTGAGAAGGAGCACGTTGGGTTTGCTACAGCGTGGGCTGCTGGTGTAGGAGCTGGCGTCAAAGGTGACCAAAAGGGAGGACAGCAGAGGCTGTGTGTGAAAACAGAGAGGCTGGTCGACGTCAGAGTGTTTGGATTCTAGTATTGTGGTTGCCGCCGTCACACTGGGAAGAGAGGGAAGTTCAGAGGTGTGGCTGGGTTTTGTTTACCTTGATGCTGTGGAGTGGGCTGATGATTGGAGCAGCAAGAGAGGGGAAGTGGCTTTGGCTGGATGCAGATGGTGATGCTGCGTTGAGTAGTGGTTCGTGGTGCTGAGGATTGTGCAAGGCTATGGTGGTTGGTGAAGCTCCTGGTCACGACACACAGAGACAGAGAGCTGCTGAGTTGAAGGTTAGCTGGTGTGGGCGCCTTCTAGAGAGGAGTAGTTGGTCTTGTGTGGATGATGATTGCAGGCAGTGTGTGGATGCTGACCAAAGAGAGAGCCTTGGGTTTTTATGTGTGTTGGCTGCAGCAGTAGAGGTGCTGATGTGTGGGCTGGAGACAGTGGGGCTCACCTACGACACTTGGCAGGTAGCAGCTGGGGACAGAGGAGCTACAGAGGAAGTGAAGAAGGGTTAGCTGGTGTGGGCGCCCTCTGGAGATTACAGGGACCGGGAAACAGAGGCTTGGTTGTCAGACGCAAGGGTGTATTTCCTTGGCAGTAAATCCTGGCCAGAGTCCTGGTCTTTGGTGTATTTATTGTGTTTATACAGTGTGTATGGTGCTGTGTGTTTTGTTGAATGATCATCTGTTCATTGTGGTTCTGAGCTGTCTTATGGTGTGGGTGGGTGGTGAACAAAGAGAGAGTGTTCCAGCCGGTGGTGGCTGGTGGTGCCCCGTTCGTGGTAGTGTTTCCAAGTTTGCGAGGTGGAAGGGCTATAGAGGCAGTGGTCTTTTCTTCTTTTTTTCACCTCACAATAGGCTAAGTTACCTACTTTCTTTGTAATCAGATATGGCCCACAGTATCTAGGGGATAACTTCTTGTACTTCCCAAGAGATAGAGAACTTCTTTTGGGGCGTACTCGAATGAAGACCATATCTGCTTCTTCGAATTTTATGTCTAACATCTTCTTATCTGCATACTGCCTTTGTCTATCCTAGTGGGTAGCTTTTATATCCTTGCAGATTGACTGCATCTGCTGCTCCTCCATGTTGTCAAGCATCTGTCTGGATATCTCGACCCTAATCAATGTGTCGGACCAAGTTAACGGTGTTAGGCAGTCTTGTCCATATAGAGCTTTGAAAGGGCTCATCCCGATACTTCGGTGATAAGAAGCGTTGTAGGCAAATTCAACTAGGTGCAGACAGCTTAGCCACTTCTTGGGTTTCCTCAACCTACCGCTCCCCCTTTTTTCTTTCTTTTCTTTTTTCTTTTTCCTCTTTCTTTCTTTCTTCTTATCTTATCTTATCTTATCTTATCTTATCTTTCTTCTTCTTTCTTTGCTTCTTCTTCTTTTCTTTTATCTTTTATCTTTTATCTTTTCTCTTTTTTCTTTTCTTTTCCTTTCTGCGCCCTTTGCCCCTCTGTTTGATCTCTTCTCCACCATCTCTAGCCCATCCTTGTTCCTCCGACAGCGCTCTCAAGGTGTGGGTATTTCTTCATTGTCTTGGCAAGTTTCGGCCTCTTCTGGTCTTTGCCCCCAAGAGGACTCCATGGCACCCACTCTGTCTTCCCCGACCGAGGCCGCCGTTACCTGCCTTTCATTTTTGAAGCGGACCTGCAGTGTCTCACTATACGATATCGCATCCCTAGAGGCCTCCACTATGGTATGCAAGATTGTCGGTAGAGCCACCCCATGTGTGGCCAACTCAGAGATCTTCCTTCAAGCTAGCCTCCTAGGTAGGTGCGCTAGCAAAGATCACATATATTCATCCTTTGGGGTGTGGCTACTACACCAAGATGTGTTCGACTCACCAAGCGACGTCTGATCTTGTCATGCAGTTGAGCCCCATTGCACTGCATATGGCCCATGCCATATTTGCATGGTGGCAGCATGACTTCAACCCATTAGCTGCAGTTTCATGCTTTCCCGTGACAATCTGCTTTCTAGGCCTCAGGAAGGAATGCCTTCCTCTTCTCCTAGTGATTGGTGGTGCCATCAGGAGAATGATGGGCCTCGGCCCACGAGCAGCAGGGATTCCATCTCTCCACATTTATATTGCCTCGTTGAATTTTGTACCTCACATGATATCTATTCTTAGTCTTCAGGGCGATCCCATTATGCAACAAGTGGAGTATTCCGGCCTTCCAGGCCAATGCTTTATTTGTAGACAAATGGGTCATCTAGAGTTTGCCCTTGGGCATTAGACTAGGTGATTGCCCCTGGTGGTTCCCCCTTCTACTTCTCCCACTCAGATCCTCGTCAGGGGGCCCAAGGGATGAGCAGGTTCCCAAGCCGCAAAGCACTAGGTTCCATCAACTGGAGAGTGGTAGGGGATGGTTGGCCCCCGGCCCCTTGGTTGCCCACAGCAATACTGAGCACTAGAGATGAGTGTCGCCACCATGTTGTGCACCAGGTTGGCAGCACGTAGGAGAATTCAGTTCTGTTAGAGAACCGTTTTGAGCACCTATCATAGCACCCACCCGTCGCCGCAGACGGTAGGCCCCCTCCAGTCAAAGAGAGGATCCCCCCCGAGGTGTCGGGCTGATTCCTCGTCGCTCTCGACTTCTTCTCTGGCCTTCAGTGCCTAGTGGGTCAGGTTGACCCCACCCTCACTTCATCGAGCCTTCCCCAACAGCCTTCCTCTCCAAATGGATACCTCTCAGTAGCATTCCTCTCCAGCCTCTCTGCCTTCCCACTCCCCCTTGCCGCCTCCCCCCTCCCCCACCATCACCTCCGACTCTCTGAGTCGCTCCATTTGCCCCTTCCTCTTCCTCTGTGCCTGCGATCCCCCTCCCCTTTGCCTCTCCAAAGCATTCTCGTCGGCCCCTTGCAGCCCTTGACCTAGAAAGGAGACAACCGATGAGTACCGTTCGCGCTTGATTCATTATTTCTCAGATTCGGTGGAGATGACCATTACGGCCTCACCAGTGAGGGCTTTCCCACCTGCTGAGTCTCCAAGCAGGCCCCCCAGGATCTTGGGGTAGCCTCTGGATTATGGTTTCTTCTTCCAGTGTCTTCCGACATAAGGGACAGACATGTTCGAGGAGACCGTAGCCCCTATTCAAGTATGTGTGGTCTTCCACCACTCTAGACCCTCTATGCCAGAGAATGGCATGATGTTCTTCTCTTTCCCCTTGAGCGCAGCCCCCGAGACGACACAGTGGGATCCAAAGTCGGTGGTCGCTACCATACAGGATCAGGCAGTTGAGCAATCGCATCATTTGCAAGATCTCCGGATCACCGATGTTCTTGCTCATCTATGGCCTTTAGCTAGGATGGAGCTTGGTGAATCAGCACATAGACACCAGCAGGAGGGGAGATGGTGACCTCTAGCCTGGAGGTGCTGCTTTTTGTGTTCATGCATACCTCTCTTGCAATACCTCTCCCCCCTTCTACAGATACCTCCATTGTGATCGATGGAGCATGGAGTATACATACTCTCATGCTCGGGTAGAGTGGCAGTACATAGAGGACAGGAACCACGCCCACTTGGCGTGATTGCGGACTAGAACAGATTGTGACTATTCCCCGTCTAAGCCCACGCCCATACTCTCTTCGAGTGGAGGGCATTTTTGGTAGTTCTGCCTCACACTGAGATTGATATGAGGATTGTCTCATGGAACATTTAGGGCTTAGGGGGGCCTCAGTGCTTTCAGAGACAGGTGTCCTTAGAGGAGAGCTACATTGAGATATGGTGGGGGGATCTATTGACATTCTTTTCCTTCAGGAGCACCATCTTACTGATGGGCGTACCCACTGTCATCGCAGGAAGGTTCTATCAGGCAGGAGTCATACTTTTTGGTCTCCATCCTTCGACCCTTCAGGGACATAGGGAGGAGTGTGTCTCTCTGTTAGTGAGCAACTTATGACGTCTATGATAGGATCAGGAGTCATACTTTTTGGTCTCCATCCTTCGACCCTTCAGGGACACATGGAGGAGTGAGTCTCTTTGTCAGTGAGCAACTTATGACGTCTATGATAGGATCAGGAGTCATAGTTCCAGGATGTGCTCAGTGGGTTACCATTCTAATTGAAGAGGATAGCGTTGGCTTCCTCAACATTTATGCCCCGAATGCGGTTGCAGATAGAGCTATTTTTTGGAACACTGACCAACAAGCCCTTCCCTAGGCTGATTTTTGGTGCATGGGTGGTGACTTCAGCATATGACATACTTAGAGGTGGCACAACCACTGTCTCAGGGGTGGATTACTCTGCATGGGAGGAGATGATACTGATTCTTAGGGGACAGGACCCTTGGCATCTTCCAGAGTTTGGGCGCAGCCCTGGGAGTCTTACCTTTTCAGATAGGTGGAGAATACTAAGAGACTAAGGTTATGTAAAAGAGGAGGAGAAGGGTGTGTGTGTGAAGGGACTTAAGGTCCACTAGCTCACCTATTTAAAGGTGAAGCTAGGAGGCATTTTGTATGGAGCAAGAAGCCTAGTTGTATTTTGAGCAACTTAATAAGCAAGATATTTTCTTGTATTTTTGAGTCTCTCTCCTCCACATAACGATCTAGCATGAGCACCACAAAATTCTATCATGGTATCAGAGCTTGGCAAGATTAGGTCACTTTTGTGGTGTAGAATAGGTCAATTTTATCCCTTTTTCTTTTGTGGAGCTGAACCTCCTACAAGTGGAGGAGCTCTAGCAGCTCATGGAGGCAACAACTCATGGAGCTTTCAACTAGGAAAGTGAAGAAGAACTCTAGGCGCTTGAGCTCGTACAGCCAATTGACGGATCCTTCTTCTCCTGGCTGCAACATTGCCGCTTAAGCAAACTGGCACACGTTTTCCTGCGTAGCTAATGCCGTACATAAATTCGCCGTGTGTAGGCATTGGCAGCCCTAGAGAGCTTAGGGCTCTTGAAGCCCAAGGTCTCAAGATGCTACAACTCAAAATTTAGCCCTAATGGCTGCTTCAATCATTCGCTACAGTGAAAAAACTAGGCTGCTCCACTTGAAAGCCATTGAAGCTTCCATTAAAGCTTCAAAATCAAGCTTCTTCTTGCTCTAATCCTCCTCTCTTAGCTCTAATCACTTAAGTGCTCTTGTGAGGGTTGTTGCTGATCCTAATTTGAGTTTGAAGTGGTGGGCATACACCATGAGGTATTCATGAGCCTCATTCTTCATCAAGCTCCATCAACAACATCTTCAAGTGCACAAAGCTTTTCAAAGTGTGCTTTTATAAGCACTAATAGTGTTGGTTAACACTAATGAGGCTTCTAATCCAGCAAAAGGGGAGTCATTCCAAAGTGTTTTTAAACACTAAGAGTGTTCTTAAATACTAATGGTCAATCTAATCACCAATGCAAGTGTCATTAGATGCTAGAAATGTGCTCTTAAGTACTAATCGTGTTTTTAAACACTAATGGTGATCTTAATCACCAAACAAAGTGTTCATTGTTGACACTAAAAAAGCTAATCTCCATCAAAATTAGTGGTTGGGCACAAACCCTAAGTGCTAAACCATAAAATTTACCATCTTAATCTCCTTTTTTATGCAACACCCTTGGCTTGATTAAGGGTTGTTGCACTCTCATAAGCCTTTCTCTTTCTACTTAAGCCAAAATATCAAAAATTTCTGGTTTTTTCTTCTTCATAAATCAGCCCATTACTCTCTAGTAATCTTCTTCAATACCCAATGTCAAAGGACAACACCCAAATTAATAAGTTCTCAGGAGAGGGCTTCCACACTTGGCAAGTCCTTGTCAAGTACAAGATGATGTCCAAATGTTTTTGGCCATTCATCTCCGGCACTAAGGTTATTGATCGAACTAAGGCTGAAGATATTGAAGATGATGAGAGGGCACAAGCCATCATCATGCTTCATCTTGATGAGGCTCTCATTCACCATGTGGACCAGCTTCCGACACTGCAGAGGAGAAATGGGATGAGCTTGATAAGCTCTATGGAGCTCGTGGTGGTAAGAATTCCAAGATCTCACTTAAAATTGAATTTTTCAGCTTGGAACTCAAAGAGGGAGACGGCATTGGAGCCTCATCTCACTTGAAGGGTCTTATGGCTCAACTTGCATCAGTGAATGCGAGAATGGATGAAGATGATGCAGTGGCTGTTTTGCTAAAAGCAGTTAAGAAGGTGTACCCCACCTTAGTCACCACCCTGAAGAACATACCTAATCCCACCCTTGAAGGAGTCATTCAATCTTGTCTTGATGAAGAAAAGAGGCCAAAGGGAGGAGCTGAATCTTCAAATGCAACAACTTCATCGAATATTGAACAAGCTTTGTCACATCAAGTGATCAAAGTAAGATGTGTCCATTGGAAAAAGGTGGGTCATTTGGCAAATAATATATCCCAACAAAATGAAATGTAACAAATGTAAACAAACGGGACATATCACTTCTAAATGTCCTAACAAAGAGTCAGAGGCTAACTTTGTATCAGCCTCTAAGTCCACTGAGAAATTGTTTTAAATCTCAATGTAACCACACCTATATTCCTAACCTTGTACGCCTAATGTTATAAAGGTAACCTATGTCCAATACCACCTATTCCAAATTTTTTTATAGTTGGTATTGAGGGGGGTATTAAGAGACTAAGGTTATGTAAAAGGGGAGGAGAAGGGTGTGTGTGTGAAGGGACTTATGGTCCACTAGCTCACCTATTTAAAGGTGAAGCTAGGAGGCATTTTGTATGGAGCAAGAAGCCTAGTTGTATTTTGAGCAACTTAATAAGCAAGATATTTTCTTGTATTTTGTGAGTCTCTCTTCTCCACATAATCATCTAGCATGAGCACCATGAAATTCTATTAGAGAACTGGCCCCAACCTCTCTCGGCTCGACAAGTTTTATGTGTACGAGTGGGCTTGGAGCCGTGGAGGCATGGTTGGTATTCTAGCAGGCACTACATTTTCAGATCATGCCCTAGTTATTCTATCCCTAGAGGACCCATGGAGGCATGACAGACATGTGAGCTCCAGGATTCCAGACAGCTTCATTCTAGGAACCCGACATTTATAGCCGGATTGAGCAGATATTAGCGGCTCTAGACTTTTCCTCAGGATCTGCAGCGTGCACTTTGGATGAGGGCCTTGGGGAGGTTAATATTTTCTTGCAGGAGGCAGCCTAGAGGAGATTGGAGGGATTTTGGGAGTAGGAGAGGATTCTGAAAAGGGGCCTAGCCTCTTTACAGCGTCTTCAGGAGAGTTCTGTGGACAACCCATGGATTGAGAGTTAGATCGCTACTACTGCTCGCACACGGAGATTCGGTCCATTGAGGAGAGGAGGGTGGCATATAGATACCATGCCAGGGCCTCATTCTAGACTTAGGACGGTGACAAAGTTATTGGAGACTTCGTTGAGATAGTCGGCTCTCATAAGAGGAGAGATGGTATTCGCAGGAGGCTAGGTGGCTAGGATGGAGTTATTACTTCTGATCCCCCCCACCACATAGGTGAGAGCCATCGCCCCACGGATTTCTTCTGGTTTCTTCTCACTAGTGCCCCATTATCTCCCTAGGTGATGGATGTGCATGAGAAAGTCTAGAGACACACAAGAGAGGTGGTTCCCCCCTCTCTTTGATCTTTCTTATTGACCCCTTTCACTGCAGAGGAGCTGGAGAAGGCAGTGAAGGCATTACCCAGGGGCAAATATCCAAGGGCAGATGAGCTTCCTACTTCTTTCTTTCTTCGCCATTGGGACCTCATGGAAGGTGGCCTTCGCATTGCCTTCGGATGAGATTATGCTCATAGGTTTCATGCCAGAGAGGCTCATAGAGGGCTTGATACATTTGATTCCCAAGGAGGGTGGTGATAGATTGGAGATCCGGCAATGGAGACCCATCACCCTTTAGGGATGGCCTACAAGATTTTGGCCAAGGCCATCAGCACAACAAGCGACTTTAGCCTTCCCTCCTAGACTTGATCCATGTTACTCTCAGACTAGTTTTTTTCAGGATCGGAGTATTTTGGACATCTTTACCTTTTGGGAGGCAACAGCTTTGGCCAGGAGATGCGACAATAGGACCTTATTGTGTTTCTCCTTGACTTTGAGAAAGCTTATGATAGGGTGGATTGGAGCATTCTAGAGGGCACAATGAGCCGGCGGACGGATTCCCCATGGAGTGGATTTGCGGAGTCTCAATTCCGCATCTCATAGCTAGGTACTCATTCATAGAGCTCGAGGCGACAGATTCCCCCTTTCCCGCTCGGTTCTACAGGGCTGTCCTCTGCCACCGTACCTCTTTCTATTTATCGCCGAGGCCATGAGTAGTTTTCTCTCCACCTAGGAGACCGGACTTCAGGGATTGCACCTTCCCCTCCACACATAGGAGGAGCTTCTTGACTCAGAGTTTGTAGACGACATAGCAGCCTACCTTACTGGAGATGTTGGGAATCTCCAAAGATTCACGAAGTGATAGAGATTTTCTACCGTGCATCAGGAGCACAAATCAACTAGCACAAGTCATGTGGTTTTTGGGTAGGCTCAGCACCCACCACCCCAACTTGGCAACCAGTTGAGGCTTTCCACCCGATCTCGAGGGGCACTCCAATCTGAAACCTCGGCTGCTAGGTTGGCATTGATATCTTTTTCGAGCAATAGCTCGCTCCGCTTCTTCAGAGTATTCGAAAGAAGCTTCTATACTGGAGCTCAGTGAGGGTATTCCTAGCAACAAGCAGAGTGGTGGTGGCAAACCAGGTACTGCTTTGTGGTACATCACCTCATGCTGGGCCTTTTCTCAAGCTTGTATTGGCTAGGTACAAACGTTTGATCCGAAACTTCTTGTGGGCATGGGAGGCCACAGCCAGCAGGGCCAAGGTGGCATGGAGAGTCATCATTCAGCCACGTAGCAAAGGGGGGCTAGGTCTCATTGATCCAGCTATGGAGAGCCATGCCCTATTAGGAAGTTGATTGTCAGAGGACTCCAACCCGGTGTGGTGAGCCTTGGAAGGATTTCCTCTTGGCCCAGATTTCAGCCCGCACTCCGAGCCTTGGAGGCCCGTGGCCCCGCAGAGTACTAGATGGATCTTCACAAAGATGAGAGCCCCTGGTTTTAGTCCTACCTTTGAGGACAGATTTGTAGCTAGTCTACTTCATGCTTGGGGGATCAGCCCTCAGACAAATTGTTCCAGTGGTGGCCTCAGAGGAGCATCTTCGGCAGCCTTTGATCTAGAACCCCCTGATCCGTTTACCCAGTGGCCACATGCTGGGGGCCACATGCTAGGGGCTCGATCGCTCATATCCTGGGGTGCCTTGAGCATGGGACCAGCCAGGTCTCTTGGAGATTGGGTTGCACACAGGCAGTTACCTCAGGAGAGGAGCAAGAGAGAGACCTGCCGGGGGTAGAGATAGGCTCAGCATCGACATTGACTCAACAATTCCTCAGGAGTGGCTGACTCTTATTCTAGACCCGCCCCTGATGTGGCTAGGCATGTTCACCAGACATGATATTCTCATGGCGGTCTATGGAGCAGATGAGGACAATTGTCTGCTCACTTTTTCTATTGGGTTATATGGCAGATTAGAGAGATCAGAGCACCCCTTGGAGGATTTCATAGGCTACACCTTGTAGAGGGTGATTGAGGGTGATTGGTTTTCAGGCACGTGCATGGAACATATAGATCTAGCACCGGCCAAGGTGGCCGGTACCTTGGCCGGTGCGCCGAGAGATTTTGGCGGTTATGGATATGGGAGTGCCGACCTCTCACACGAGCGGTTGCAGTGAGACACTAGAGAGTGGACGTGGCATGATCCCACAGATCAGGTGGAGACTCTCGATGCCCCTTTCTTTGCATATACAGCGAGGCTCGGTCATAGGATCGAGATGTCAAAGATAGATAGCACATCGGTAACATCA
The DNA here is from genome assembly GCF_041138505.1 of Cibotium barometz. NCBI lineage: Eukaryota > Viridiplantae > Streptophyta > Polypodiopsida > Cyatheales > Cibotiaceae > Cibotium > Cibotium barometz. The sequence goes on along the minus strand of NC_141100.1, from coordinate 6,827,749 downwards.
GCACACTAGCAGTCTCAGGGCCTATCACAACACTTCCTTTCAGATTTCTGAAAAAGGCTTTGGGATAGCTTTCGGCCGAGGAAGATCCCTCTCTTCTTTTGGTTGACGGCACATAGGAGTCTGGCAGTGGGTACTTGGCTGGCAGTCGAAGAGTGGCCAGCAGCTTGCCCAAGGTGCGGCGGCCACCCCCAGGAGTCTCAGCGAACATTGCCTTTGGGATTGTCCGAAGGCTCAGTAGATTTGGCAGTGGATTCTCCATATCTTTGCTATGGATAGGGCATGGACCCGGATTATCACTTGGGGTACTGTCGCTTGGGCCACCGAGGCTAGAGTGGTCTCAGGACTTATGAGGAGGATGGGGGAGGCCATGCCCTTCATAGGTCTCCCACCATCATATTGCAGTAGTTCTAGTCACTGCCCCACCTGCAGGTGTTTGGCGACTAGGCTCATGCCAACGCTAGGAGATTTGCAGTAACATAGCAGCTTGGCACATCTGGCGTGCTAGATGTAGCGAGGCCATCGAGGATACCCACACTCCGCTGGTTGAGACCATCAGGAGCATATGGCTCGACATCATTCATACCCTCCGCGATCAGTGGGGGAAGCTGCACGGAGGTTTTGATTGCATGCAAAAGCGGTGGGAAGCCTTCTTGAGACTTTGGAGGCCTGATTCTTTCCTCATCACAAATAGAGGCGGTGACCCCATTTGGCAACACTACTACAAACCACCTGTGTGGTTGTTTCCCCCCCTCCCCCTATATGAGTTAGCCTTCTCCTTGTAGAGCGGCCAGCCGGAGGAGAAGCATCTCTCCCCCTTATTATGATCATTTGTTTCCCGCCCTTATATCAAGTGAGTTTGTATTTAGCCCTTCATGGTTGTACTTAGCCCTTTGTGGTTGTTTTTCTCATTAACTAATTGAAGGATCTTTTTCTCGGAAAAAAAGAAAAAAGAAAAGAAGTGTCCCAATTTGTTCATGGGCACTTTTAGGTATCCTTTTATCTTGGGTAAGAAAGGAGAGTACTCAATGTGGCACGACTCATCCTCCTTGTTTTCAGATGTGTGGGTTCTCAGGTTTTTAGCCATCCACTCAAATAAGTCTCTCCAAACTTAAAAATTTCCTTGTAAAAGAGATTTTATCAGAACTTAAACTTCCAAGGATAAGAATATAAAAAGATTGTGAGGCCTCCTATGTTCCTTATGCGATATTCACACTTACTTAGCTTGTACTCATTTGGAGACGTGCTTGCATCTACCAATGTGTAAGGGATGTGCATTGATCCTTCCCTAGTATCTTTGATGGGGTCGACATGAAGTTGTCTCACATTAGAGAAAATATCGTGGTAGTGAGTATGATGACCCATGGAAGGGAGACTTTCACCTCTCCATAGAAGGCTCACTTTTACCTCCCATTGAGTCCTTCTTTATTGTATCTAGCAATGTTAAATATCTTATTGGATTGGTTCGAGAGGCAAAGGCTCCAGAACTAGCTCTTTTTCAGCTTCTTAAGAATGTTCTTATGGCCTTTGGTACACTCTTAGGTCCCCTTATTGGTTCTATGATTGACTTTGGAATAGGGTTTGTGTTTGTACTCAACCACCTACTCAAGAATTGGCTCTAGTTTAGTTTGCACCTTCCTTACAAAAGTGCTTAGGCTTGTTTCATTCGCTCCTTGTTCGCACAACACGGGGTTAGGGTACTCTTTGAATTGCTTTGGAAGGTTTTCATTACCAATGAGTTTTTCTTCTTTGGAAGAGCTAGTTTGAGCATGAGAACACTTGTTGTCTCCGCAAGGGGGACAGCTTTGGAGCTATTGTCTAAACCACTTTCAATGATCAACGAGATCATTACCTTTGAAAACTGGATTGTGCATTGCATTTCCTCGTTCTCTTCAAGGTTTTCATATTTTGGACCTTTGGTTTCAATCCTTTGGCCTTTTGAGGGGCTTGTTTTCGGGTGGCAAGGGAGGCAGCTTTGCAGCTATTGTCCAAACTACTTTCAATGATCATGATATCGTTTCCCTTGAGACAACTAATTGTGTATTGCGTTTCCACATGCTCGTTAAGGTTTTCTTCTCTTGGACCTTTGGTCTGGGTCCTTTATCCTTTTGAGGGTCTAAAGGACCAAAACGAAAGGGACTGCTTCTTTTAGACCTTTTGGTTTTGGTCCTTCTTTTGAGGGGCTACTTTATTCTTTGGGGGTTTTGGCTTAGGCTCTTTGATTGTTGTTAGTGGAGGTTAAACCTTGAGATTTTTTCTTTTTTGCTGCCTTGGATGTTTCCTTGTTGACAACTGACCTTAACTTGATATGGGGCCTTGTGATGGAATTAAGGGGGACTATATAAGCAAGTCCACCTTGTACACTTAAGAAATGAAACTCTCATAAAAGTGGCTGATGCTCTGGCTCATTGGGGTGATCATCACTCTATTGGAAAGCATGCTCAAATCCACACTTGTAACATGTGCCTTTGTATGGAATGACATCAAAAGTTTGGCACTGGATTCGAAGATAGAGTAGGGGTATTTAGTGACGGTGGTGGGCGGCTCTATGAAGACACTTAACAACATGGTGCAGGCCCTTATAATTAAAGAGGTGGCCTACATGACATGTTATAAAATTCTCTAGCCCTTTGTTACACCATGGCTTTGAACAAGGCGACATAGTTGATGATGATTGGGGGTTTCTTTGGATACCTATATAAATTGTATTTCTCATATGACTTGTAGCTCTCCTATTTTGGAGTCTCAGAGTTTCCTACTAAAGTCACACTGAGAAGTTTAAGGAGGAACTAGTTGGAATGGTAATATTGGAGGTGGGTAGTACGGCATTGGTGGGGCGATCTGTACATACCTCTTGATATATAGGGTTTTAATAAATTGGCATAGGATTATGCACCAGTGGTTGAGAAGCATTTAGTATAAGTAGTAGGGATAGTGGTTGCTTTGGCACTGAGAGCGTAGGTTGTAGTGTTAGATAACCCTGGTATGGATCCTATTATGGGTTGTATCATTGTTTTTATGGCAATGGCAATGAGCATAATAATTTTGTTGTCTAGGCCTCAACATTGGACACTATGTGTTTATATGTTTCCAGAGATAGATTACGCATTAAACCATATCTATTTATAAGAATAGGTATGGGTGACTTACTTAAGGTATTGGGGTTGGCCCTACAACTGCGAGCTTAAATGGCTTAGTAAATTTTTTGCCAACTCATCCATGCTTATGTCCTTGACTAGGACTCTAGCTACTGGTGCTAGTGGGGCACTCTTATTTGTTAAGGCTTTGGATGATGCATCTCGCTGCTATCTCTTGTCTTCGTAATAACAAAATGACACCACATGATCTCACCACCACAATACTAAGAAAATACCATAGCTCACTTAAATCTTAAACCACAAACTTCTACTTCAAAAGCATCTACAACCTTTTTTCTTCTTAACTAAGGCTTTAAATCTATGAAAGTGAGAAAACACCTCACATTTCTCCTTCATGAAGTAAACCCACAATTTTCTAAGGTGATCCAATTTTCTAAGGTGATCATCAATGAATGTAGCATAGTGCTTGTAACCTGCAATAATTGTAGGCTTGGTTAGTTCCCATATATTAGAATGTATAACATCTAATGGCCTTACACTCATATGCTTTTTATGTGAGAAAGTATGTTCCGTCTACTTATAAAGCTAGCATGTTCCACATACTTTATGCATACCATACTTGGGAAAACATGCAAAATAGCAATAATATTTTGAGCTTGTATAGAGTTCAACTATTTTATATTTACATGACTAGTATACTTGTGCCATATCTCAATATCTGCGATGCTTGTCCTATGTGCAAACATGGCCACCTTCAAGGTCTGAGGCATGTTAACATCCAAAGTAAACATCATGCCATTTCTATTATCATTTGCACTAATTTTTGAAGTCTTCCATAAAGCACCATTGAACCTCACTTACGGACCTTGCTCAACCATATGTCTAACAAAAAGCAGACTTACTGCAATATTAGGAATGTGAAGTGCATGTGCTAGTACATACTTGATTTTTTCATCTTGCACATACAATGACACTTTACCAATATGCATAATGTCATCACACGTTTCTACATACCCTTGTTTTTTCATTTTTTTATATCTCTAAACCACTCATCATGGTTGGTCACATGTGGTTAAAGGTGCTAGAATCCATATAACAAATGTATCTCAATCCTAACACATCTCCTATCATGCAACTAAGTATATACAACATCACAAACATTTACTCACTTCTGTCATCACCATGTTTACTTGATGATGGATAGTTACCTTTGCTGCAACTTTCACTTTTGATATCATTATGCTTTTTATACTAGTCCTTTGCAATGTGCCATGATTTTCCATAGTAATAGCACTCATGATTTTTATAGAAATCCTTTGCAATGTCCTTTTTATAGAAATCCTTTGCAATGTCCTTTTTATAGCATTCTTTTACAATTTGCCTTGATTTACCAAAGTAATAGCACTTTATACTATTCGCATTTTGATTTCTTTGCCAAACCATCTCAACCTCTCTGGCTCGCTCTATCTCTAGAGTGGCCTCTTCCACCTATATGAGACTCATTTTCTTGTTGTTATTATTTCTTTTGGTTTTAATTTCCAAATTGACCACCACTTCATCCTCTAAATCTACCTCTACCTATATCTGAGTAGAAGGCATGTTCATGTGAATTTTCGGAGGATGAACCTTCCCCAATATTCATCTCCTCATCAGCAATTTCTGAAAATTAAGAAAGTTCTCTCAAACTCCAATGGAGGTCTAAAACTAATTGTATTACTTGCCAATACCATTCAAGGTCACTGATACTATATTATCATCATCTATATTGGTGATCCAATAGAAGCAACCTTCACCGAGTCATCATTAAAGGTTGCTATATATTGTGGGAGGGGTGGGTAGCCTAATGAAATCCATGTCTCCCAAGATAACATGTTTTGTGGGGTGGCTAGCCTTGATGTCCCTCATGTAAGGCTTTCCAATGATCATGGTGTATGACCCTCTTCTCTTAAAATCCATCACCACGAATGTGTAGTGGAAGCTTAGCCCAAAGGTCTTAATCTTTGCATTTTAAAGAACACCCAAATGTTTATATGTGTTTCCATGACCACAAGGCCTGCACCTACGAGTGGTGGGGAGCTCCTAGCAACCCTTGGCGATTATGTTGGCACCAGCACTAGCACCCAGGATTGAAAAGATGTAGGGAGGAAGAGAGCTTGAGTGCTTGCAAGCACACACACAAACTCTAGAAGAGAACACACAAGATGAGAGGCTGAAAATTTGTTCTTGTTCTTCTTCTCCACAAAAGGGTTCTACAAAAAGATAAGGGAAATACAATATAAGGGAAATACAATATAAGTACTAAAGTACTATGTACATGCGGTCCATAATGTGAACATGTTAAGTGAGTGAGCTCACAAGATAAGTATGCCATAACTCAATGGTGGACTAGTAAGCTGGTGTAGTCTAGCTATAGAATCATTAGCAAAGATCTATCATGTCAGCATTCTACCAAACACGCCAGTGATGTAAGTGGCGGAAACAGTCACCCAGGCATATCATAAGTATATCAGTTCGTGCTGAGCTTGACATCTCAACACTCCCCCTCAAGCTCAACTCCATCTCTAGGACTCCAAACATAGTCCAAAATCTACAAAGCTTCTCTTCTCCTCCCAAGTATTTCGTGAAAATGTTAGCTACCTACTCCTTTGTGCTAACATACATGAGATCAATATCCCCTGCTATTCTAAGACTCTCTCTCTAATGAAGTGATAGTGGACCTTTATGTGTTTGGTCGGTGCATGAAAAATCTAGTTCCTCGCCAATTGTATCCTGCTAAGGTTTTGTCACAATAGATGACAACCTGTCTACTAACCTACAGCCCCAAATCACCAAGTTGCTTGCGTAACCAAGCTACCTCACATGCTACCATTGCAACACCCCTATACTTTTCCTCTGTACTCGACAAGGAAACTATTGGCTGCTTCTTGCTGCTCCATGTCATAACACCACTCCCAAAGGAAAACATAAATCCACTCGTAGATCTCCTATTTATGATACTACTAGCCCAATCTGCATCAGTGTATCCAAACACCTGCAACTCCGTACCAACCTCATAAAAGAGACCATAGTCTAATGTATACTTCACATAATGCAATGTGCACCTCACACCATCCAAATGTGGCTTTTGAGGAACTTGTATAAACTGACACTGCAATCCAACTGTAGAGTTTAAATCTAGCCTGGTGATCATCATGTAGATCAAGCTACCCACTATCTTCCTGCACATAGTGGGGTTCTCCAAAATCTCACCCGCAACTGTACTCAACTTTCCATTTGAATTTAATGGCATAGAAATTGGTTTACAACTAGCCATACCATATTTGGACAGCATGTCCAATGCATATTGCCTCTAATACAGCCATATTCCCTTGGCCGTCCTAATGACCTCAATGCCAAGGAAGTATCTCAGCTCACCCAAAACCTTTATGTAAATTTTCTTCTTGAGGAGACATTTGACACTCTCAACTTCCTCTCCACTGTCACCCCCAACAATCAAGTCATCCACATAGATTGTGATGACCAAACAAGGCCCCTATTACTCTTTCCACACATAGAGTGAATGATCAGCATCTGCTACATGAACACCAATGGTGATAAGATATTGTGCTATCTTATCATGCCATGCTCTAGGTGCATGATAAGATATTGTGCTATCTTATCATGCCATGCTCTAGGTGCATGTTTCAAGCCATACAAGGCTTTATGGAACTTGCATACAAAATCAAGGTGACCCACATCTTCATATCTTGGTGGCTCATCCATGTACACCTCTTCTTACAAATCATCATGCAAGAATGAATTCTTAACATCCTTTTGATGGAGCCACCACATAATAGCAGCTCTCACAGTTGTCATCTTGGCAACGTGGCTGAACATCTCCTCATAATCAATGCCATAAGTTTGAGCATAACCTTTGGCAACCAATCTTGCTTTATACCTGCTAATACATCCATGTGAATTGTGCTTTATTTTGTACACCCACTTGCATCCAATAGCCTTCTTGTCCTCAAGAAATGGCACCGATTCCCAAGTCTCATTTGCATCCAATGTAGCCATTTGTTCATCCATGGGTTTCTCCTAATCAGAATTCCCAACAGCTTCTTCAAAACATGTGGGTTCAACATCTTGCACAACTTTAGCCATATATGCATAATGATGAGTGACATAACTATCATATATCAACCTATCCACAGGTTTTTTGAATCTCCCTGACCTGCGTTGTCCATGATCACTACCTGGCATTTTTGCATCTTCTCTTGCCTTTCTTACACAGGTGTTCTAATCCGAAGCTCATCATCAAGGCTCTGCTCCAAGCCACTAGAATCTCCATCAACATAAGAATGCCCTACATAAATGTTGGACATACCAAGAGGCTCACCAACCTTCTCTTTGCCTTTTCATGATTTAGCAAATTTTCAAGACTGGTATTTTGATGTAGCCTGCCACTCCATGGTCTATCAATAGACCCAACACAAGAGGACTCTCCAGGTCCACTCAATGACTGTGATTTGCTGACTTGCATTTTGTGCAATCACATATCTAGTTACATCAACCCCAACAACATCTTTCTCAACAGCATACCAGCTCTACTCATTTCATCAAACAAAACATCTCTGCTTACCCTCAACTCACGTGTAGTAGGTTATAGCATCTATATCCCTTTTTCTCAAGGGAATATCCAATAAACACACATTCTTTTGCCTTTGGATCCAGCTTCGTACGCAACTCATCTAGCACATGCACACAGGCAATACATCCAAAAACTTTCAAATGAGACAAATCAAGTTTCTTCCCACTAAACTTCTCCTTTGGCGTTACATCATGTATGGCTACAGCAGCAGTTTCATGATATAAACTATTGTAGAAATAGCTTCAGCCTAATAGCTATGTGGCATATTCTTCTCTGTCATCATCAATGCTCGTGTTATCTTTGCAATGTGCCTGTTTTTCCACTCAACAACGCCATTTTGTTGCGGAGTTTATCTACATGTAAGTTGTCTTTGAATGCCATTCTTCCGCAAAGAAATCAGAGAGCTCATTGGAGAGCTCATTGGAGAGCTCATTGGAGAAGTACTCTCCCCCTCCATCTGGCCTTAGGCACTTCACATGCTTTCCATCACTCTGAAATTCTAAAAATAAGTGAAACTTCACTCTTCTCCTTCATGAAATACATCCACACTTTCCTTGTGTGATCATCATCAATGAATGTTACATAATACCTAAAGCCACCCATAGACGTAGTTTTTACAGGACCTCATACATCTGAATGCAAAACATCTAGTACATTCCTGCTGACATTTCTGTCATGTGGAAATACATGTTTTGTCTGCTTTCCAAATCGGCATGCTTCACATATTTTCTACATACCATTAACCTTAAACTTAGGCAACCTTGTCACAATTTCTTTAGTCTATATAGACTTCATTCTTTGCACATTTACATGCCCAATTCTCTTATGCCAAATGTCTGTATCTGCAACAACTCCTAAACCCTATGTAAACATTACAGCTTTCACTTCATGCATATTTACATCTAGTGTAAACATTATGCCCACTCTATTGCAACCACCAAAGTCTTCGACACAACAACCATTAGAGTTAAAGCGCACCTGCAAACCCTACTCAATCATCTAGCCAATAGAAACCAGATTCTTTATAATATTTAGAACGTGAAGTACATCTGCAAGATACTTCACCTTACCACATTTCCAACATGGGCAATTGGATGAGTAGCATCATCCCTTGTTTTTCAACAAAACCTGGATTTTTAAGATTTTTCATATCCTTGAACCACTCGCCAAATGATTGGTCATGTGGTTCGAAGCACATGAATCCACATACCATACATCATCATTTTTCCCACTTCTCATGTCATTTTTCTTCTTATAGCAATCTGCCTACACATGCCTAGATTTTCCACCACAATTAAAAAAAAATCGTGTATCATTTTGCTACCTTTGCCAACTTCCATGACCGCTTTGACTCCCCTTTCCTCTAAACTGGCCTCTTCCACCTATGTGTTGTTTTTATGATTCATAGGACTGTTGTTGAGATGACCATAATTTTGATTACCTGTTTGGCCACCACCTTGGCAGTGTCTACCTCGTCCTCTACCTGCACTTGTGTAGAAGGCTTTGTTTTGTGAAGACTAGTCTTTACCCAAACTTTTTTCTTCAATACCAAATCTGTAAAGTTGGGAATGTTTTTCCGAGTGTGAATAGATGTCTTGAATTTCTTGTATTGTGGCCCGAGACCACATAGACATACTTCCACCTTATCATCATCATACAGAAACACCAATAGATGCAAGGGATTCCAAAATGCCCTTGATCTTCAAGGTATAATCATTCACAGACATGTTTTTCTTCTTCATAATATGAAGCTCATTCTTCAACTAAATCTTTCTTGCATTGGTGTTAGTTTCATACAGCTTCACTAAGGTGTCCCATAGCTCCTTAGGTGACATCTAGTATATGCCCAATCATGGTGTCCTATATGCTAATAGAAAGCCAATACATGACTTTCCTTGCTCCTTGTATTCTTTTGTATCTGTAGTAGTTGGATTAATCTTCGATATCTCTTGTGCCTTCTCATGTTCACCTTCAATGTAGTCCCAATAGCCTATCAATCTAGTTGGATTAATCTTCGATATCTCTTGTGCCTTCTCATGTTCACCTTCAATGTAGTCCCAATAGCCTATCAATCTAGACCTCCAAGAAGCATGGAAGTTGTTCTTTTGTCAAGCTTCTTTGCAACAATCTGGTTAATTCCATGATTTGACATCTTGTTTGCAACACAAACTCACCAAAAATAGCACTCGTGTTGTTTGACCTATACAAACCGCTGTATTCTCTACAGTGGTACTATGCTACATCCAAATTGTTCAAAACTCGTGACCGCAAGTTGTATACATACATCCAATAGCACCTGTAAGACCTCTTTGCAGTACACACAGTGTTTGCACAACCAAATTCCCTTCCTGCAGTTCCAAAAATAGAAGTCTGCAGAGAATCGAAACTTACCCCCGCCGTAGTGCTTGTGAAGCGGTTGCGAACTGAAAAACGGAGATCTAGACATGCCTAAAACGTGTTTTTGGCCACAAAAATTTTGTCCAAAGGGGACAAAGGATAGAATAGTTTCCCTGAAGCTTCGATCTCGCGAGAAGACAGATCCTCAATCGGAGTTTGTTTGACGGTGCCTTCCAAGAGCTCTCGACAAGGGTGCATTAGCCAACACAAAGGGGGAAGAGTAGGTGAAGCTCTTACCCTCGTACCGCTTCTTGTGCTTATCTTGCTGCTTAGCTTCTTAGCATGAACTTGGCTCTGATACTATGAAAATATGTAGGGAGGAAGAGAGCTTGAGCTCTTACAATCACACACACACACACACACTCACACAAACCCTCGAAGAGAACACATAGAATGAGAGGCTGAAAATTGTTGTTGTTCTTCTTCTCCACAAAAGGGTTCTATAAAAAAGATAAGGGAAATATAACATCAGTACTACTAAAGTACTATGTACATGCGGTCCATAATGTGAACACGCTAAGGGAGGGAGTTGGCAAGATAAATATGCCATAACTCAATGGTGGACTAGTAGCTCATGTAGTCCAGTTGTAGAATAACTGGCAAAAATCTATCATGTCAACATCCTACCAAACACGCCAATGATGTAGGTGGGGGAAATGATCACCCAGGCATATCATAAGTGTCAGCTCGTGTTGAGCTTGATATCTAACAAAGATTGTGGAGCCTTTAGGTTACACAACATTCATTCCATCACTTTCTAAGTAGCATCTCAGCTTGTTCATGGGCACTTTTGGAATTCCTTTTGTCTTGTTGTCTTGATATCTAACAAAGATTGTGGAGCCTTTAGGTTACACAACATTCATTCCATCACTTTCCAAGTAGCATCCCAGCTTGTTCATGGGCACTTTTGGAATTCCTTTTGTCTTGTTGATGAAAGGAGATCACTCGGTGTAACATGTGGTGCATCCTCCTCCTTGTCAAATGTGTGGGCTCTTAGGTTCCCAATCATTCACTTAGATAAGTCTCTCCAAAGTTAAAAAATTTCTTGTAAAAAAAGAGAAATTATGAGGACTCAAACTTCCAAGGATAAGAACATTGTGAGGCTTGCTATGTCCTTAGCTTGTACTCATTATTTTTAGCTTGTACTCATTTGGAGGTGGGCTTGCACCTTCCAATGTGTAAGGGATGTGCACTAATCCTTCCCCTAAGAGGTGATGCCTATGATGGGTTGAAATGAAGTTGTCACCTCTCACATAAGAGAAAATATTATGGTAAGTATGATGACCCATGGAAGGCCAACTTTTACCTCCCATGGAAGGCCAACTTTCACCTCCCATTAAGTTCTCCTTCACTATATCTAGCAATGCAGAATCCTACTTGAGGTGATTGTGGGGCTAGCTTGAACGTTTCTCTTGGGGCTAGCCTTGCCATTGCTAGCCTAAACGGCTTAGCAAATTTTTTGCCAACTTATCCATTCTCATTTCTATGACTAGCACTCTAGCTCTGGTGTTGGCGGACCCTTATCTGTTGAGGTTTTGGATGAAGTCCCACTATCTCTTGCCTTTGTAACAACAAAATGCTATCAGGTGATCTCACCACCTCTCTATACCAAGAAAATACTGCAACTCACCCAAATCTTTGATCTCAAACTTCTGTTTCAAAAGCATCTATAACCTTTTTCCTTCTCAACCAAGGCTTTAAATATGTGAAAGTGAATAAACACCTCACTTTTCTCCTTCATAAAGTAAACCCACACTTTCCTAGTGTGATCATTAAATGAATCTAGTAAGTAATTGCAACCTACAATTGTTGCAATCTTGCTTAGTCCCCATATATCAGAATGTATAAAATCTAATGGCCTTGCACGGATGTTCTTTTTATATAGGAAAGCATTTTTAGTTTACTACCAAGTTGACATGCTTCACATACTTTGTGCATAACATACTTTGAAAAATCTGCAATAATATTTTAAGCTTGTACTTTAACCGTCGTTATATATTCACATGACTATAACATAGTAATGGTAACCTATTGTTGCAATCTTGCTTAGTCCCCATATATCAAAATGTAAAAAATCTAATGGCCTTTCATGGATGTGATTTTAATATAAGAAAGCATGTTTGGTCTACTTACCAAGTTGGCATATTTCACATACTTTATGCATACCATACTTTGGCAAACTTGCAATAATATTTTAGGCTTGCATATACTTTAACCATTATATATTCATACGACTAATGTGCTTGTACCATATGTCAATATCTGGATGACACTTGTTCCATACGCAAGTATGGCTACCGTCACCTCAAGCATGTCAACATCCAAAGTAAATGTCGTGCGATTTTAGGCTTGCATATACTTTAACCATTATATATTCATACGACTAATGTGCTTGTACCATATGTCAATATCTGGATGACACTTGTTCCATACGCAAGTATGGCTACCTTCACCTCAAGCATGTCAACATCCAAAGTAAATGTCGTGCGATTTTTGTTACCCTTTGCAACCAAGCTGTATTGCTATTTGAAGTCTTCCTAGCACCCTTCAGGATTGAACCTCACTTGCAGACTCTGCTCAACCATCTATCATATATAAACTAGGTTTTTCATAATATTTGAAACATAAAGTACATCTTCCAAGTGCTTGATTTTTCTAGCTTGCATAGACAATAGCACTTTACCAAAATGCATAATGAGTGCAAAGTATCATCACATGTTTCCACATACCCTAGTTTTTCTATTTTTGGCATATCTCTAAATCACTTACCATGATTGGTTATGTGGTTAAAGCTGTTAGAATCCATAAATCAAATATCTCTCGATTGTAACACCTCTCCTATCATGGAATTGAGCATGTGCTGCGTCACAAACAATTACTCACTTTTGTCATCCCTTGTTATTGGGTGATGCATAGTTACCTTTTAAAAAAATTACTCTTTTGATATCATTATGCTTTTTATAGCAATCCTTTACAATTTTCCTTCAGTTGTTGCCATAGTAATAACACTATACAATTTGTATTTTGATTTCTTTGATTACCACATCAGCCTCTTTGACTCCCCTTACCTTTAGAGTGGTATGAGACTAATTTTCTTGTTGCTATTGTCACTTCTAGTTTTGATTTTCAAATTGACCACCACTACATCCTCTAGATGATGATCTGCCTCTATCTCTACCTATATCTGAGTAGAAGGCCTACTCATGTGAATTGTTAGAGCACTCCTAATATTCACCTCCTCATGGATGAGAAGAACAATCTGAAAATCAAGAAAGTACTCTCAAACTCCAATGAAGGTCTGAAACTAATTGTATTACTTGCCAAGACTATTCAAGGTCATCGATACCATATCATCGTCATCTATTGGTGATCCAATAAAAGCAAGGGTATCTACAAGCCTTCAGAGAGTAATCATTTATACTCAGCTTTTCTCTAGATAAATTATATAGCTCCTACTTTAGCTGCATCTTTCGAGCTTGAGTGTTTGTACTATACATCTTCACTAAGGTGTACCAAGCCTCCTTAGGCATTTTTGCATCCTGTATATGTTCAATTATAGAGCCTATCACACTAATAGACAAGCAGTACATTGCCTTTGTGGCTCTTTCACATTATGCTTTATATGTATGCAACTATTTTGGAGTAGGATTTTCTTCAACAATATCTGGCTACTTTTCATCACTTGGAGATTAACTCACAATATCCTTTTCCCATAAGAAAATTAGTCATCATGAATTTTAAAGCCTTGAAATTATTCTTATCCAACTTCTCACTCACAATTTGTGACAAGCTATCAGACATCTGTAGAAACTTACTAAATAGTGTGTGCAAAAGCTTTTGCACTTACAACATACCTACAATCTCCAACATTCTGGTAGTGTACGTTATACTATAGTTGTAGTTACGCAAACATACATCCACCAACAACTTACAAATCTCATATTCTCTGCACAATTTGTCCTACAACAACCAAATTTATGTGGCAACTTTACCTCAACCAAAAATTGGGCATACACAATCAAAATTGAGACTCTCAAAGTGCCTACGAAAAACTTATAGAGTCAAAAAATGGGGCCCAAAATGGCCTCAAATCCAAAATTTGAAATCACTGAGGTTCTATGGACCATGCCAGCACAATATAATGTCCCTTTTCTTCACCGTCAAAATGAAGGGTGCCTCAAGGTGTGACAATGCACCTTACTGTTGTACTCGCCAACAATTCTGCCTAGCAAATACTTGTACAAATTTGCTTTTAAATTAAAGAGAAAGAGATGAAGTTTCACCCGTGTATTGCTTCCTTTGCTTCCCTCTTACTTAGCTCTTGATCTCTTCACACCAATGCTCTGATATAATGAGAAGAATGTGGGGGAGAGAATGACCAAAGATGAGAAGAGATGTCTACCAGTATGTCTTGGCATGCCAGATTTATCAAATATTAAAGGTTTCACACTCGAAGTAGGCCGGGTTTCTATACCCTTTACCTATTCCTGAAGGACCTTTTTAGGATATTAGTATGGATTTGTAGGCCTCTTTGAGTAGCTTGGAGACTAGGAATACATAGTTTTTAACCACTATTAACCATTTTAGTAAGTTTTACATGCTCATGCATGAGAAGAAAGCAGCACAAAGGATGAGCTTGAGCTCCTTGCAAGAAAATGCATACAAGAGTAGACAAGTACACAAGAGAGACGGATAGCTGATTTTTCTTTAATTCTCTTCTCTTCTCTATAAATGTTAGCATAAAGAGATAAAAGTACATTCTATATGGGAAAGTACCCTTCTACTATAACTCGCAAAGGTTGGCCCATAATGTGAATCTGACCATAATATGAGCTGGCACTATAACTATGCCATAACTCTCCTACTATAACTTACAAAGGTTGGTCCATTGTGTGAGTCTCACTACTACATGAGTTGGCGCTGTAACTATGCCATAACTCTAATACACCAAAGTGGCCTATCACACAAACTATAAATCACTGCCGACATATCGGCCAAAATGTCACCAACCATGCTAGTGGTGTAAGTGCACAACACTAGATGAGCTTGGTATCTCAACAATTCCCTGAAATTAGATGGCCACAACAGAAGATATTGCTTACTTGTTTATTCAACTTTAGTATCCCATTTATGGTTTACCACAAAAAATTACTATAGACAGAGATCCCATGTTACTTCCCAATTTTAGAGGGAATTATTTGATAAGTTTGGGACTAAGTTACACTTGTCTAGTGCATTTTATCCACGGGCAGATAGCTAGATAGAGATATACAATGACTGGCCTTTGATGTTCTCAAATCGTATTGCCACAATAATAGACAAGCACACAAGAGATTTGGATGGATGAATTTTCTTCTATTCTCTTCTCTTCTCTACAACCATAACATAAAGAGATAAGATCACATACTGGAAGGAAATTACTCTCCTACTATAACTTACAAAGATTGATCCATAGTCTACACCACCCGACTACTACATGAGCTACTGACCAGAACTATGCCTAACTATAGTACACCAAAGTGGCCATGTGATAACTCTAGTACACTAAAGTGGCTGTCACACAACTTGTAAAAAACCATTGGTGGCATATCACCTCTAATATAACCAACCTGGCAAGTGGCGTAAAGCACTAGTTGAGCTTGATATCTCAAAACAAATTGCTTCCCATAATCAATGCCTCTTACCAATAGACATAAATGACTAAGAAAGTTATAATAGCAACATGCTAATACACTCCATAGCATCTAATCACTCTTCAATGGTATCCAAAGGCTTCATTACACATCAAATGGCCTAGTGGGGAAAAACCATGAGTGTAGTCACAATGCCAAAATGAAGCATCAATTTTCATCAAGAAAACCCTTCAAGCTAATGGAAACTCCCTTTTGTGATAATGCTATGAATCCCCATGCTAATACTTGAGATTATACAAGATTTTGATGAATAAAGCAAAAGCCCTTTCCTAATGCTTGCACTTAATCTCCATATCTATGATTTATGTATGGCCGTTTATAAATGATGGACGTTTGGCACCATCAT
The DNA here is from genome assembly GCF_041138505.1 of Cibotium barometz. Classification (NCBI taxonomy): domain Eukaryota; kingdom Viridiplantae; phylum Streptophyta; class Polypodiopsida; order Cyatheales; family Cibotiaceae; genus Cibotium; species Cibotium barometz. Next base: position 6,811,588 of record NC_141100.1, on the reverse strand, counting down.
TGATGATCACAAGTCTCTTCCTATATCACCTTCATCGTCGACACTAAGCACCTCATGGGGGTGATGCTACCAAAACCAAGTCTCGAAGAAAGCCTATGATCATGGTTCAATACATAGATGAAGAGAAGCAGTTTGTTGCAATGGATGAGATCCTCTGAGGTGCTCATCAAGATGAAGGAAATTGAAGAAGTGTTTCTTGGAAGCATTGTTAAGAATGCCATCTCCAAGCTTACATCATAAAATGGAAAAATGAAAAAAAAAAGGAAAAATCAAACACTAGGCATAGTTTTTTACTCATATGACACCCTTAATTTTCTCTACTCCCAATAACTTGTAATCATGTGGAATTGAACAACAATTGAAGAAAACCTATAGATATAGGGTTTTATTTAACAAAAAAACTAAACCTAGCAAGAAAAGATGTGGGATGGATCAAAGGATAAGTGTTCTAATACCACTAAAAGAAAGGATAAAACTCATTGATGAGAGTATGCATGGTTTAGGCTCAAGAGGATTCTACACCCTAGCTCTCATGTGGGAGAGAAACACCATGGCAAAATAGTTTGAATGCTTGATTATGATTACTACAATGATTAATAATGGATAGTATCCATAGTATTTATACCTCTTACTTTTACACACTACCACTTATTCATTTCCCCCATACTTGGGAAACCTCCCAAGCCTATGGCCTTGGCGATATTACTATAGATGGTCCATAAGAACTTTCTTACAAGTTCAGGAAATAGTGGTTCTCTTACAAGTCGAGGAAATAGTGGTTCCTATGTGCAAACCACATGTATATATTGCAAGTGGCATGCATGGGCATTGGGCAAAAGGTGGGCCCGTGTTAAAGTTTCTTTCAATGAAAACTCCAACACAGTGCTTCCTTCGACTCTTATTTGTTTGCTTCCTTCGACTCTTATTTGTTTGCTTTCTTCGACTCTTACACATGTTTTGAGATAGGGAATTGAGTGTTAATGTGTATCAAGTTGGCCAGTAAGGCAGTGTGAAAGAGGTTCGGTTGTCTATGAGAATGGAATAATTTAGGACACTTAGTATGGCATATACGTTCGTAAACTATGAGCAATGGGTGGCTTGTTAAACAACGCCAATCATGGGATGCATCTTTGCAGTGACCCGAGTATCTCTAACTCGTTTGATTAGTATGGTTATGGGCATTTTTTACATCTTGTGGAGGGACAGGTAGAGCTTTTCCCTCCAGAGCTTGATTATCTCTAACTTGTTTGATTAGTATGGTTATGGGCATGTTTTACGTCTTGTGGAGGGAGAGGCAGAGCTTCATTGAGTCTTAGGCTTTTGTCAGCTTTCGATTGCATTGCTGGCTCTTCTCCCTAGTTAGATTCTCTTCTCGGTTCTCTTCTCTTGAGGGGGGTTTTCGTGCACCCTCGCCCTCCCTCTCTCTCTCTCTCTCTCTCTCTCTCTCTCTCTCTCTCTCTCTCTCTCTCTCTCTCTCTCTCTCTCTCTCTCTCTCTCTCTCTCTCTCTCTCTCTCTCTCTCTCTCTCTCTCTCCACTTTCTATTTTTTCTATTTTTTCAAAGAATATAAAATGTTAAGATTTTTTGAAATAAATAAAGAAATTTAAAGTTTTAATATTTTTTGGTGATGACAGGGCAACGTGAGCCTATGTGATGATGTGGCAATGTCAGCTTACTTGATGATGTGACACTTTTTTTAAACCAAAACTTTTCGATGTGATGATGTGGCAACGTGAGCCTACGTGATTACATGGCACACGTGAGCCTACGTGATAACATGGAAAGTTTTCTTTGTGTGGTGATAACATGGCAACACGAGCTTATGTGATGATGTGGCACTTTTTTTATGTTTTCTTTATGGTAGCATGGCAACATGAGCTTATGTGATGATGTGGTATACGTGAGCCTACGCGCGATGACATGATAGTTTTTTTCAAGGATTTTTTTGGACATTGTAATGTGAGCCTACATGATGATGTGGCACTTTTTACTCAAGATTTTTTAATTTAGTGATGATGTAACAATGTAAGCCTACGTGATTTGAAAGCATGTTCAAATCACTCTGTTGGGACAATCCTTGAAAGCATGTTTGAATCCACACTTGTAACATGTTTGAATCCACACTTGTAACATGTGCCTCCGCATGGAATGACATCAAGGTTTGGCACTGGATTTGAAGATAGAGTTGGAATACTTGGTACGATGGGGCGGCCCTATAAGAATAATAGGCAAACTAGTGTGACCCCTACAATGGAAACATTGAAGAGGTGACTTGCGTGACATGTTATTAAAGCCCTTTGTTGCATCATGGCTTTGAACAAGGCATCATAATCAAGGGTTGGGGACCGCCCAGGCAAAGAAAATGTGGTAGCAGATGCCCTCAGTAGTAAAGCCTCCTTGCTTGCAATTACTGTAGTATCAAATCCCTTGATTATTGAAGCAAGAGAGAAGATCATGCAGGATAGATTCTTTGGCCCTATTGCTACCCTACTTATGCAGGAAAGCAAAAATCCACAAGAGTTGAACAGAGTTCAAGGGTATAGCCTGGATGATGGCATTATGTATTATAATCGCAGGCTATGCATTCCCAATGATGAGGGAACCAAGAGTCAAATTTTGAATGAAGCCCATGACAGCCTTATAGAAGCAGGACATCCAGGTTTCATCAAAACCTACATGTCTGTAAGGAAAAGCTTCTTTTGGCCTGGTCTGAAAAAGGATGTACTGAATCATGTACATCAATGTCTAACATGCTAGAAAGTCAAAGCTGAAAGAGTAAAAATGCCTGGGAAGTTACATCCATTGGACATCCCCCATCCCCCAGATGAAGTGGGAATGTATCAGTATGGATTTTATTACTGGATTACCTTCAGTGCAATCAGGTTACAACTCCATTTTCGTGATAGTTGACAGACTAACAAAAGTTGCCCATCTGATCCCAGTAAAAGAAACCTACATTGCAGTGGATGTGGCCAGAGTGTTCCTCAAAATAAATCTTCAGATTGCATGGCCTACCCAGGAGTATAGTAAGTGATCGAGATCCCAAGTTTACTTCAAAGTTCTGGACTGCATTTTTCGAAGCAGTGGGAACTTTCTTGGATCTCAGCACAACTAATCACCCTGAGACCGATGGTCAAACTGAAAGGGTAAACCAAGTAATCAAAGACATACTTCGGTCATGCTGTGTGGCAGGGAACCCAAGAAGTGGGGCTAAGCTATTTGCACCTAGTCGAGTTCGCCTACAATGCTTCTTATCACCGAAGTATCGGGATGAGCCCTTTTAAAGCTCTGTATGGACAGGATTGCTTAACTCCATTAACTTGGTCCCGACCCATTGATTAGGGTCGAGATGTCCAGACAGATGCTTGACGACATGTAGCAGCAGATGCAGTCAATTCGTAAAGATACTAAAGCTGCCCAGGATCGACAGAAGCAGTATGCAAATAAGAAGAGGACAGACAGAAAGTTTGAAGAAACAGATATGGTCTTCATTAGAGTACGACCCAAAAGAAGTTCTCCATCTCTTGGGAAGTACAAGAAGTTATCCCCCAGATATTGTGGGCCATATTTGATTACTAAGAAAGTAGGTGACTTAGCCTACGAGCTTCTTTTGCCTCCTCATCTCAAAGTTCATAATGTATTTCATGTAAGCCTTCTAAAGAAATATGTGCCAAGCCCAAATCATATACTTGATGATGAAATCCTAACCTCTTCAACCCAAGGACAGATGAAACTCCAACCTGAAGAAATTCTTGATGTTCAAAAGAAGATTTTGAGGAACAAAATTCTCAGAGAATTATTGGTAAAATGGAAGTTCTATCCTTTTGAAGATGCCACCTGGGAGAATGAAACCAATCTGTTGTTGCAGGATTACCCCCAGTTTATGAGATGCAGGATTACCCCCAATCTGTTGTTGCAGGATTACCCCCAGTTTATGAGATGAGGATATCTCGCGTTTTTCAAGTGGGAGAGAATGTAAGATTCCTCCCCAGCCTCTCAAGATGTCCAGCATCTTCCCCTGTAATCAAATCCCTCTTCAGAAATATAAAAGATCTTGTTTCTACCAGTTTTGGCCTAGAGAGAGAGAAAATATTCTAGAGAGAGAGTATTCAGATTTTAAATATTTTTGGATAGAAAAATATCTCATCTTATTAAAATAAGTTCCCCTGAAATAGAAGTTCAAAAAGATTTTCAGAAGGTGCAATAAATTTGTGAAATAAATTTCATCTTTTATTAATCAAAAACAGTAATCCCCATTGTTAGAGTATTCTAAAAGTGTTATTTTCATTCATGCATAGAAAGATGCATATTGATTAATTTTTATAAAAGAATGATTTTCAATAGAATTAAATTCTATGAAAGATACTTATTGATAATTTTTATTATGAAAGTGTTACTTTCTTCATTATGGATTTTTATGCATAAAATAATTCATAGAAGTATATTTTTTCATTACAAAAGAGTTACTTTCATCATATTTATTTTTATGCATGAAACATTATTGATTTCTATACATAAAAGTATGCATAAAAGAATATTTTTTTATTATAAAAGTGTTATTTTTATCATTATTGAATTCTATGCATAAAAGTATGCATAAAAGATTTTTTTGATTATAAAAGTGTTACTTTTATCATTATTGAATTCTATGCATAAAAGAATTTTTTTTATTATAAAAGTGTTACTTTTATCATTATTGAATTTTATGCATAAAAGTATGCATAAAAGAATATTTTTTTATTATAAAAGTGTTACTTCTATCATTATTGATTTCTATGCATAAAAATATGCATAAAAGAATTTTTTTTTATTATAAAAGTGTTACTTTTATCATTATTGATTTCTATGCATAAAAGTATGCATAAACGATATTTTTTATATTAAAAGTGTTACTTTTATCATAAATAATTTTTATGCATAAACATATGCATAAAAGATATTTTTTATATTAAAAGTGTGATTTTCATCATAAATGATTTTTATGCATAAACATATGCATAAAAGATATTTTTTTATATTAAAAGTGTGATTTTCATCATAAATGATTTTTATGCATAAATATATGCATAAAAGATATTTTTTTATATTAAAAGTGTGATTTTCATCATAAATTATTTTTATGCATAAACATCTGCATAAAAGATATTTTTTTATATTAAAAGTGTGATTTTCATCATAAATGATTTTTATGCATAAACATATGCATAAAAGAAATTCTTTTATATTAAAAGAGTGATTTTCATCATAAATGATTTATATGCATAAACATATGCATAAAAGAAATTCTTTCATGATAAAAGAGTGATTTTTAACATAAATGATTTTTATGATGATAAAGTGTGACTTTCATCAGAATTGGATTTTATGCATAATTAGATGCATATAGAATCTTTATAATTAAATAAGGGTTCTCCTTAATCCTCTGTTTAATTTTGGCAAAAATTGGAAAAATGAATAAGTAGATAATCTGTGAGAAGAAATGCTACCGTTTCATATTCACTAAGATGGTAATGAGAAAAATCAATTAAACTATCAAAGTCGGAGATCGAGATAAATGATTATTTTATTCCTCCTAAGAAATTCATGTTTTAGAAATCTGTAAGCAAATATTCGTCGAACGAAATTTAGAAAAAGAGAAATTGAAATAGTACCTTTCGAGAAAGATAGTTTAGGAAGAACCTTTCCAGACCCAAACTCTGATTCGGACTATTGACCAAGACCTAATTCCTTCGTCAATTTCAATCAATGATGATGTGCCCAGTTTAAGAAAAATGTACTCAAATCTCCCACCGAATCTGAAACCAAACTAAGACTTTTGATTTTGATCTGAGGATCAAGTTAACAGAATTCGAAGAATTTTGTTTGGAATTCAGACATGGATCTAGAAGTATTGAGATACGAATTTAAGATTATTCATGGTTTTCAAACAAAATTAAAACTGAAAACTTGCATAGAAACCCTGTTTTCTTAAAGGTCTGTCTTACGCCAAAATGCTAGAGGGAGCATTTGGCATATATGTTTATCTAAGGGAAGTTCGGTTGCAACAGCTGGCGAGGAGTGTTCAAGGGACAGCTCACGTGGCAAAAACCTGCCCAGGTCTTGACCAGCCTGGGTACGGTGAAAAATGGTGTGCTTCCGGTACGATGGGCGAGGGCCGACGAAGCGGTCCCTGAGCGAAGTACCAGGACACCTAAGGAGGATCTTGGAGGGTTCACGGGCTCGTGGTGCTTAGGACACCCATACGTATGTCGAGGAAGATTTATATATATGTATGTTGACAAAATGATTATTATAATCAGTTACTGGATCTCGTTGGCTGACCAGCTGGTCCCAACGGAGAGTCCAGAGTGGTACTATTTTTGTGAAACAAGGGATTGAATGGAAATTTTGAGTTATGAAATCTGTGATCATATCTGTTTTGTCAATGGATTATTTTTATATTAAAGTTTTAAAGAGGAGTGTGTGCGTATCTGTTTTATAAAGCTAAAGTTAAGAAAGGCATTTCAATTATGGATGGGTGAGTACTTGTTTGGATCTACCGATTCCAGTGTGGCAGGGTGGTGGCTAACCCATGGGCCGGATGGAATCAATGGAGTTTTAATAATCAAACTAAAAAATCTTAGGACACTGGTAGACAACCAATATAGCATCTTTGTGGCTCTTTCATTGCATGCTTTATATGCACAATCATGGAATTTGTCTCACAGTGAGACACACAACTACTCCTTGCTAAGACCATTCAAGATCACTGAAACAATATCATCATTATCTACTAGAGATGCAATAGAATCAAGGATATCTGTAAGCCCTTTAACCTTCGCTAAGTAATCATTCAAGGGTATTTATAAGCCCTTTGACATTCATTAAGTAATCATTTATTCTTAGCTTTCCTCTGGTCACATTATGTAGCTCATACTTTAGCTACATCTTTCAAGTTTGGATGTTTGTGCTATACATCTTCACTAAGGTGTCCCAAGTCTCCTTAGGCGTTTATGCATCATATATATACACAATCATAAGATATGTCACACTGACAATAACCAGTATAGTACCTTTTCAGCTCTTTCACGCCATGCTTTATATGCTTACACCTACTGTAAGGTCATATTTTCTCAAGCAATCTCCAACTTCTTTTCATCACCACCTGTGATGAACTCCCAATATCCTTTTCCCACCATAAGTAAATTGGTCATCGTGAACTTCCATGCTTATCTCTTTATGTTATGGTTGTAAGAGAATAGAATAAAATTTGCCCATTCATCTCTCTTATGTGCTTGTCTACTCGTGTGTGTATATTTGATTTTTACAAGGAGCTCAAGTTCACCCTCTCCCCCACATTTTTCTCATATAGTGGGGTGGGTCAGCTTTGAAAAATGGCACATTTTATTCCTTCCAAGTATGGATTTTATCACTCGTTTTCCTTTGAATTCTAACAAAAATGATATGATTGGGACTATAGTCGGATAGATTTAGCAAACAGGCTTACTTTACTGCTTGTAAAAAGACATTGATTGCTTATCAAGCTGCACATATTTTTTCATTAAATAAGTGTTTGTACATCATAGATTAAGCAATCAAGCTGCACATATTTTCATTAAACAAGTGTTTGTATATCATAGATTATTATTTTTTATAGAGATAGAAAGTATTGTAGTGATTTATGGACTTTCAAGAACCATCCTATTAAAGATACCAAATGGATGCCAAAAAAGTTTTTTCGTTCTTACCAAAATATCATGTACTCTTACTATCCACGTAATTAACGTCAATTACAGCTTGAGCAAGAGGGAATGTTAGTCATAACCTCTATGGGGACGTCCATTATTTTATCTTGGGATATTTTATTTGGGTACACCTTTTTATTTATATCATTTACCAAGACTAATATATCTAATCAGTTGTGTCAACTGGTATGATATGGTCATGATTAATGTGTTTAATCAGATATATGTACTAACTAATATTATTTTGGATGTAGGCAATGAATGAGTGACGGATTATGTGTTAATCATCGCGCAGGTGGAACATGCGTTGGACTACTATGGGATATTTTGGAAGACATGTGAACACCTTTTATGGTTTCATATTTAGGCATCAATATTTTTGTAAGGCTAAGGCCTCATACCTTTGTACATACCAAATAGTATTTTATACTTTTAGAAGGCCCAAGACTTTATATTAATTCTTATTGTATTTTTGTAGAGCTTGCACTCTCATAAACTCATAAGCACTTGAGCTTTGTTTTTGGAAGTTATCTTTTTGATACATATAAATATGGGTGAGTGATACAAGGGCCACACTCATCCTAGGGGAGATATAACCCACTCTTGTCTTGACGGTGACCTCTATTCTTCATCCCACTTTGTTTATTTAATTTTTTAATTAAGGTTTATGCTTTTAATTTGTGCAAGTATATGTTATGCTCTAATTTTTGTGATTGAGAATTAGAGTTCCTTCTTTAAGTGTCATAAAGGTCTTGATAATAAGCTTTCAGAAGGGGCATGTCCATGTGGTAGATTTGAGGAGTCACCTCCAATAGCTTGTATGGATAGTAACAATAGCATAGATTCGCTTGTTATATCTGGTGATATTGTTGCACCTTAGTAAAGTGACATGTTCAGGTGAAAGCTCATAAACATCTTCCTCCAATGGGTTCTCATCATTACTTTGATCCCATTTGGTTGGAGGGAGGTTCCAATGTGTCAATTTCAACCACGAGTCCTCATTGGGTTTGACTGTGGATTTGACTATCTTGAGTTTGGACCCTGTGCCTATTGGGTTTGGTAGGGGAGAGGTATCTAGATGCATTCAAATTAGTTCCTTCCTCCACTTTTACTTTGCCTTTGTCTTTGTGTAGATATTCTCCCTTGGGGGACTGGGTTGTATTTGGTGAATCCAGTGTTTACTCACGGGCAATTGTATATTGCATTATCACGAGCACAATCTCCTCATGCTGTGAAGGTGTTGCTTGATGATAATGCTTATGTAGAGTCTTCATTTGACGATCTTCAAAGTTATATGTCTATGAGACAAACCACATTGTTTATAAGGAGATCTTGAAGACTTCGGAGTGACAAATCACATTTCTTATTAAGTTGTGCGTTTTGATTAATTTTGTTATGATTGCTTTTTTATACATATTTGTTCATGGTAAAAGTACTTATTTTTATTGTTCATGTTTTGACAGATATATTTGAGATTATCTTTACATTGGAGATGCCTTTAGCAAGGATAGTAGGTTAGTTATTCTCTATTCATAACTTTTCTTGATTACAAAATATGAAACATGACATTCTGTACTATATGATATTTGTCTCTATACAGCCACCTCTATGGTCAGCTCCTATTACCGTGGATCACGTAGGAGGGGTTATCATTGATGCCTATAAGGATGAGTAAGTATAAGTGTAATTATTAGACATCGTATAAATATTTGTTGAACCTATGTATAAATAATTGTATAACCTATTTGTTATGCTTTGATTTTAGGATATTACCTAACGTTGATACCTTTTTTGTGAGAGTTGTCCACAAAGGCCTGGAGATTATGGAATTAGTGTTTCGGAGTGGGACGTTTATTTATTTCAGAGAGAGATGGAGAAATGCTTTGCATCTTTTGAGGGATATTCAGTACCCGATGGTTGGCTGTTTCTTACATCCATTGTCATTATTGGTATTCGTTTATGAGTTTCATACTAGAGCTCCTCATGTACCATCGATTCAATTATTTATTGTACGAGGTAATCTTGATTATGTTTATGGTTTTTTTTAAGATTTTTATTTATCGTTGTATCGTTTGTGCAAGTCCTTTTCATTCATCGCGATAGTAGAGTAAGTGGGGGATGGATCACCGCCTTCTTGCAATACAGAGTGTATTGTGAGACAGAGGAATGATTCTTCTTGCAAGGAAGAATTCAGTTTGCTGATTATGACATTGCTGACTTAGATTGGTGACACATACACACACACACACACACACACACACACACACATAAGTCAACAACTAAAAATATTGACTTACATACATACATACATACATACATATATATATATATATACATACATACATACATACATACATATATATATATATACATACATACATACATACATATATATATATATATATATATATATATATATATATATATATATATATATATATATATATATATATATATATATATTGACTTACATAAATATATAAATATATATATACATATATATATACATATATATATAAATATATATATACATATATACATAAATATATATATTTATATATTTATGTAAGTCAATATATATATATATTGATGCATTTTGAGAATCTGTGATCTTGGTCCTTTTTTTGCATCTTTGTATGCTTACATTACTATGATATTTGTTCTCGCTATAAATCTATGTGAGACATGGATGTAATTTTGAGATATGTATATGTGAGGTCACTTGAAATTGTGTATTATAAATTGTTCTCGCTATAAATCTATGTGAGACATGGATGTAATTTTGAGATATGTATATGTGAGGTCACTTGAAATTGTGTATTATAAATTTGTTTAAAACATGGCCTAAATCCTGGAGAAACCAGGTATGTCTTTCCTCCAGTTCTTGAAGGTGATTCTATTTTGAAGGTGATTCTATTTTGAAGCAAACTGGTTCTTTGTTGGAACCCTAGCCATAGCAATGCATGGCTAGGATCCTGGAGAAACCAGGTATGTCTTTCCTCCAGTTCTTGAAGGTGATTCTATTTTGAAGCAAACTGGTTCTTTGTTGGAACCCTAGCCATAGCAATGCATGGGTCCAATACTAGTGCATCATAAAAAACAAGAACCCTCAGGCATGATTAAGAACAATGAGAAGAGCCAACGTGCTCATGGACATCACTAGCGTGCAACCTGCACACTCATAGCACACACGAATCAAATTATAGATAAAACCATGCAACATCACATAAGAGAAGAAACCAAGGAATAGGCCACCATGCAACATTACAAGCAAGGAAAACACTCAAAAACATTTTTGAAGCAAGTGTCCACTATGTAGGGATTGTGTCACATGATATACAACTATGGTATAAATCAATACTAGGTGTGCTTTACTAAATAGGGGAATGACACATTCCGCTAAGATTAAAGTTTTAAGGGGAGACCGCCATACCTTGTGTGTGGTCTTTTTTGTTTTGTTTGTTTTTTTATATAAAAGTCATTGGTTAACATGCTGATGTGCAACTAGTGAGTCCTCCAATTAAAGACTATCATTTATGTTAGAACTTAGAAGCAATAATTGATGATGTAGCTTAGAAAATACTAGTACTCAACCCGCTGCGGTATGTAAAAGACATTAAGAAGCGAAACGCAAGAATGGAAGTCGAAATACAAAGAGTCAATTGGAATACAAAAGGTCAATCAAATACAAAGGGTCAATCGAAGGGATTTTTTCCTCTTATTTTTTAGAAATCCTGGATTTCTATTTTCTCTCCTCTCCTTGTGCCTTGGTTGTCCATGGTTAATATGTAATAATAGATAATAGATGATGATGCCTCTACAACAATCACATTTGTTCTGTTAGTATGCACAAGCACCAAAGAATAGGCCATGATGTACATATTTGACCCACAACAGGCACATAGAGTGGCCAAGAACTAGGCCATAATGCATAAACCACGACAAACAACAAGCCATAGTTGAACACAGAGGAGACTTGAGAGAAACAGCAACCGCCCGTTGGCACCAGTGCGCTCACATATCCCGGTTTGTAGTGTAATTTTCCCCGTTGAAATTTAGAAATTCCGGTTGGAATGTCACGTCATCTTTAATTTTACTAGTTGGGAACCTGTGCTTCGCACGTTTTTTGAGGATGCCTCTACAACAATCACATTTTTTATGTTAGTATGCACAAGCACCAAAGAATAGGCCATGATGTACATATTTGACCCACAACAGGCACACAGAATGGCCAAGAACTAGGCCATAATGCACAACGAACAATAAGCCATAGTTGAACACAAAGGAGACTCGAGAGAAACAGCAGCCACCCGTTGGCACGAGTGTGCTCACATATGCCGGTTTGTAGTGTAACTTTCCCCGTTGAAATTTAGAAATCCCGGTTGGAATGTCACGTCGCCTTTAATTTTACTAGTTGGAAACCCGTGCTTCGCACGTTTTTTGAGGCTTTCAAAATCAAATTCTACCAAACCTCCTCCTCCCCTTCCCGAACCTCCAAATTCTTACCATGTGGTGGCAACTTTGTGAAACTCTTCCTTAAGATAATACTAGTATTGGACCCGCACGTTGCTGGGCCAGGTAGAGTTCCAGAAAAAATAGGCTCGGTTTCTCCAAGATTTAGGTCATGTTTTAAGTAAACACAATACATTATTTCAAGTGACTTCATATATACATATCTCAAAATAACATCCATGTCTCATAGATTTATAGCAAAAACAAAAATATCATAGTAATGTAGCATATGAAGATGCAAAAAAGGACCAATATTACATATTCTCAAAATGCACCACAAAATTTGTGCATGCAGATTACATCTATCTGTGGAAATTGGGCCGCCCCAGCTCCTCGTTTGAGGACTCTCAAGCTAGGTGCCTGCCTGCCGGTGCTGGATGATGGACAGTGTCATGTTTTATTTTAAAAATCCAAAATCATTTTACACACATGCACATAATATAATATTAGAAGATATGTGTGTGTGTGTGTGTGTAAAAATTCTCCTTTCTCCTTTCTCCACGTAAAGGGGTGGGGACTCTTCCTTTATCTTGTATAGATATTTAAAATAAAACAAATCATTTTTTTATTTAAAAAACCCAAAGAGAGAGAGAGAGAGAGAGAGAGAGAGAGAGAGAGAGAGAGAGAGAGAGAGAGAGAGAGAGAGAGAGAGAGAGAGAGAGATTAATTACTAATTAAATTATTAATTATAAAATTTACCCAAAACATCATCACGGCGGCCATAATCGTGAGCCTCCATACTCTCACTATCAAAAACTCTCTACCTTTCTGTTGACCCAAAACACCATCACCACCATAATGGACCCTGCAGAATGCACCATTATTGTATTTCCCTACTATATTTCTTCTTTTTCTTCACCAAAAATAGAGCTAGCATTCCCACCAAGAAAGCTATGCACATGGCTCAAGAAATCACTCTGACAAATGATCTCAAATGTATCTATATCCTAAGGTTTAATATAGTCATAGGAGTCTTACTAATGGCTCTCCCTCTCTCTTTCTCTAATCGCCACCTTATTCCCAACCTTAGTATAGTCATGGGAACTCGATTAAGGTGGAAAAGGTGCCCCTTGCTACTCCTCATTCCCACTTGGTGTGTATGACACCTATACATCTAGCTTCAACCTATACGGTTGCTCTTGATCTGCCAGGCCCGACACCTATATGGCCAATTGCTGTCGAGAGAGAGAGGCACCCCCCGCCACCATCTCCTCATCACCACCTCCTTTGTCAAGACCCTCGTTGGGTTGGAGACGTCATCCTTTTTTGGCAAGACAGAGGCATTGCCGCCACCTTCTCCTCAACACCTCCTTTGCCAAGACAGAGGCATTGCCACCACCTTCTCCTCAACACCTCCTTTGCCAAGACTCTCAATGGGTTGAAGATGTCATCGTGTTCATGCAGGCGCACTTTCGCCAAGCCCGACACCTATGGCTAGTTGTTGCCAAGATAGAGGCACCCCCCGCCACCATCTCCTCACCACCTCCTTTGTCAAGACCCTCAGGTTGAGGTCATTGAGGCTATTCGCACCACTCTATGGGTCCGCACAGTAAAAAGGCCGTCATCACTGTGGGCCGACATTTGTGAAAAGGGTAGAAGATGGCATAAGCACACGGGAGAGTCTGCTCTTCACCCAACTTAGTTGGGTGAAGATGGCATAAGCACACGGGAGAGTCTGCTCTTCACCCAACTTAGTTGGCACAATGATCAAGGCACGGCCATCATCATCCCCATCATCATCAAAGTGGGGAGCTCATTAACGTCTTCATCATCACAACCATCATCGAGTTTGGCGTTATTGATGCCTTCACCTTCTGTCCCTAGTTTTGCTAGCATCACCTACGCACGTAAGCGTTGATACAGCACGCTCCTAGTTTGCTAGCATCACTTGTAAACGTAAGCGCATCACTTGTAAACGTAAGCGCATGTAAGTGCTGCCTGCATCAGCACCGGGAGCACCACCTGCATTAGCAACGGGAGCACCACCGTCATGGCAAATGATCATGGGGAGGGTGAGGCGGCTATGTCTTCCTTGTTGATCTAAGAGGGTTAAGTAGGTGAGGGTAATGGTGCAGACATTGCCGGGATTGTGGCAATGTTATCAGAGGATTGCTCCGACAGCATGGCTGAGCGGTTGTGGGCGATTGGCAGAGTGGTACTCAACGCATGCGTCCACTTTCTCTCTCTCTTTCGTGTGTTGTGCCCATCGCTGCTAGCCCAGCCAGTGTGGCCTAGCGCTCCCAGATAACTACTCAGCGCATGCGTCCACTTTCTCTCTCTTTCATGTGTTGTGCCCATCGCCTGCTAGCCTAGCCAGTGTGGCCTAGCGTAACCATCATCAAGTTTGGCGTTATTGATGCCTTCACCTTCTGTCTAGCTCCATCTCCACCGGCACCAGCACACCCCTAGTTTTGCTAGCACCACCTACGCACGTAAAGTGTTGATGCAGCATGCTCCTAGTTTTGCTAGCATCACCTGTAAACGTAAGTGCACGTAAGTGTTGCCTGCATCAGCACCAGGAGCACCACTGTCATGGTAATGACGGTGGTGAGGCGGCTATTTCTTCCTTGTTGATTCAAGAGGGTCAAGTAGGTGAGGGTGATGGTGCAGACATTGCTGGGATTGTGGCAATGTTATCGGAGGATTGCTCCAGCAGCATGGCTGAGCGGTTGTGGGCGATGGCAAAGTGGTACTCAGCGCGCATGCGTCCACTTTCTCTCGCTTTCGTGTGTTGTGCCCATCGCCTGCTAGCCCAGCCAGTGTGGCCTAGTGCTCCCAGATAATTGCTCGCGTCACCCTGTCTCAGTCGCCTGCGCGAAAATGAAGACTGTCGTCGCGCTAGCCTCTTGTGCTTAGCACACAAAGCTGGAAGGCAAGCCAGTGGCACTTGCACAGGGGCGTATGTAGACTGGTAGGCACTTTTTGTGGCCGGAGATTAGCGAGAAGCACCTGTGTTACAGAAGCTGTGCACGGACCCATACTTGCTATTAGCCATCGTCACTCCTCATGTGCTTGGGAAAGTACCTCTCTATGTGTGGCAACCTCTCTGTTGAACGTTTGTACCATTGCCAAGCTTATGCTCCCAAGGTGTGCACGCTATGTATTAAAAAAAAGCAAGAAAATCTTACTATTAAAAAAAGCAAGAAAAGTACCTGCTTGAGAGTTCGGACCTTGCAGCACAATAGCTCAGAAAACTTGAAAGTGACAATGTACAAAACGAGCAAGCGTGAAGAAGGTTACATCCAAAGATGAAGTGAAGAAGGTTACATCCAAAGATTGCATCGAAATATGTGAGATTTCAAAATTTAAAATTGTATTGAAAATGGTGAGATGAGATTAAATTCAACTCCCTTTTTCTCCTTTTCTCAAACTCTTCCTTTCCTTTGGCCACGTGGATCCCCTAGCAAAAGCAAATTCAACTCCCCTTTACTCTCCCTTTCCTTTGGCCACGTGGATGTAACATGTTCATGAATTTCAATTTTTTTTCTCAATATTGACGCCAGCAGTGACGAAAAGGAGCAGAGGGAGGCGGAGGTGGTGGCGTTTGAGACTGCACGATGTTGTCTGCTGTCGACACTGGTGAGTACCGAGGATGCCATGGTGGCTGCCACGCGGCATGGGGGATGGCCGTTGGCTAGCGAGTCCTCCCCCTTGACCAGTCTCAGCTCGCTGGGCCTCCCTCAAGGCAGCTACCCAAAGCTTTCCATGAATCCCTTTCTATCAAACTCTGCTTTACGGAGAAGAGAAACACCAGACAGGCTATGGCCATCTGTGCCATAGCAACCAAGGGTGCTGAATCCTCTATGTAAGTAAGCAACAGTGTGCTTTTATGGGAGAACCCAACCTGCCTTCTCCAGTCCTAGCCCTCAGCTCCTCTCCCTTCAGCTGCTCCACCGAGGCAGCCCACAGCTCCATCACTGCCCCATTTCCCTCTTCACCAGCCTCTTCCCCCTCTTCTTCTGAGAAAGCTTTGCAGCGGCTCAGCTCAAACATTGAGAGCTTGATCTACCTGGACCCCGATGACGCCTTCAGTGATGTCCTCATCTGTGTCTCGGGACGAGCAGTCCCACTGCATCGATGTATCCTCACCTCTCGATGCCCTTTCTTTAAAGCCCTGTTTTCAGAGAGCAACACTGAGCTCTCATCCTTTGCCCCCCATGGCAAGTCCAAAGAAGATTCTTCCAAGCTCAAGATAGACCTGGATATGCTTCTTGACAGGTTCCCTGGGGTGGGCGGAGGTCGACATAGGTTCGAGGCCTTCATGCTCACCATCTCCTTCCTGTATAGTGGAAAACAGACCATTAAAGCCGTCAAATGCCTCGATCATGAGTGCTTGCACGAAGTCTGCCGGCCCACTATTGAATTTGCCATCGAGATGCTCTGCCTTTCAACTATTTTTGACATCCCGGAGCTAAAAATTCTCTGGCAGGTGTGCAATTCTACATATGTCAACATGTAAAGTAGATCTCTCTCATATGTTTATCAATAAGAACCACATACTCAAACCTTTGCCATGTGTTTGGAGGTAATTTTGCTTGTGCTTCAACAAAAAGAGCCCAATAGGTCAGGCCATGCTTGGACCACTTCTTGCATTCTGCGTTTGGTGTGATTCTTGCTTACCTCTTCAGTCAATAGCTTTTACTCCTTGATACCTGCAAGTATGTGTGGTTTGTTTTTGGCAGGGATTTGCTTTTTATATGAAGTGAAACTCAACATTCTTGGGACGTTGCTGTGAGTATTTTGTAGGCTTCTTTGAGAAGGGCATGGATACACCCATCAGGCTAAGGCCACAGAACTGTGCCCTCATTCTCCCTTTTTATGAAGCTGGAAAATACTGAGTGTGTGCATGTCTATGCTGCTGACATTGCGCGAGGTGGTGCAGTTCTTTTTTGAATTCTGCCTGGACACATGGTTTTGTTGCTGTTACCACATGGTGATGAGTGTTGCAAGTCAGGGTTGGTGCGAGTGGTACAAAGCCTGATCAGTCTGAAAGAAAAACTTTTTATTCTACCATGGGAAGTGGGCCTCTTCTTTGAAGTGGCACTTTCTTTGATTCAAGCATATTTGTCTGCTTATACTGAGCGCCTCTTCTTTTAGTACAAGGTTGCATGAAAGAAACATTAGTAAAAGTGATGACACTGTATTGTGCAGAAGGAACTTGGTGGATGCCCTTCATTTCACATCTGCCTTATTGCAATGCAATGGGAAGTCAAAGGATAGGTCACACAGGCACAACAAGATTGCTGCCCAAATTATACCTGAGCGCCATTCCTTCTTTAACAAGAGCAGCAGCCTCATTGGAAAATCCAATTTTTAAGCTAGAGATCCCATGCATAGGCCTCTTCAAGTCTAAAGTTTATTAATGATGGAATTTAGGCAAGATCCTTATCGTTGTCTACCAGTTTGTGCAGCTGTGGATGGGCCTTTAGGTATGCCAAAGTTTCTGAAATGTCTATGCTAGCAAGATTTCAAGCTCTATAGCCATGAAAACACTTCAAAGGATTTATGAGCTTTGCTGATCAGAAAGACGGTGGTTCACTCTTTATGGATGTCTGTGGTGATCTTTTCAGGACATGTCTTAGGATCAGTTCCTTGGTCTTAAGATCAAGAATCAAAACCATATTCACATTGGAAGCTATCAAATCCCATGTTTGTATCTGTGGGCTCAGCATGAGCGAATATCTAAACATACATCATTTCCTCTGCCTTTGGCATCTAGCTTCTGAAGACTTCTGCTCAAATTCACCAACTCTACGTACATCAACATGTAAAGCAGATCTCTCTCATACGTTTATCAATAAGAACCACATATTTAAACCTTTGCCATGTGTTTTGTCCTGTGCACACACGTGGACATGGCTAATCTTTGATTTGGCAGCATATGTAGGATAAGTTTAGGCAGGTTCTGACAGGTAAAGAAGAAGCCCATGCTCTGTGTGTCCAGCCGGCCAGGTCATATGACACCATATGGGAGAACGTCGGCAGCATTAAAAGACGTTTTTGTTTGTCCTCTACTGGACGACAGCAGTCAGGTAGGAGCAGGGGCAGACCATGGGCCTATAAATAGCCAGGTTTAGTTCAGTTAAAAGTCATCTGATCCTCAAATAGGAGCAGGTCAATAGTCGATCCATTAGGTCAGAAGTCAGTCCATTTTGGAAGGCCAAAGGCCAGGGTCAAAGACATCTTTTTATATCATATCAATATACTGAAGACACAGTTCATCTCTCTTCTCTTTGTGTCTAATCATTGCTTTTGCATTACTGTTCGTAATGAGTAGGCTTAAGGCTGGATCCAGTAAGTCAAGGCTTCCGCATGTCACATTGGTATCAGAGCATCTGGCTCAGCCAAGCTAAGCACTAGAAGTCCCAAGAAGGTGCACAGAATCCATAGCAAGAAACACAGCCAGGGTAGCAGTCAGAGGCCTCTTTGAAGTGGCACTTTCTTTGATTCAAGAATATTTGTCTGCTTACACTGAGAGAGCAGTACCTTGTCATGTTAAGGTTGCATGAAATAAACATTAATAAAAATGAGTACTGGATAGGTCTGGAGGGCAGCAATCCTTTGTAACACAATTGCTTTGCTTGACACTGTTTTGTGCAGAGGGAACTGGGTGGATGCCCTTCATTTCACGACTGCCCTATTGCAATGCCATGGGAAGTCAAAGGATAGGTAACAGGCACGATAAAATTACTGCCCAAACCAATCCCATGTTTGCATCTGTGGGCTCAGAATGAGCGGATACATCATTTACCACCTCTTCCTCTGGCCTCTAGTTTCAGCTTGAAAAACTCCTGCTCAAGTTCCTTCTCCAGGGATTCACCAACATGTGGAGAAGCATCATATGAACCAAGCCCCTCACAAGTGTCTACCCAATCTTGAGTTGGCTGCATTGGGTCCAGAACCTAAAATTTGTATTTGCACCATCAGTGCAAATATTGCTAGCACTCAAGCCAGTTGGATAGTGTTGGGAAACTTTCTTTGGGCTATTAAACGTTAGGTTACCACGATTTAAAGGGAAGTTACATTTGCAAAAGATATGGTCAAGTGTCATTTTCTTTGTTCTCATCAAGAATGGTCACTATTATGTAAATTGATGTTTCTGTTAATGTTTTTGCACTTTTCAATTGTTGCAGGGATAGCCTTTGAAGTTTTACTGTGTGTGTAGTGCAGCTTCTTTACTGACTTTCTCTGTACTGCTGCAGCATCACCTTCATGATATGGTGGAGAAGGCACAAGTAGACGAGGTCTTCCTCGTCCTCGTTGCTGCTGAGGTACATGGAGCTCTGTCTCTATTGTCACTGTGTAAACACTTAGTTGCTGTCTCCAATGTGGACACAGTCGACTTGGAAAAACAGCTGCCCTTGGCATTAGCTGAGGAGGTTATTTTACTTCGCTCTAGGATGGGTCCCTTGCAACCAGAGACTCTGAATTCCATGCATGAGAAGGAATGCCAGAGAATACGGAAGGCCTTGGATTCAGATGATGTGGAGCTAGTGCAACTTCTGTTGAGAGAAGGGCAAGTGAGCTTGGATGAAGTACATGCTTTGCACTATGCTACTTCATATTGCGATCCCCACACAGTACAGGACCTTTTGGAGCGGGGGCTTGCTGATCCGAATCTCAGGAACAATCGTGGCTTTACTGTGCTGCATATTGCATCCATGCGTCGTGATCCAGCCATTTTGGTTGGTCTCCTTTCTAAAGGAGCCAATCCTTCAGCGCTTACTCCTGATGGCAGGACTGCACTTCAGCTATGCACAAGGTTGATAAGAGGCTCTGATTACCAAAACCACATGGAGGCTGGAGAAGAGCTGCAGAAGGACAGGCTGTCTGTGGAAATATTAGATCAGGCTGGTGGGGAGAATCCTTTTGCAAATGCAATCTTTCCTCCTGCAGTTGATGAAAAGGAGTTGTTTATGAGATTGCATTACCTTGAAAATAGAGGTATTCTTGCTTTTCCGGTTCCCCACACCCAAGAATTGTTTAGATTTTGCACTGGCTCTGATGTATGATGAGTGAGAGGTGGCACTTCTTGTCAAATCTCTTGTATTATTTTTGATATTTTTTGAACAATGCTTCTGGGCGCCAAGGGTAAACGGTGCATCATAACATGACCATGTTGGGATTTTTGCAATTTCTTTTGATGACAGGTGTAGGATGTCTTAGCGTGTAGTCTATGCTGTGTTTCCTGGTCTTGTGACTAAGTTCCCAGTGTTAAGGTTCTTTTTCCTAGGACCGGTATGGAGTTATACACCTGGACATAATCTACGAATTAGAGACCTAATCCAGCGGGGTTAGGTGGTCCCACAATTAGGGATTAGCAAGCGGATACTTGGATAGGGTTCCTCAATTGAAAAAACAGGCGTAGTTATCACTGTACAAGTGAGGGCTTGGGTTATTGTGAGACAGAGTTGTGTGGATGCACCACTTAAGGTTTGGCTTGGACCAGGAGAGCATACATGCTCATGCCGTGCACATGGCAGGTACGAAGGCTTCGGTGGTATGGAACGTTGGAGTTAGACATGGGCCTATGGATGGGCCTATGGGGTTGTGGAGGAGCCCTAGCCTTGGCTTGGGGGAGATCGGTGGATGCTAGTCGTGGTTGGGAGGTGAGCTAGCTTGCTGCTACCTCACACCTCATGATTTGGTTTAGAACATAAGCATAATCTGGGCTCCACCTGTCACAATGTAGGTATTTGTAGGAGGGGGGAAGGGGTATCGCATATGAAGGAACACAAAGAGCAGCATCTCCAAGCTGGCGGACACCACCTCCTCGTTGTGCTCTCTGTGGCGTGAGCCTCCCAACTCCATCCGAGCTAGGGGCCAAAGATGGGTAAACACGTCGGTGGCGTGCAGGTCATGCAAATGATGAGAGAGCTCGACTGTCTGACCCTGGATGGCGGCAGACACTGACTTCATATCCCATCCCGTCCCCGGTGTTGCACTCAAGGGGAAGGAGAAGATCATCACGCCACTCTCTGGCGTGGAGGGCTTGGAGTGATGAAACACCACACAAATCCGAATGAGAGCCACCGTCTCCTCGAAAATACCAGTTCCTTCAACAGGGAGACATTGGAAGAAACTGTACAATCCACTGGCTGCCCTAGAACCCTGGGGGGCCGCCTGGTGACTCTGGCGGGAGAGCTGTAACTGATGGGGGACCCGGAACAAAAGGAGAAGACTTCAAAGAAGCAAACAAGCAAATAGAGAATAACAGTAGGATGCCACATCATATAAATATAGACAGCGCATTGAGCCGGAACGGCCAGCCCCCCTAGGAATTTCTTTATTACGTAGAAGGTTTACAAGAATCCAAGGCGAGGGTGCATACAGCACCAGATTTTCCACAGTTCCTAAGAAACTTTCCACCAAAGCATGTATGACACTCAGGCCAAGCTCTCTTCCCAGTGCCAAGACAAAAACAGTCCCAAAAGCTGTCCCAAAACTGTCTCAAAACAGTCCCAAATCAGCCCTGTAGGCAACCAGCAGAAGACAGGTACTACACGACTGCAGCCTCCAGATTGAAGGTGGCCAAAAGAGAGAGAGAGAGAGAGAAAACCACCAGACACTGCCCTCTCAGCGTAGAAACCAGCCTGCACAGAGAGATTTGCTGCTGTTGTGCTGTTGGTTTCTGTGGCAGCCAGTCGAGAGGGAGAGAGGAGGGAAACCAGCTGCTGAATTAGGCCTGTCTCTGTACGGCCAGCACTGTGGTGCAACCCTGCTGCCCATCAGCTCAAAGGCGGGAGAAGAAACAGAGAAAACAGGCCCTGTACGGGCAGCACAGCGCAGAGCAGAGCAGAGCAGAGAGAGAGAGAGAGAGAGAGAGAGAGAGAGAGAGAGAGAGAGAAATGAAATGAAATCTGTATTAACATCTTTGAAAGGCCAAAATGACCTATGAGACCAAGAGTTACAATAATCTGGTCAGATGAAGTACAAGTGTCAGTGGTGTGTAATAAAAAAAAGCAAGAAAAGATCTAAAGATCTAAAGATCTAGAGATCAAGAGTAACATGGGAAAATGGGAAACCTGGGAAGCTACTAAGAGGGGACGAAAGTGTTCACTCAGACATCTCTTGGCATGTGAGGCTCATGAATGTGTGAGGGTATAGACGGGCCCTCAGTGGATGAAATCCCTCATAGGTCGCTGAAGCATGTAGTCAAGTTCCTCCGGGGTGAACTGCTTGGAGGGTATCTGCTGGTGATTTGCGATGATCTCTCTGATCCTCCCATGCCATCTGGATCTGCTACGGATACCCTGAGCTCTAGGGCATCTGTCCTGACATAGCTAAGAGGCACGCTCAAGAGTGACCCCTCTGGATGTGGATGTGGCTGTGTCCCTGGCTCTGCTGTGCTGAAGTGGTGCTCCCAAAGAATTCAGTAAGCTGTCTCTACACAGGATCCGTGAACACTACTCCTCCACGTATGAGTCTCTCTATGCCGGCGTATCTCTAGTAGAAAAAGTCCTAGGCATCTCTGGTCACTGTAGTCCATCACTTTGGCAAGGGGGCCGAACCCCTCTCTGAAAAGGCAATGGAACCTCCCTCTAATCTCATAGTACACATGGCATCGGTAGATGTAGTGTTCGTCTGTCTCTGGCTCTAGCTTACAGAGCTGACATATACCCTGCTCTGCCGGTACTGTTGGTGGTCCATATCTATCGGTCTCAATCCTTAGCTGATGAGAGGAAGTGCGGATCTGACCAGTAGTGCATTTGACGCCATGTGACAAATGTATGTCCATGTATCTTGGACGAGTGATGAAACCATCCTCTGTGAGGCGAAGCAGGTGATCTTTGTAAAAACTCATCTTTGTCCCTAGAGGGCCCCTTGGGATTCAAATGGATCAAACCCTTTGTTAACCTCTCTGGCATCAAGCCTGTGGCTATAATGTCATTGGAAGTGGCTTTGAAGCCGCCTTCTATGAGATCCCAGTGATGAAAGAATAAAGAGACCGGAAGCCCATCCTCCCAAGGCATGTATGTGAAGGTCCGGAGAGCAAGGCGGACCACCTCTCTCGTGTGCCGCCAAACCCGATCCATAGTGTCCATCACTTGCGCAAAGAGAGGGGAGCTCCAAAAAGAAGGGATCTAAAAAAATCTGTGGCAATGGCTTGAACCTGATGGGGATCAGAGACAATAGATCCATCCTAGCCGCACAATCTGTAGATACCATCCCTCTGCCTGTGTGGGCTTGCGATCTCAAAGAAATTGCTAATGACCCTGTCTCTAGCTTTTGTCGAGAAGAAAGCTCTAGCATGATATGTGTACTCCACCCTCCTCTCCTTGATGGCAATCAACTGTGTCCGGGCTGCTGCCATCGGGGCTCCAATCCACGGGCTTTCCGGCGCACTCTCTTGACGCTACAAGGATGCCAGGCTCCTATAGATGCTCCTCTTGTGCTCTCTTGAACTCTGTGAGTCTGCTCTATGCTGCCTCCTGTAGTAAAACAACGATCTTTGCAAGTCTTGCATCCACTATGGATTTTCTACTGGCGGCCGAAATGCCTGTAAAACTATTTGTAGCAAACATCTTTATGGAGCACCAAGATCTCCATGCCTGTGACACATTTTTATTACCACCCACGTGTGTTTGTGAGAAACCCTAACCATGTACATGGAATCTTATATCAAGAATCTTGAAGATAAATATAACTTGGACATGTTGTCTGACCTAGCACGACAAGCTTCATGATTGGACATGAGTTCTTATTCCGAACGAACCCATGAATAGACATGCTTCCTTCCCTAAGCGGGGAAGTATGATTCCATCCCTGAGTGGGAAAGTATGATTGGCCATGGACATACTTCCATCCCTAAGTGGGAAGTGTGATTACTAATTAGACATGCTTTATAAAGCATGATGGACCATGCACTCTTACCTTTATGGGGGAGAGTATAGATGGATACAAAGTGTTTTGAACGGATGGTATTCACCTTAGGCACATGCACATTAAGTTGCTTGATGAACATGCATCAAATGCTGTTTTGGGAATGCATGAACATGTAGGCATTTATCCTTAAGCTTCAAATGTCTGCATGTTACTGGTTGTTGATCTAGCTACTTGTATTTTGCAGGAGGTTAAGTATTCTTATTACCTACAACTTTCAATTTCAACAAATTTTAAAGATATACTAACTTTTAGAATCGAAATCTGATTTAAGGGCTTTCCCTTCATCGTTTGGGAAAATGGAGGTTGGAATCAGAATCATAGAGGTCGAAAATCCCCAAGGCAAAAAAAAACAAGAACAGCTTGATGATGTGGCAATGAATCTGCTCACCCATGCTAGCTCAGTAACATTCCCTTCAGCTGAACATGCAAACTCATTTTAGAAGTTTAGTTATGAGCATCTCTTTTTATTTCTTAAAGAGGGAAAGTTACTTGTGAAGAACCATCTCTTTCTAGTTTAAAAAAGAAGATTAGACCATCTCTTTCTATTTTGAGGAGAGAACTATTAAGAAAGTTCCTCATGCACACTAGTTCCATCTCTTTCTATTTTCAAAAGGGAGATGCACTTTTAGACTATCTCTTTCTATTTTTGAAAAGCGGGAAAGAACTTCACCATAAAAAGAGGCTAGCTATCCTATTATACACATGTGAGAGGAGAGGCAAGTACTTCATAATCATTTTGTGTGAGAGAGAAACAACACTCAGAGCTTGAGAGCAAGAAGACAAGGAGGCTAAAGCTACTCTATCAAGTGTGGAGATTCTTTTGCAAAAGAGAAGACCATCATTTCGTGGGGCGGAGGTGCTGCCCAAGCGTATGTGAGAAAGTGTTTCAAAACCCTTGAAGAAAAGCTAGCTGAATTCTTCTTCGAAGGACTACACTCTTGTGTGCATCCAAAACACAAGAAGACAAGGAGGCTAAAGCTACTCTATCAAGTGTGGAGATTCTTTTGCAAAAGAGAAGACCATCATTTCGTGGCGGGGGTGCTGCCCAAGCGTATGTGAGAAAGTGTTTCAAAACCCTTGAAGAAAAGCTAGTTGAATTCTTCTTCGAAGGACTACACTCTTGTGTGCATCCAAAACACAATAGAAGACAACCGGTTGTGTGACCCATTGGAAGGCCATTGGTTGTGTGACCCATTGGAAGGCCATTGGGGTGGCACATAGACAGGTGAGTTTTTCCAACTCTTGTGCGTGTATGGTAAGCCATCACGTACAAATTAGGAGATTCCAAATCATTTGTTTTCAATCTTGTTTGATGGTTATACCATGCTGAATTTAATCAACCAATACACTTTGTAAAAATTATGGAGAAATAATCTATATTCGTGTGAAGGAGTCCGGCCATTCTAGGTCTATTGTGTGTCAGCTTTCTCTCTTCCATTCTTCTATCTCTCTCAAGTGATTGCTGAAAATTCTGAGTGATTTGCTTCAAAATTCAACATTGATTAAAGTTGGCTAAGTGTGATTAGCAGTGAATAGTTTGTTACGCAATTGCGGCGAGTTTTAGTGGAACTACGATGAGCTTCAGTGGTATCAGAGTGGTGTTATCTTCCTTATCTTGTTGGCAATTGAAGACAATCCCTGGGAACAAGTCTTTTGTTGCTAAGAAGATGTCTTTTGTTGCTAAGAAGATGTCTAACCACAGAGAGAGATCAAGATCACTTGCTCATTTTAGTGAGTCCGTAGAAGTTTCATCTTCAAGAAGAAGAGGTGGTGATGCTTGCAGAGCAACTAGGGGACATGATGGACCCAATCCTCAAGGTCGATCAACCATGGAGAAGGCACATGGTATACTAGTCACGCCAATGGTGAAGTGGCGCTCCTTCATCGGCTCAAAGAAATGGAGGACTTATTAACCGATCCGGATGTGCAAGCGGTGGTATCAAGGAAGGCTATCAACCATTCAAAGGTATCTCATTTTGAAGATTATGTGAAGAAGTCAAAGGGAATCATTGGTCCGGATTCATCTGGGCAAGCGGTTTTCTTGGAGCCCTACATCCTAGCTCCCTCTAGTTTACCACTAGCAGAGTCACCAATGCTGGTAAAAAAGGCAGTTATATCGGACATCAAGGAGAAGGAGAAGCAAGAGATTTGCAAGCTAGGAGATAGAAGTGTGAAATTACCATATTATGATGGGAAGGACAGTGACATCACAAAGATCTTAGCTTTCATCAGGGAGTTTGATTTGGCCTTCAAAAATTGTAATTATTCTCAAGAATTGAAATCGTAATTATTCTGAAGAATTGAAATTCCATCAAAGAAGTTGCTAGTAATTGGTATCTAACACTT
Source organism: Cibotium barometz (assembly GCF_041138505.1). NCBI lineage: Eukaryota > Viridiplantae > Streptophyta > Polypodiopsida > Cyatheales > Cibotiaceae > Cibotium > Cibotium barometz. Next base: position 6,785,121 of record NC_141100.1, on the reverse strand, counting down.
GTTACCAGGAACCTCAATCCAAAAAACCTGGGAGGAGTTCAAGGAGATGTTCGAAGCTCAATTCTTGCCCTTGGACTTCAAGGTGTGTATAGAGTGGGACAAGTTGGATCAGCAAGGAGATAATGTGCAAAAAGTACATTAATCGGTTTTGGGATGTTTATGTTAAAGCCGCTCAATACATTGACATCTGCGATAGCGAAGTCATCCGCAAGTTTGAGGGAGGTTTGAATCCTCTTCTACAGCCCCTTATGCATGTTTCAAGACACTTTGAAGAATTGCATGGAGTCTGCATTGAATGCGGAAGCTCATGATATGAAGTGGATGGTTAAGAGAAAGGGGCCTTCTTCGGAGGAGCCGCACTCAAAGAAGGCGAAGAACCAAGAGAAGCAAGAAAAGAAGCCTTAACCCAGCCTCCAAATCATCCAATCTTAAAGATCAAGCCAAAAAAGCCAATCCAATCTTTAAGAAGTTGACTAAGGAAGAGCTCGAGCAACACATCAAAGAAGGAAGATGCTTCCAATGTGGACAAAAAGGGCACACGGCATGGGAGTGCAAAAAGAAGGACACTGAAAAGAGGACCGAAGAAAAAGAGACATCGAAGCTGAAGGTTGGCACCATCACTGATGTGCAAGTTCCCGAATGTAGCCACCACGACGCCAAAGAAAGGCAACAATGGAAAGCATTTGGTGAGCTGAGAAACCAGCCCGTGGTTGTTATGATTGACTCTGGGTCTACTCATAACTTCATCTCTGAAGAAGTAGCCCGAGCTATTGGTCTAATGGAGGAAGACAAAGGTATGTTCACTATTGCTGACACACTTTTTGGGCAACAAGCGCAAGTTGTTCCTATGAAGGATCCTTTGAGGATTCACATAGGAAGTTACTTGGACCATGTGGACTTTCTCATAGGTCCTACACTCAAGGGTGTGATGTGATGCTTGGCATGCCTTGAATGCGCAAGGTCAAAGCTATACCTAGGTCTCTATGGCCAAGATGAAGACAAACTCAAGATCACTCATAAAGGAAAGAATATTGTATTAGAAGTAGGAGTTCGAGGAAACTCCATTCCTCTTGTGGGTCATGTACAAATAAATTAAAAAGGCAATGAAAAGTTCCATTTGCAGTTATTTAGTCTTCGCACAAGAAAGTAAATCTGAAGATAATGTAAATGTTGATCAAGCATATGAACTTTTTGCAGCAATTCAATGATTGTTTTAGTGAGTCTATTCCAGGAGAACTCGCACCTGAGAGACCTGAAGATCATAAGATAGATCTCATTCTGGGAAGCTTGACTCTGAATCAAGCCCCTTACCGTGCGAGTGCTTCACAACAGGAGGAGATCATGAATCAAGTGAATGAGTTGCTAGAGAAGGGCATGGTCTGACCTAGTCACTCTCCTTACTGCTCTCTAGTTTTGCTAATGCAAAAGAAGGATGGTTCTTTCCACACGTGTGTGGATTATCGAGCCTTGAATAAGGTTATCGTAAAGAATAGATACCCTATTCCAAGAATCGATGATATCTTGGACACACTAAGTGGAGCTTCAGTTTTCAGCCGGATTGATCTGAAGAGCGGGTATCATCAAGTTCCAATTGCACCAGAGGATATCTCCAAGACAGCATTCCATACCACTTTTGGCCTCTATGAATTCTTGGTCCTGCCCTTTGATCTGACCAATGCAACGGCTACCTTCAATCGAAGGATGGATCGAATTTTTCGCCAACATAGAAGATTTTGTGGAACTTTCTTTGATGACACTATTATCTTTTCACAAAATGAAGAGGAACATAAGAAGCATTTATACATAAATCCAAAGAAGAGTGAGTTCTTTTTGCAAGAAATCAAGTACTTGGGGCATATCATCCAAGCTGGTGTACGGATGATGGATCTGGCCGAAGTCAAGGCCATTGTGGAGTGGCCAACTCCAAAAGATGTCCATGAATTGAGAAGCTTCCTTGGACTTTGCTCATACTATCGACAGTATGTGCGCTATTTTGCACATTGCTACACCTTTGCATGACTTGTGCAAGAAGAGAGCTATTTTTAGTTGGACTCAAAGAGAGGAGGCAACCTTCAAAGGCTGAAAGAAGAAGCTAGCAAACATATTGTTTTGCATCTACCAGATTTAAATAAAGATTTTGTGGTACATTGTGATGCTTTAGATGTAGGCATAGGTGTTGTTTTGATGCAGGAAGGAAGACTAGTTGCCTGTGAAAATCAGAAGTTACATGAAGGTGAGAAGAACTACTCCACCTATCAAAAGGAATTGCTTGTAGTGGTCCATGCCTTGACCATTTGGAAGCATTATCTCTTGGGCACTACTTTTGTGGTCAAGACTGATCACCGCGACTGATCACCAAAGTTTTAAGTACTTTCTTACCCAGAAGAAGCTATGACCTATGCAGATGAGATGGGCAAACTTCTTGTCCATGTTTCACTTCACAATGGAGAGCATGAACGGTAAAGGCAACTTGGTAGCTAATGCTTTGTTTAGAAGACCTGAAGTTGGTGCCATCACTCTCGGATACCCCAGCGACTTCATGGTAATGTGTGGTTTATATGCTACAGATGCAAATTTTATCTAGGTATGGCATTGTTTACAAGGAAACATTAAGACACGTTTCTCAATCAGGGAAGGTTTCTTAATGATGAAGGATCAGCTTTGCATTGTAAAGGAATTAAGGCAAAGGGTCATGGAGGAATGCCATGCACCTCCTTTTGCTGGACATAGGGGTATTCTTCCTACCACACATATGTTAGAAAGATATTTCTATTGGCCTTCTATGAGGAAGGACATTGAGGCATTTGTTCGTGAATGCATCACATGCCAAAAGGTGAAGTTTGATTGAGGCAGGTCACAACGCTTATTACAGCCTTTGCCTATTCCAGAAAAGCCATGGGAAAGTATTGCCATGGACTTCATGACAGGATTCCCTAAGACTCCAACGGGGAATGATGCCATCTGGACAATTGTGGATAGATTCAGTAAATGGCTCACTTTGTTCCATTGAAGAAGACAATAAGGGCTGAACAGATGGCTACTGCATATTTGGCCCAAATTTTCAAACATCATGGACTTCCAAAGGCCATAGTGAGAGATAGAGATCCAAGGACTACTAGCTTGTTCTGGAGAGCCCTCTTTGAGAATGTAGGCACTAAGCTTAATTTTTCTTCTTCTTATCACCCCCAAACAGATGGGCAAAGTGGAATGTCAACTTACAGATTTTAGATCTTTTGAAATGCTTTTGTACTGAAAAGAAGGCAACTTGGGAAAAGTATTTGCCGCTTGCTGAATTCTACAAGAAAAGCGCCGTTTGAAGTAGTCTATGGCCGGCCACATTTGCTGCCCATAATGCAAACCAAAGAGAAGATCTTTGCAGCTAATAAGTTTGTTGAAGACATGGACCAGATGCTCTCTCAAGTGCACCATGCCATAGAGAGATCTCAAGCCAAACAGAAGAAAGCTGCCAACAAACATAGAAGAGACACTGATTATAAAGAAGGTCAGTGGGTGCTTCTCAAGTTTGAGGAAGCATGCTTGAAGAAGAAGAAAGGAAAAGAGAGTCAATTTATTAAACTCTCAAACAAGTACTATGGACCATTCATTATCAAACAAATGATTAATGTCAAATGATGTAGCTGTTCGTCTTGAATTGGTCTCTCATTGGCAAATTTATAAGGCTTTTCATGTAAATTTATTAAAGCCATATCATGGAGGTGCCTACTTCTCCAGTCGTAGAAAATCCACTTGAAGTACCTGAGCAGACTATAAAGGTATTACAACCTGAACAAATTGTCTATCATAAGGAAAGGAAAGGACCCAAAGGAAAGCTTATCAAGAAATTCTTGGTAAAGTTCAAGAACTATCCACCCTTGGATGCTCAGTGGATGGATTCAAAAGATCTTGAAGATTATCCAGAGGTATTGAAACCTTATTTGGATGCCTTTCAGTTGAGGACAACTGCAATATAGGGGGGAGGTATGTCACCCACCTGTGTTTGTGAGAAACCCTAACCATGTACATGGAATCTTGTATCAAGAATCTTGAAGATAAATATGACTTGGACATGCTATATGGAGTTGATAGTTATATAGTCTTGTGGGTTGACTACCAGGAGTATATAACATGCACGTTCCTAAAAGGTGAATTTGGGCATGTTCCTGGATTCATCTAGGTATATAATTCAGCCGTATTAGCGGACATGCAGATTTCACATTGTGAAGTTTTCGTCCGAGTTGTGGCCAGTTGATATTGTGCTTATTCTTTCTATCTTTAGCGGTGCATTTGTCCTATCAACTACTTATTTGCTGGACTAATTCTTTCTATTTGCTACTTCCCTTAGTGCTAGGCTTCATTATGGTTGAGTTTGCCTTGCATCTCCGGAGGTTTGACAGAAACTCAGTACGAAGGGCTTTGTGTGAATATATGCCCTTATGTGTGTGTGTGTGTGTGGTGCGCATGTGAGAGCATATCTTGATACATAGTTCTACATCCACTATTGGGCACTGATGATGTTAGTGGGGATGTCGTAGTATCTAGTCCATACTATACATAATGGAGTTGATAGTTATATAGTCTTGTGGGTTGACTACCATGAGTATATAACATGCACGTTTGGACATGTTCTTGGATTCATCTAGATATATGACTTGGACATGTTGTGTGACCTAACACAACGTGCTTCATGATTGGACATGAGTTCTTATTCCATAGAAATCCATGAATGGACATGCTTCCATCCCTAAGCGGGGAAGTATGATTGGACATGCTTCCATTCCTAAGTGGGGAAGTTTGATTCGCCATGGACATACTTCCATTCCTAAGTGAGAAGTGTGATTACTAATTAGACATGCTTTATAAAGCATGATGGACCATGCACTCTTACCTTTATGGAGGAGAGTATAGATGGATACAAAGTGTTTTGAACGGATGGTATTTACCTTAGGCACATGCACATTAAGTTGCTTGATGAACTTGCATTGAATGTTGTTTTGGGAACGAATGAACACGTAGGTATTCATCCTTAAGCTTCAAATGTCTGCATGTTACTGGTTGTTGATCTAGCTACTTGTATTTTGTAGGAGGTTATCACCTAACAACTTTCAATTTCAACAAATTTTAAATATATACTAACTTTTAAATTCGAAATCTGATTTAAGGGCTTTCCCTTCATCTTTGGGAAAACGGAGGTTGGAATCAGAATCACAGCGGTCGAAAACCCCCAAGGCAAAAAAAAAAAAATCAAGAACAGCTTGATGACGTGGCAACGAATTTGCTCACCCATGCTAGCTTAGTAACTTTCCCTTCAGCTGAACATGCAAACTCATTTTAGAAGTTTAGTTATGAGCATCTCTTTTTATTTCTTGAAGGGGGAAAGTTACTTGTGAAGAACCATGACTTTCTATTTCAAAAAAGTAGATTAGATCATCTCTTTCTATTTTGAGGAGAACTTTTAAGAAAGTTTCTCATGCACATTCATTAGTTCCTTCTCTTTCTATTTTCAAAAGGGAGATGCACTTTTAGACTATCTCTTTCTATTTTTGAAAAAGGGGAAAGAACTTCACTATAAAAAGAGGCTAGCTATCGTCATTATACACGTGAGAGGAGAGGCAAGAGCTTCATAGTCATTTTGTGTGAGAGAGAAACATTTTGTGTGAGAGAGAAACAACACCTAGAGCTTGAGAGCAAGAAGACAAGGAGGCTAAAGCTACTCTATCAAGTGTGGAGATTCTTTTGCGAAAGAGAAGACCATCACTTCGTGGCGGAGGTGCTGCCGAAGTGTATGCGAGAAAGTGTTTCAAAGCCCTTGGAAGAAAAGCTAGCTGAATTCTTCTTCGAAGGACTACACTCTTGTGTGCATCCAAAACACAAGAGAAGACAACCGGTTGTGTGACCCATTGGAAGGCCATTGGAGCGGCACAGAGACGGGTGAGTTTCTCCAACTCTCGTGCGTGTATGGTAAGTCATCACATACAAATTAGGAGGTTCCAAATCATTTGTTTTCAATCTTATTTGATGGTGATACCATGCTGAATTTAATCAGCCAATACACTTTATAAAAATTTTGGAGGAATAATCTATATGTCTGTGAAGGAGGCTGGCCATTCCAGGTCTATGCTGTGTCGGCTTTCTCTCTTCCATTCTTCTATCTCTCTCAAGTGATTGCTAAAAATTCAGAGTGGTTTGCTTCAAAATTCAGCAGTGATTAAAGTTGGCTAAGTGTGATTAGCAATGAATAGTTTGTTACGCAACTGTGGCGAGTTTCATTTATCATATGTTTCACACTTAAGCCCACCTCTCCTTCTAGACCTATGTGTCATGTGCATCATAGATGCCATGGACATTCTCAGGGCTAGATCTAGAAGAGGCAGCCAGATAAAGAGTAGAACCAGGATGATAGAGCACAGAGCACTGAAGGCAGTGTAAACTAGAGCAGGACTTGGAGCAAGGCATGGAAGAAGCTGTCGGCTGGCTGCCAGAAAAGACTGTCGGCTGACATCAGCAGTGCCAAAGAGCTGTCAGCTGCACACTGAAGAGGTTGGCTGAACCAGAGAACAAGGGCAGCAGCAGGCGCATCAAGATCCAGGAGTAAATCCAGTTGGGGCTGAATTAAATAGCATTTATGCATTTAATACTGGCCGACCAGCAGTCAGCCAGTTCCCCATGGATTTCAAGGGGCTATAAATAGCCCAAGTGCTCATTGTTTTATTCATTCTCTCCCTCTAGGGGTTTGGATCATTAGGGGTCCCATAGGGGACAGATTTTGGTGTGTTACCACCTTTTATGTAAGGCAGCCCATACCTGCAGATTTAGGTACCTTTTTGTACCATAGAATATACTGAATTTTCAGCACCTCTCTCTCTCTCTCTACTCTCTCTCTATATCTGCGTTTTTGCATCAGATGGTTTCCAAGAGTGTTTAGGGCTCAAAGAAGACTTCCAGAGCTTCCGCATGTTACATTGGTATCAGAGCATCAGGCTCAGCAAAGCTAAACACTGATTCAGTCCCATATGATGGTGTACAGGTCCAAGGTACAGGAAATTACACGGATTCAAAGCCCAAGGCAAGGAACACAGATCGGGAAGAACTCCCAGGAGGTTTGTTGGTGGTGTTCCACAGTGCCAGAGGGGATGGCAGTTCCGTGAGCCAGATAGGTTCTCAGGCAACGGTCCCAAGGGAGGTTTATCCTCCAAGGGTGATGTGAGAGTGCCAGACTCATTTCTCAGGAAAGAAGACCAAGACGGTGTTCAGAGTCAGGGCAGGAATGGATTGTGGACTAGAGGAAGACCAGATGCATAGATCTTCGTCTGAGACAGAGTGGTTTGGAGAACAGGCCGGGTTTTCAGAGAAAAAAGGTTTGCCAGGGATGGATGATGACAGAGGGACTTCGGGATAGGATTGGGATGATGACAGTCATCCAAGAGCAGGTTGGAATCCCGTCATCAAGTTTAGCAGAGGGGGATGTCATGTGCATCATAGATGCCATGGACACTCAGGGCTAGATCCAGAAGAGGCAGCCAGATAAAGAGTAGAACCAAGACAATAGAGCACAGAGCACTGAAGGCAGTTTAAACTAGAGCAGGACTTGGAGCAAGGCATGGAAGAAGCTGTCTCGGCGGCTGGCTGCTAGAAAGGACTGTCGGCTGACATCAGCAGTGCCAAAGAGCTGTCGGCTGCACACTGAAGAGGTTGGCTGAACCAAAGGACAAGGGCAGCAGCAGGCACATCAAGATCCAGGAGTAAATCCAGTCGGGGCTGAATTAAATAGCATTTATGCATTTAATATTGGCCGACCAGCAGTCGGCCAGTTCCCCATGGATTTCAAGGGGCTATAAATAGCCCAAGTGCTCATTGTTTTATTCATTCTCTCCCTCTAGGGGTTTGGATCATTAGGGGTCCCATAGGAGACAGATTTTGGTGTGTTACCACCTTTTATGTAAGGCAGCCCATGGCTGCAGATTTAGGTACCTTTTTGTACCATAGAATATACTGAATTTCCAGCGCTTCTCTCTCTCTCTCTCTACTCTCTCTCTATATCTGCGTTTTTGCATCAGATGGTTTCCAAGAGTGTTTAGGGCTCAAAGAAGACTCCCAGAGCTTCCGCATGTTACACTATGATCAGAATGCCACCACGGAGTGCACGTGGTAGAGTGAACTTGAGTCCACCGCTTCTCCAAGTTGTGTGGTCAGGGACCAACATGGAGTGTACGTGGTAGAGTGAATTTGGGCCCATCTCTCCTCTTAAGTGTATGTTCTGAATATTGACACAAAGAGCATGTGGTAAAGTGGACATAACGTCTCGTTGGCTGGGGACTTATGTCTATGCCAAGGGTCATGTGATCTAACATCTCGATGGCAAGGGACTGTGTCTACGCCAACTGTTCATGGACTCACTCATGGAAGGGTGGTAACCTTGGTGAGCTATGTGAACTCATGGATGGGTGGTAACCGTGGTGAGGAAAGACATGAACTCATGGAAGCGTGATAGGATTGGTGAGTGAAATCTCATGGAAGGGGAAATCTTGGCGAGCATGTTTGGCTTCATGGAAGGGTGGTTGCCCTGGTGAAGCACTTGTATTCTTATGCCGGGTGGAGGTACTTGTGAAGAGATGGACATGTGTAGCATGTTAGGCTTGGGCATTCGTATGGATCATAGGGGTGGTGCCCTTATGAAGTCCAATGGCATGGCAAGATGTTTTGTGGCTATGTATTTTGTCTATTTTCTTTTTGTATGTACTCATAGCTACATATGGATTTATGGATATTTGGGACACAGTTGGCTCTTTTGCCTGTGTCCACTATTACCAGAGTTGTTAACTCTTGATATGGTTGGTGGAGCTAGCCAAACTTTGTTTCTCGATACGGTTGGCTCTTGTGCGGTATCTGACTTCGGATTGTGGATATGAACTTATATTATTTTCTTGAACATGTTTGGCTTCAATGCCCACATTATGAATATATTGGATTTTGGACTAGCTCTTCCTCTGCAGTAAGGGATGGATATCCAACTGGGAGTGTAACTAGTAGAGTCACCCACTTCGCGGAACTTGGGACACGATTTATGGATCTATGGAGACTCACCTAGTCTAGCCCATTTATGTGGGACATGATTATGGATTGAAGCTTAAAGTTGTGGACAACTTTTATGAAGCTCGCGAGGATGCCACCAGCCTGGACATTTCCCAATATCAAAGATGCTTGTTGCCTACAGAAACTTTAGGTGGAAGTATTTTTTTGTATGGTTGTGGTTGGATACTACAGATTGACATTGGATCTACTACACTTGATGACTATGTTGGTGGTACCACACTTACACGGTTGTGGACAATTGCTTACAAGGCGGGGAGGGGATGTCACCATTTGGTCCCTTCACTAGCTTTGATTAGCGTTTTGGGAAAAGCCCACACAGAACGGAAGCAAGGTGAGAACAGGATGTTCCACAGAAGAAGGGGTTAAGCCAAATCATTCACTGGCATGGATAGGCCTGAAAGATGGTCACAAAACATGAGTATCATGGGATTTGAATCATTTATGTAACTTATAAGGTCTATGAGTCAATGTGTTTAGACATCATTAAAGCTTGGCCGGACATCGTATTGTTCGGGCGTGGATTCATTGACATGCGGGACAGTTTGTGGCCCACAAACTCAATAAAAGCTAGGTTCCCATCTCTGAGGAACATTTTTGTTGGATAGGTGTCATCTCCAGATGGTGTCACGCTAGTGGCACACTCTTTAGCCTCTAGGCATTTTTGGGATTTATAGCATTCATTTCCATTTTTTTCTATTTACACATTTTTGGGTGGAGGAACTTTTCTAGAGATCCATTCATCTTGTGCCTATATATATGAGGTATTGTAGTTCATTTCTTATCAAGTTGGCTATGTTGAGATATCGAGCTCATCTAGTGAGGCGGTGGACACTGATGATCCGCCTGGGGGATAGGCCCCACACTTACACCATTGGCATGGTTGGTGAGATCTTGGGTGATATGCGGCCAGTGGGATGACAGGCTATGTGACATCCATTCTAGAGACTGGCATAGTTATAGCGCCAGCTCATTTAGTCGGGTTCACACTATAGAGAATCCGTGTATGTATTGGTTGAGTACCTTCCATATTATTGTGTACTCTTATCTTGTATATGGTGTGTTGAGTGTTGAGTAGAGAAGAAGAAGATTTTCAGCCTCTCACCTTGTGTGTTCTCTATTAGGGTTTTGTGAGTGTGTGTGTGTGCTTGCAAGAGCTCAAGCTCTCTTCCCCCCTGCATCTTTTCATGGTATCAGAGCCTGGTTCGTGCTAAGGGCTGAGCTGCAAGCAAGAGAACCACAGGAAGCGGTACGAGGGTAAGAGCTTCAACTACTCTTCCCTATTGTGTTGGTGACTACACCCTTGTCGGGAGCTCTACGGGAGGCACCGGCAAACGGTCTCTGATTGAGGAGCTTTCTTCGCGGGAGTAAAGCTATAGGGCAACTATATAGTTCTATCGGACTGAAATTTTCGGGCCGGAAACGCGTTTCGGGTGCGTCTGGACCTCCGTTTTTCAGAAAGCAGGCGATTTCGAGCACTGCGGGTAAGTCATCGATTCTCTGCAGAACTCTGTTTTAAGAACTGCAGGAAGACAGATTGACTGTGCAGACACTGTGGGTGCTGCAAAGAGGTCTACAGTTGCCATTGGGTGTATGTATGCACATTGAAGTCACTGGTTGTGACATTTGAGAGTACTACAGTACCGCTGTGCAGAAAATACAGCAGTTTGTGCAGAAAAACCAGAGTGCAGTTTCTGGTAAAATTGTGTGTTTGGCAAGATGTCTAATGATGGCATAACACAGATTGTGGCTGAGAAGCTGGATAAGAATAACTTTCATGCTTAGAGGTTCAGGTTGACGAATTTCCTGATGGGAAAAGGCTATTGGGACTACATAGAAGGTGAGCATGAAGAGGCACCGGAGATACCGGATATAAATCCGACTGCTGCAGATGTGAAAGAGTTTAAAGACTGGAACCAAGGAGCCAGGAAGGTTATGTATTGGCTTTCCATTAGTATACAGGACACCATGATTGGGCACATTCAGGATGCCAAGTCCCCCAAGGAGGCGTGGGACACCTTGGTAAAGCTCTATGAAACAAATACCAAGGCACATAAGATACAGTTGAAGAATGAACTTCATACTGTGGAGAAAAAGAGCATGTCTGTGAATGACTATGCGCTGAAGATAAAGGGTATTGTGGAATCCCTTGCATCTATTGGTGTGTCAGTAGATGATGATGACAACGTGGAAGTCTGTCTATGTGGTCTCGGGCCACAATACACGGCGTTCAAGACGTCCATTCAGACTCGGGAAAACATTCCCAACTTTACAGATTTGGTGTCTATGCTGATTATCGAAGAGAAGAGCTTGGGTGGAGACCAACAGTCTTCACAAAGCAAAAACAGTTCAGAGCAATAGGCCTTCTACACGAGTTCAGGAAGAGGACGAGGTAGAGGAGGCCGTAGACGCGGTCAAGGAGGTGGCCGAACAGGTAATCATAATTATGGCCAGCAGCAGCAGCAACAGCAGCAGCAACAACAGTCCCAGAATCAACAACAACAACAACAACACGCAGGTGGAAGAGGCAAATTCAGAGGCAGGGGGAGTCAAAGAGGCCGTGGAAATTGGCAAAGGTAATACAATGATACACGTGAATGCTATTATTGTGGTAAGCCTGGACATGTGCAGGCAGAATGTTATAAGAAGCAGGCTGACATGCAAAATGGGAAAGTGCAGCAAAACAACTATGTATCCTCAAGCAGAAATAATGAGGATAATGAAAGGTTGTTTGTTATGCAGCATGTCGTGAATGCCATGTCTGAAAATATTGATGCAGCACAAAAAGATAATGTATGGTATGTGGATTCAGGCGCTTCGAACCACATGACGAGTCATGGGGAGTGGTTCAGGGAGATGAAAAACCCGGAAAGACCAGGTTTTGTGGAAACAGGGGATGACACGGCTCATCCAATTGCCCACGTTGGAGATGTGCCATTGTCCATGCAGGATGGCAAAGTGAAGTACCTTGCAGATGTACTTCATGTACCGAACATAACAAAGAATTTGGTTTCAGTTGGCCAGATGATTGAGCAGGGTTTGCAGGTTCGGTTTAACCCTGATGGGTGTTATGTTGAAGATTTCAAAGACAAGTGCAAGTTGGTTGCAAAAGGCAACAGAGTGGGCAGAATGTTTACATTGAATGTAGACATGCCTGAAATGAGTGCTGCGATGTTTGCAAATGGTTCAGGAGTTGTTGCAGACACAGACATATGGCATAAAAGAATTGGACATGTAAATGTGCAGAGATTGAAGTCTATGCAGACAAAAGGAATTGTGACAGGGTTGCCAAAATTTAAAGTGGAAGGTATACAGAAAATATGTGAAGCATGCCAATTTGGGAAGCAAACAAAGCATGTGTTTCCACGTAAGAGATATGTGAGCAGAAATGCACTAGATGTTGTGCATTCAGATGTATGGGGTCCTACGAAGACCATATCTATGGGAGGCTGCAGGTATTATGTGACTTTCATTGATGACCACACAAGGAAAGTGTGGGTATATTTCATGAAAGAGAAGAGTGAGGTGTTCACTCACTTTCAGAATTTCAGAGTTTTGGTTGAAAAGCAAACAGGGAAATATGTCAAGTGCCTAAGGTCAGATGGAGGGGGAGAATACTTCTCCAATGAGTTCTCTGAATTTTTGAAGAAGAATGGTATTCGGAGACAGTATACATGCAGATACACTCCGCAGCAAAATGGAGTTGTTGAGCGGAAAAACAGGCACATTGCTGAGATTGCGCGAGCATTGATGGAAGAGAAGAATATGCCGCATTGCTATTGGGCTGAGGCTGTTTCTACAGCAGTATACATCATGAACAGGACTCCAACTGCAGCCATACATGATGTAACTCCAGAGGAGAAGTTTACTGGCAGAAAACCAGATTTATCTCATCTGAAAGTCTTTGGATGCATTGCATATGTGCATGTGCCAGATGAGCTGAGAACTAAGCTGGATCCAAAAGCTGAAAAATGTGTGTTTATTGGATATTCCCTTGAGCAAAAGGGATACAGGTGTTATAACCCTGCTACACGTGAGTTGAGGGTAAGCAGGGATGTTGTCTTTGATGAGATGAGCAGCTGGTATGCTGCTGGAAAAGAAGCTGTTGGGGCTGACGTGAGTGGAAGTGTGGTTGCACAGAATGCAGGTCAGCAATCACAGTCTTTGAGTGGACCAGGAGAGTCCTCATCTAGTGGGTCTGTTGATAGACCATGGAGTGGCAGGTTGTGTCATAATACCAGCCCTGCAAATGTGATTACTACATCACGTAAAGGAAAAGAGAAAGTGGTTGAGCCCCTTGGTATGCCTGACATTTCTGCAGGGCATTCTCATGTTGATGGAGAGTCTAGTGGCTCAGATATGAGCCTTGATGAGGAGCTTGGGATCCCAGCTATGAGAACACCTCTGGTGTAAAGAAGGCTATGGAAGCCATGAATGAAAAGCTGCGAAGATCTGGGAGAGTGAGAAATCCTGTGCAGAGATTTACCTATGATGGTTATGTGGCACATCACTATGCATATATGGCAAAGGTTGTGCAGGTTGTTGAGCCCACATGCATTGATGAGGCTATTGGAAATGTGTGTTGGGAGAAAGCTATGGATGAGGAGATGGATGCACTATATGGAAATGAGACTTGGGATTTAGTGCAATTGCCTGAAGGCAAGAAAGCCATTGGATGCAAGTGGGTGTACAAAGTTAAACATAACAGTGATGGAAGCATAAACAGGTACAAGGCTAGATTGGTAGCCAAAGGATATGCGCAGACATATGGGATTGATTATGAGGAAACTTTCAGCCCAGTTGCCAAGATGGCAACGGTGAGAGTTGTGATAGCAGTGGTTGCGTCAAAGCAATGGTCTTTACATCAGATGGATGTAAAGAATGCATTCTTGCATGGGGATTTGCAAGAAGAGGTGTATATGTTGCAGCCACCTGGTTATGAGGATGTGGGTCACCCCGAGCATGTTTGCAGGTTGAAGAAAGCCTTGTATGGCTTAAAGCAAGCACCAAGAGCATGGGCTGACAAGATTTCTGAATATCTTGTCACTATTGGCTTTCATGTAGCCAATGCAGATTTCTCATTGTATGTGAGACATGGTGATAGAGGGGTTGTGCTTGTTGCCATCTATGTAGATGACTTGATCATTACGGGGGACCATGATGTGGAGATCTTTGATGTAAAGATCTTGCTTAGACAGAAGTTCGAGATGAAGGATCTGGGGGAGCTCAGATATTTCTTGGGCATTGAGGTGATTAGGTCACCACATGGTATTGGATTACTGCAGAGATAGTATGGCTTGGACATGTTGTCCAAGTATGGTATGACAGGCTGTAAGCCTATTTCTGTGCCATTGGATCAGAATGGCAAGTTGAGTGCAGATTCAGGAGAGATCTTGGAGGATCCTACTATGTACAGGAGCATAGTAGGAAGTTTGATCTACATGACGATCACCAGACTAGATTTGAGCTATGCTGTTGGGTTGGTGAGTCAGTTTATGCAGGTTCCACGGAAACCGCATTTGGATGCAGTGAGACGCATACTGAGGTATGTGAAGTCTACTTTGCATTGTGGACTATTCTATGAGACTGGGACAGAGATATGTGTACATGGGTACATAGATGCTGATTGGGCTGGTAGTATCTCAGATAGAAGATCTACCAGTGGATTCATGTTTTCTTTGGGGAGTGCTGCTGTGACTTGGAGCAGCAAGAAGCAGCCTACGGTTGCTCTGTCGAGTACAGAGGCCGAGTACAGAGGAGCTGCTATGGTAGCATGTGAGGTAGCTTGGTTGAGGAAGCTACTTGCAGGTTTGGGTCTATCAGTGGATAGACAAGTTGTTATTTTCTGTGACAACATCAGCAGTATACAGTTGGCCAAGAACCCAGTCTTTCATGCTCGTACGAAGCACATAGAGGTCCACTACCACTTCGTCAGAGAGAAGGTCTTGGCAGGAGACCTTGACCTTGTTTATGTTAGCACAGAGGATCAAGTAGCTGACATCTTCACCAAAGCATTGGGTGCAGAGAAGCTCCGCAGATTCAGGGCTTCGCTTGGTGTACATGAGATGGAGTTGAGCTCGAGGGGGAGTGTTGAGATATCGAGCTCATCTAGTGAGGCGGTGGACACTGATGACCCGCCTGGGGGATAGGCCCCACACTTACACCACTGGCATGGTTGGTGAGATCTTGGGTGATATGCGGCCAGTGGGATGACAGGCTGTGTGACAGCTATTCTAGAGACTGGCATAGTTATAGCGCCAGCTCATTTAGTCGGGTTTACACTATAGAGAACCCGTGTATATTGGTTGAGTACCTTCCATATTATTGTGTACTCTTATCTTGTATATGGTGTGTTGAGTGTTGAGTAGAGAAGAAGAAGATTTTCAGCCTCTCACCTTGTGTGTTCTCTATTAGGGTTTTGTGAGTGTGTGTGTGTGCTTGCAAGAGCTTAAGCTCTCTTCCCCCCTGCATCTTTTCAGGCTAGTGGTTCATTGATGAGTTCTTGAGTACATTGTCTCTTCTCTCATCTCTTCTTTCTCACATGGTATCAGAGCAAGGTGGTGGCGCACATAGAGCCTCCTTATCCTTCTTCCTCTCTACCTCTAGTCCTCTTCAACAACCCCGCTTTCAATGGCGTTTTTTTCATTTTTTGATTTTCTGCTAAACGAATGCGTTTTTGAGGATTGTGCCCGCGTGACCTACTGGAATCATCGTGGTCTACAACTTAGCAGAAGAAAGTTTTCGCAAATTCCTCACCGTTTTTGAGTTATTCTTTGCAGACTGCCGGCATGCAGAATTTCTGCTTGCGTTTTTTGCAGAAGCCCTTACTCATCATCCTTGCACTCATTTAATGATGCAAAAGGCCTCAAACCAACCCCTTACCATCCTCTCCAAGTGTGTTTTTAAAGCACTTCAATCCGAGTCCTACAACTCTACTTGCGGTGAAAACATTGCCAACTAGTTTTCCCTACATGTGGTAGCGTTTTTTTGGAGACTTCTTGTGGAGAGATTTGTAGCCATTTCTTGGCTGCGTTTTCATCATCAACTTCAGCCCTCTTCATGGTGTTTTGAGGTACATAGTCATCCTCTTTTCTACACCTTTCTACTGACTGAAAATTCCACTTTGCTACACACTTAGTGTTTGTGTTTTTGTGGATAACCAACTCCTCCATCTCCTTCTACCTAAGGCTACATTCTCAGCCCTCTTTTGGTGGTTTCTATGGAGTCTATTGGTTCATATATCGGCTGCGTTTTGTGGCTGCGTTTTCGCACTATCTTTGTGCATATTTTGGAGATACTTCCTTGGTGGGCAGTCCATCTATTGGCTGCGTTTTTGGAGGTACGACACTTCTTTCCTTGTGTTTTCCCACCCTTCTCTCCCTATGGGATCTCGGAAGTCCTCTACTCCAAAAGACAAAGGCAAACTTGAATGCTTCTACTTTCTCTTTTCCGTCATATCCATTACCTTCTACGGATCCTTTCTCTCTTTCTTCTTTGTCTTTTATGCCTTCCTATCCACATACTTCTATGCTCTCTATGGTATATCTCCCTACATCATCTATGCCTTTTATGGCAACTTCATCTACCATGATTCCTTCTTCTACTACTTCCACTACTACTCCTCTCCCCACTCAATCATATTAGCCTTTTAACCCATTCACTCAATCTTTGAGCCTTCCAAGTCTTTCCGATTCACAAAAGCTTACCCCAAACAACTACCACACTTGGTCCTTGTTTATGCAACTTCTTTTGGAAAGCGCCGGGGTGTGGTCTATAATCACTTCTCCTCATATGGTGCCTTCTCAATATCAAACCTATATGGATGCACGGGCCAAAGCTTTACTTGTGCATGGCATGTCTACATCGGTTGTGTCTCAATTTCTTTCTATAAGAAGTACGGCTTAACAATTATGGCACGCTATACAAATGCAATATGGAAGACTTTCAACGGTTAAGATGGCCAAGTTGGAAGAAGATTTGGATAAGCTTTCTATCTCCGAATCCGACAACATAGTGGAGAAGCTTGGAGAATTCAATCGAATCTAGTGGCAACTTGAAGAGTTTGGTACATTGGTAAGCAATCCGGTCCACAAGCTACTTGGTAAATTGCCTTCTTCTTTTGAATCGTTCAAAGATAACATCTTTCTTCGAGTTCCTTTCCCTTCCTTTGAAGAGACTATGGATCTTCTTCATGATAAGTGCCTTACTCGCAAGCAAAACAAAAAGGACTCGGCCTTTGTAAGCCAAGGCAAGGGGAATGATCAACGCAAAGGCTCTAATTCCAATGCTAAAGATTCTTCAACTAAAGGCGACAAGGACAAATCAAAGGATTCTTCCAAGGATTGCACTTTCTGTGGTCGTAGTGGCCATACGGAGGATCGTTGTTTTGCTAAGAAGGCGGCATCCAAGAAGGTAAAAGCTGAACTTGAATCCAAATCTAAGGGTTCTTCTACATCAACATCTTCTCACGACAAAGACAAAGACAAGAAGGAAGACGGTAATGCCAAGGTTGCATATGTTGTTATGTCTTCTACTTCTTCATGTGACACATCACTTGTGGTAATCAAAGATCTTGATACGCATACTGCGGATGAGTGGATTGCCGACAGTGGTGCTACCTCTCACATGACGAATAGTTCTTCCTTATTAGTCTATCTCTTCATCAGTACACATTGGTGATACTAGGTCTCTCCCTATGATTGGTATTGGTGATGTTTCTTTTGGAGATGCTATCTTACATGATGTTTTGCATGTGCCTAAGATATCTGCCAACTTATTTTCTATCTCTAAGGCTACTTCTAAAGGTCTTGGAGTTTACTTTGATGATGAAGTGATTGAAATCATTGATAGACAGTCACTTTAAACGAGTATCCTGAGAGTGCACAATCAGCTCCGAAGGGAGAGCTGCTAGAAGCCATTCACGGGCCTGCGAACGAGAGGGGTGGGAACCATAAACTCTCGCAACAAGGGTAGTCTGGACCTCAAAGGAACCTTAAACTCTCGCAACAAGGGTAGTCTGGACCTCAAGGTCAATGTCGTGCTGAAGAGAGGTGAGCTCGTCTTGTGAAAAATTGATGATTCTCCCGGCCAGTGGGGGTGATGAGCGATTGGCTGCGGTAGAAAAAGCCATAAGACCAATCAAGAAAAGTGGGCGGCCGACTTGAATCCAGATAAAATAGGTGCTGGGAAAACAGGAGCAGAGGAAGGGGGGCAAAGGCGGGGAGCAGCTGGGGAAGCAAGGGCAAAGGGGCAGGCGGGGGCAGTAGAGGGGTAGGCGGGGATTGAAGAAGGCAGGGGGCGGGCAGCAAAGGGGGAGGCGGGGCAGTAAAAGGGGTAGGCGAAGGCAGGCGGGGGCAGCAGACGGGCTGACAAAGCAGCCGAAGGGAAGGCGGGGCAGCAAAAGGGGGGCTGGCGGGGGCAGCAAAAGGGGCAGGCGGGGGGCAGCAGAGGGGCTTGCAGGGGCAGCTGAAGGGCAGGCGGGGACTGAAAGGCTAGCGAAGGGCAGAAATTGGGCAGGCGAAGGGGGGTTGCAAAAGGGCAGGCGAAGGCAGCAGAGGCAGGCGGGAGCAGCAAAGAAGTAGGCGGAGGCAGAGGGCAGGCGGGGGCAGCAGCGCAGGTTCACGTCACTTCAGCACGTCGTCTTGCTCATTCCAGCCATGGCGAGTTCGACTACCTTCAATACTACAGTCTTATGTTCATACATTATGCTATTCATATTCGAGAACAAAGAGCTGATAGTATTTATCAAAGTATAATCCTTTTCTGTAAGCTTCCGCATGTTACAGTGGGGCCTTCACATATTTCTGAGAGAGAGAGAGAGAGATTTTATTAATATCTACTGAAGACCCAATGGGTCTATGAGACAAACAGTGTTACATATGTTCCATGTGTAAATTGAAGATCATAAAGAGAGAGAGAGAGAGAGAGAGAGAGAGAGAGAGAGAGAGAGAGAGAACTATAAGACCAAAGCAATAATGTCTATGGCATATCTCATCATGGAACGGAAAATAAAATAGAAACAAAACAAAGCTATCTCACTGGTGTGATAAAAACTGTCCATGAAATCACATCATGGAATCCTACAAAAGACAGGAATGTAAGGCCTAGATTTAAATTATGATTTCACAAAGCATAAAAGTTGGGTCTCGTGGTTTTGGTATTACATTGGACCTTTCAAAACCTGTATGGCTGTTGACATGTCTTCCTTCTCAATTGGCACACATGCACAAGCACAGGCATGCCAAAATTAAATTGGTCATTTCATTGAAGTGCTATTGTATTATCTTTCTTTCTCCAAGTTAGGATTTTAGCTGAACAAGTATTTGATGTCTTGAACCTTAACAGTGGCAGTTGCTCGCTTGCTGTTCCCACAAGAAGTAAAGCTAGTTACAGGCATTTCCCATTTGGAAGCCACATCAGAGTTCACTGGGCTTGGAGTATCCGACTTCACTGGCCGGGTGAAAAGGGAAGCAGGTGTAGATCTTAATCAAATGCCGCGTAGTCAAGTTTCTTTGAATCAGGTTCCAGTGGTTGGTTCTTCCATGTCTACACCTATAATGAGTGAGGCTCTTCTAAAGAGAGTGCAAGCACTTCAGAAAGCAGGTAAGACTACTGTTTTCTTCAAGCAGCTAGTAATTCTGTTTCAAATCATTAATTCTGTTTTGGTTTGGTCAGTTGAATTGGGAAAGCGGATCTTCCCTCGCTGTTCTGCCATTGTGAACAGTTTTATGGATGATGATATATGTGAGCTAAGCTGCATAGAGATGGGAAATCCTGAGGATCAAAATACAAAGAAACGTCGGTACAGTGAACTGAAAGACATGCTGGCAGAGGCATTCCGGAAAGACGTTGCAGCCATGGACAGGCACAAGCCTGAGAAGTTTGATGTACAAAAACCTTCACCATCCTCATCTTCATCAAGATACAAATAGCAAACCATCCGCTTGTTGTATAGGTGCACACTGAGCTTGATTAAGCACAGCCCAATCTTGTAAGGTGATGGGTTGAAGGCTCTCTACAATCAATTGGGTGATTCTTAATGTTTGAGTGTAGAGGGAGGTGATTCTAATCATTGTTGTTTGCCATGTTGCTTGTGTGATGATTATGTAGAGATTATTTGACACAAGAATTCAAGTGTGTACAAATAGAAATGTGTGTGTGTGTGTGAGAGAGAGAGAGAGAGATTGTCTTCAAAAGGCCCAAAGGGTCCATGATCTGAACCATGGAAAAAGAACTAGGAAACTCGCAGTATCGTCTAAGGATATCTTGGATCTACACTCATTGCATAGAGGGATGAGGTCTTTGAGATCTAGGGCGTCTTGCTCTCTGAGAGAGAGAGAGAGAGAGAGAGAGGGGTAGAAGCCTTCGGAGGAATCTAGCCTGTGAGACTAAATAATGACTAAATACTTTTCAAGGTTTGAAAAAACTAAGAATAAATTAAAAAATAAAGAAATCTCACTAAGCATGAAATTTGAATCTAACTAAGCATCTAACTACAAAGCTTTTCAAGGTTTGAAAAATTGGGGGAAAAAAAAGACGGAAAGTTGATTTTTTTTTTGAAATCTCACTAAGCATGAAATTTGACGAACCTAAGGAATTCACCCATGCTCAGATTTGCTATTAACATTTATATACGTGAGCATGAAATTTGACGAACCTAAGGAATTCACCCATGCTCAGATTTGCTATTGACATTTATATATGTGAGTAATCAACATTCACACTTTGAGTTATACATTGATGTCTATGATCATACATTCATGTCTATGAGCAACAACCATGTTAATCATTCTGTAGGTTAACAAGAGTTATATGTCCGACCTGTTGTAAGGAGCTTGTCATTTTGCTCACTCGAATGGAAACCCATCTTTTGTAAGATGGTGTTAAAACAATTAAAGCGGCCTTGCCTTGTGTTTAATGTCAAATAAGAAAAGTTTGAGAACTTTGTGTACATATTTGCTTAAAACTAGTAATGGAGATTAGACTATTTATAAGTTTGGTTGGGCTACTGTGAAAACTAGTCACTTGTAAGTGATCTTTATTGATAAGCAATACATTGTTCCCTTACAATAGTTAATGAGCTCTCATTTTCATCTTCTTGTTTGCTTATATGCTATTGATGCGAGATAGATTTGGTTGTAGGTTGTCTTCTTCAATTAGCTTTCCTTTTATTCCTTGCATTTTATGAGAGAGAATCATCACGAATGACCATCTCTTATTGTCTCTCAATCTAGGCATAGAGGGCTCTCCATTCATCCTTGTAGCAAAGGAGTATTCCGGTGTGACGACAGAGTGAGGAGCTAGGGAATCCACAAAGGGAAGTTGCGGTTTGTAACTCTAAGGGAAGATAAGGCTATGGTAAGCTCTTGACTTGAACATATTTAGCGCCAGTGGCTATAGAGGACTAGCCTAGGGCTTAGTTCCAAGCTATTGGGATTACCTAATATTATTCGGTATTAATTAAGAGAGGTCACACTTCGAAAAATATATGGTTTTAGAGTCATTGGATGTGTTTAGTTGTTGTGGTTAATTTTGATTTGAAGTTTATTTACATTAGGATATTTTAGCTTCATCTATTGGAAGGAAAAAAATCTTAGTTTCTTGGTAATTTGCATGATTTTGATTTCATTGCATTGAGTCACGGAATAGCTTAGCAATTATAAACGGGAGTGCAATCCACTCTGAATTACAATTAATTTCGGAGTCGAATATACTTTGAAAATATGAGCCTTAACCTCCATAGAGGTAAATTAGAGTGAGATAGTTAATTTTTGTTTAAGCAAATTTTTTAATGCATTGTTTGAATTAATAGCTTGAGAGTATGCAAAATCAATAAAAAATAAGTAATTACTTATATAATAACCATTAACTAGGATTAAGATCCTTAATCACTTCTCATCAAGTTTAAAAAACCTCAAAAAAGTTTAAAGATCAGGCTAAACGAGCTCTTGGGTTGGGACACACGAGTCCATAGTCTCATAAAAAAAGACGTGACACGAGTCAATACACGTGAGTATGGAGATGTGAGTCGTGAGCCTAGAGACGTGAACGGTGAGTCTAGACACGTGAGCTGTGAGTTTGGAGACAAGCTATGAGTTTGGAGATGTGAGTCTAGAAGTAGGTATACTATAATGTACCAACCAATTAGTTATTTAAAGATTTTCTTGTCATACAATCTATACTACCTACAATTTTTAAGAAAATTTATTATCCTTTGTAATTATTGGGATATTAAAGTATAATTATTATCCAATCAATCTTGTCATAGGTTTAGTACATAAAATTTTGTATCCCAAGTAGGTCTATTTCATAAAAATAAAGTACATGAGACTAGTTTACACAAAAAAGGCATGAGCCTAGAGACATGAAGATATGTGAACCTAAAAAAAACCCAAAAAATAAAAGAATCTTTAAATTCCTAAAAAAGAAAAAAAAGTGTTTTTGTAATAGACGTATTTGGAATCAATTTCAGACCTGCTTTAGAAAGCATTAGAGACCCTTTCACTAAGGTGAAACCTTTGATGCGAATACGATCTGAGTTAATTATTGGAAACGATAATATAATTGACTATAGTGCATCAAATTCCTCAAATCCACCTAACCTTCATTCCAAGCAAATAACCAACACACAACAGAGCGCTTCTTTGTTAAGAAGGTAAAACTCCTTCGACAATCGAGAAGCTATGGGACGAAATGAGCCAACTAAATGTAAACGTGAGCAAAGGGAATATTAAAACACGTGGAAACAAGAGCTGCCCATGATCCTCTATTAACATTGCCATAAACTTTATGAGAAACGAATTAAACAACCATATTTTTTAGTGAAGCTCAAGTGAAGAATTGGGAGCAGGGCCATGTTTTTTAGTGAAGCTCAAGTGAAGAATTGGGAGCAGGGCCATGAACCTCAAGGTTCACTCTCTCGGGAAGTGGTCAAACCATGTCAAATGTCACAATGTTTCAAACATTTGGTGTCCATTCTGTTTTGAGATTATCCCAGGATAATCATGAGCAATAAGTAGTCTAACAAGTGCAATATGGCAATCGAGACATGTCTTCTTGTTGGACCATTAGGGACAAGTGTTTCTCAAAAAACACAATAGTAAGCGCGCACAGTGTAAACAACAGTCCCACTTTCGACTGAAGCTTATTATAGAAGAACCTTCACTGTGGAACCAAGTTTCAGTTCTTCTCTGTTTGAATGAGGAACATGGAACATGGGGAAGGATAAAGAGAGAATGTCCGCCAAGACTACCTCAAACCAAAGGCATCCACAAGGGAATTTACATAACAAGCGAGCCGGCGGCCTTAAAGCTAGACCATTGTAGGATGAGTGCCATTGGAAATTGCACAACCCACCCCATATCTTGAAATGGAGGGTTTTGTGTAACCACTTTCTTACGTTCTATCGCCACCACATGAATATGTAGAAGACATGCTTAGGATGGTGTTTGAAAAGGAAAGGGGGTTGCCACAAACATAATACCTAGAGGATTAGAGTTGGGTTGAAAAAAGCCAATCCACAGATTCTAAATGATGATGACAAAATTTGATGAAAATGGAGATCCCATTCAATATCTAGAGAACTTTGATCAAATTTGTGAGGCCATGGGAAGGATTGATAATCCCACCAAGATCTCAACACAACATTGATGGGGTTTGTCGTGAGGCAATGGACCTATAGACAATGTCCAAGACAAGGATGTAGAAGTCGTCCATTCAAGCCAAAAGGTAGGGGATGCATCATCAAAGCCGCAACAAATAATGGTGTCCCACCACTGCCAGCAGCTAGAGTCATAGTCAAGGAGATGAGCATGGAAAAGTTGGCAAAGAATTTGCAAAACCATTTAGGCCAGTAGTGGTAGGGCCTAGTCCCAAGGGAACCTCAATGCCAGCCCAAGCCAATAACTCAAGCAAGTCATCCACACCTATTTCCATCAAGAGACATCGTTTGGTGCATAATCTAGCGCCAAAACCACGTCACTTTGCAAGCAAACTTTGAGACTCCAAAACAGGAGATCTACGAGTCATATGAGGAATACGATTCATATGGATATCTAGAGAAACCCCTAACCTTGAATGTGATGCCTTCTTCAAAGCCATGGTGCAACAATGGGCTTCAATAACATGTCATCACACAAGTCACCTCTTAAGGTTTAACCTCAAAGTCAACAGTCAAAGAGCCTAAGGCACAAGCCTGAAAGGCTGAGGAGCCCCTCAAAAGGCTAAAGGACTTAAACCAAAGGTCCAAAAGAAAAAAAACCTTAAGAAGCACGTGAAAATGCATGCAAGATACGTTGTCATGGGCAACAACAAGTGCAGACCAAAATTTGACATTAACCCCAAAGCTTAAGCAGGAATGGAAAGCAACGGTTCCACCTCGACTTATGTATCGATACTACCTTTAAAGAAGTCAAAGGAGTTTGTGGATGCCAAACAACAAGAGGCAATACCTTGTCCATGTGAAGTAGCCTTAACCATCCTTGTTTCCATCAAAGAACAGACATCCTCCATGGTGCCAAACTCCAAACAGTGTCATGCACACACTTCTGTGGCACTACCAAGCAACCTTAAGGCTCAAAAAGATCAATGATCCCACAACACCTATGTGTACTATACCTTAATACCAACTCACAAGCAAAAATTAGAAAGACAAAGCTCAATTAAGCATGCCAGCAAAGCTGATGGCAGTGCCGTCAAGGCTATCATGTGCCACATCATCACGTAGCCTCACGTGTACCATGTTATCACATAGCCTCACATTGCTACGCCATCACTAAATAAAAACATCTTGAGTAAAAAGTGCCACATCATCATGTAGGCTCACATTGCCATGTCCAAAAAAGAATCAACATTTTTTTAGATGGCATTGTTTAATAATTTTGGTACTAAGTTGAATTTTTCCAGTGCATTCCACCCATAAACCGAACAGAGATTTATAATCTATTGGTGTTCAACGTGCTGAAGTGTTATGTCCATGATCAACAAGGTAACAGTTTTTTCTTTGGTTCAAGTTTGCAGGATTCCATATGAGGCTGCATTTGGAAGACCGTTCCAAATGAGGCTACATTTGGAAGACCGTTCCAGTCATTATTGACTAGGACATTGTATTTAGTGCCCAATGATGCTAATGGATTGACAGAGACTTACTAGGAGATTCTCAAGTTTGTAAAAGATAGGTTGGCCAAAAAAGCCTATAATTGGCAAGCCAACAAGGACAAAAGGGATATAAAATTCTTAGAAGGGGATTGGCTTTATCGTAGGATTATGAAACAATGGTTGAAATAGGTGGGCAAGCGATGCCCAAAGTTGTCATTTCGGAGTTTTGGATCTTTCCCCATTCTAAAAGAAGATCAATGAGGTGTCCATGAAGTTGAGATTACCTTGCATGATGCATTTAATGTTGCTTGGTTGAAGCACTATGTCAGACCTTCTCCCACAGATGTCCAAGATGAACTAGAACTTGAAATCATCGATGAAGCTAAAGTGATGGTTCTAGAACAAATCCTTTTGCACCACTTCAAGCATGCCTCCGGCTGTGAGTGTCAGTTTCTCAGGAAGTTTTCAGACCATGCATAAAGCAGTTTGGCTTGACAAGAACTTCTTTTTAGATTAGCCGGCATTATTGATAGACTATTTAAAGGCTATGTAGCTTCCGTCAAGTTAAGCAGATGGGGATGTCTTGTGCATCCTACCCTTGGATGCCATGTGGCTATATCTATATAATAGGTGCAAGAATTAAGAGTGGTAATTGGCCCTTTGTGAGCTCTTGTCTGGGACAAGTCAGCCCGGGAGATCCACTATAGAGGGGCATGGTCAGGTGTGCATGTCCAACACATTAAGTCAGTGCATGTCCCTCACATACATCTCTAACCCTTTGGAATGATGTAGAGGTGTATTGGGTGTTTGTTAGGCTTCCAGAAGGATACACGGGCACTAGTCCATGTCAAGGGATAGGTCCTATAGATTGTCTCATGAACAACCATGTACAACCTATCCAAGAGCCACCAAAGAGCCCTTGGCTATTGGGACTACCCATAGCCTAGCCCATTGCACTTGGATAGCCTAAGGGTCCCTATCAACTAGCCTAGAATATAATCGATGAGCAGCAAGGGCTGCCATGCTCACACATGTGAAAGCGATTGATTAAAAGCTGCAATATCCCAGTCGTGAGAGCAGGCCGATAGATAGCTATAGCAAAACCAACTTGCATATATGATTTATATGTAAGCGATGGTCAACCCCAACCATAAAGCATCTCATATTCTTTGCAAGTATTGAAGTCCAAGGGGGCTAGAACAGCCAAGAAGGGGCAAAAGGCAAGGTGGAAAGTGTAGATCAAAGAACTATCTTCAGGCTCAAGGCTATCTCAGCCAAGTGAATGTATCCAAGTTAATTTAGTTCTGGTTATTTACAGCCAGTAGTCTGTTAGTCTACTTATTTAATACTAGAGTCTTATCTTCATGCATTGTGCTATTAATAGTCTCAAGAACAAAGAGCTAAAAGTATTTATCAAAGTATAATCCTTTTCTGGTGTGCTTTATGAATGGAAACAACAGTGTTGGTGATCCAAGAAGGGGGGAAGCCTTCACATATTGCTCTGAGAGAGAGAGAGAGAGAGAGAGAGAGAGAGAGAGAGAGAGAGAGAGAGAGAGAGAGAGAGAGAGAGAGATAGATTTTAATAATATCTACTAAAGACCCAATGGGTCTATGAGACTAAAAGTGTTACATATGTTCCATGTGTAAATTGAAGATGATATATATATATATATATATATATATATATATATATATATATATATATTAAGTGTCTACTAAAGGCCCAATGGGCCTATGAGACCAAAGTGATACAATAATGCCCATGGCATATCTCATCATGGAATGGAAAATAAAATAGAAACAAAACAAAGCTATCTCACTGGGGTGATTCAAAACTATCCATGGAATCTAATCATGGAATACTAGGAACATGGAACATGAGAGGAGCATCAACCCCAAATATATGGTATACCACTCTCCAAAATATCAAGCATGGGTCTACGAGAGAGAGAGAGAGTCACAACTTCAAAATACCCAATGGGTCTATTAGAACAAAACAAGTACACCAAGTCCATGGAAATCTGAGCCATGGAAAATACGAGTTACACATGCTCGTATAAAAGACAATAATAGAAGGCCTAGATTTAAATTATGATTTTACAAAGCATAAGTTGGGACTTGTGGTATTGGCATTACATTGAACCTTTCGAAACATGTTTGGTGGTGTGGCTGTCTACATGTGTTCCTTCTCAAAATGGGAGGTAAAACACCTGAGCCTTTCTATAGAGAGCCCTTGAGACATGACATGCATGCATCTAGTAGTCAATACCCTAGAGCACGTGGTAAGGAATATGGAAAGCCTTATGTAGCTTAGTTGGGAATTCTCTAAAAGATTTTGTGAGGTTGAAAGTGGCAGTAGCATTTATCAAATATAGGGATGGCATTGGTTAACAAATTAAACTTATTTTCTCCAACCAGCAAGGGTCACAAAAGTTATATGAAGTGCTTATCTTGAGAAACTAGCATTCGTTGACATAGAGAGGTGCACATGCACAAGCATAGGCATAACATCAATGATCAGTGTTGTTGTTGTGAGGCAATAGACCTCTAGAAAATCTCCAAGACAAGGATGTAGAAGTCCACATCCGAGCCAAAAGATAGGGGATGCATCATCAAAGGCTCAATAGATAATGGTGCGAACCACCACCAGCTACACGCCTAGTCAAGGACATGAGCATGGACAAGTTGGTAAAAAATCTGCAAAACCGTTTAGGCTAGCAGTGGTAGGGCTAGTCCCAAGGCAACCTCAATGCTAGCAACTCATGCAGGTCATCCACACCTATCAAGAGAGATCGTTTGGTGCGTAATCTATCGCCACAAAACTAGGTGACTTTGCAAGCACGCTTTGAGACTCCAAAACATAAGATCTATGAGTCATATGAGGAATTCAATTCATATGGATATCTAGAGAAACCCCCAACCCTCGATTATGATGCCTTGTTCAAAGCCATGATGCAACAAAGGGCTTTAATAACATGTCACGCAAGTCACCTCTTCAATGTTTCCATTGTAGGGGTCGCACTATTTTGCCTATTATTCTTATAGGACCGCCCCATCGTACCAAGTTCCCAACTCTATCTTCAAATCTAGTGCCAAACCTTGATGTCATTCCATGCGGAGGCACATGTTACAAGTGTGGATTCAAACATGCTTTCAAGGATTGTCCCAACAGAGTGATTTGAACATGCTTTCAAATCACGTAGGCTTACATTGTTACATCATCACTAAATAAAAAAATCTTGAGTAAAAAGTACCACATCATCATGTAGGCTCACATTGCAATGTCCAAAAAATCTTGAAAAAAACTATCATGTCATCGCGCGTAGGCTCACGTATGCCACATCATCACATAAGCTCATGTTGCCATGCTACCATAAAGAAAACATAAAAAAAGTGCCACATCATCACATAAGCTCGTGTTGCCATGTTATCACCACACAAAGAAAACTTTCCATGTTATCACATAGGCTCACGTGTGCCATGTAATCACGTAGGCTCACGTTGCCACATCATCACACCAAAAAGTCTTGGTTTAAAAAAAGTGTCACATCATCAAGTAAGCTGACATTGCCACATCATCACACAGGCTCACGTTGCCCTGTCATCACCAAAAAATATTAAAACTTTAAATTTCTTTATTTATTTCAAAAAATCTTAAAATTTTATATTCTTTGAAAAAATAGAAAAAAATAGAAAGTGAAGAGAGAGAGAGAGAGAGAGAGAGAGAGAGAGAGAGAGAGAGAGAGAGAGAGAGAGAGAGAGAGAGAGAGAGAGGGGGGGGTATTAACGTTGTGGTAGAATGCAGCACGAGGGCATATACAACCAATGGTGAGAAAGAGAGAGAGAGAGAGAGAGAGAGAGAGAGAGAGAGAGAGAGGGAGGGCGAGGGTGCACGAAAACCCCCCTCGAGAAGAGAACCGAGAAGAGAATCTAACTAGGGAGAAGAGCCAGCAATGCAATCGAAAGCTAACAAAAGCCCAAGACTCAATGAAGCTCTGCCTCTCCCTCCACAAGACGTAAAACATGCCCATAACCATACTAATCAAACAAGTTAGAGATAATCAAGCTCTGGAGGAGGGAAAAGCTCTACCTCTCCCTCCACAAGATGTAAAAAATACCCATAACCATACTAATCAAACGAGTTAGAGATACTCGGGTCACTGCAAAGACGCATCCCATGATTGGCGTTGTTTAACAAGCCACCCATTGCTCATAGTTTACGAACGTATATGCCATACTAAGTGTCCTAAATTATTCCATTCTCATAGACAACCAAACCTCTTTCACACTGCCTTACTGGCCAACTTGATACAGATTAACACTCAATTCCCTATCTCAAACCATGTGTAAGAGTCGAAGAAAGCAAACAGAAGAGTCGTGAGACTTGTGATCTTCATCAATGATGGTGCCAAACGTCCATCATTTATAAACGGCTATACATAAATCATAGATATGGAGATTAAATGCAAGCATTAGGAAAGGGCTTTTGCTTTATTCATCAAAATCTTGTATAATCTCAAGTATTAGCATGGGGATTCATAGCATTATCACAAAAGGGAGTTTATGAAAATGATGCTTCATTTTGGCATTGTGACTACACTCATGGTTTTTCCCCACTAGGCCATTTGATGTGTAATGAAGCCTTTGGATACCATTAAAGAGTGATTAGATGCTATGGAGTGTATTAGCATGTTGCTATTATAACTTTCTTAGTCATTTATGTCTATTGGTAAGAGGCATTGATTATGGGAAGCAATTTGTTTTGAGATATCAAGCTCAACTAGTGCTACAGACATTGATGGCATGCTTAGGTAATAGGTTCTACACTTACGCCACTTGCTAGGTTGGTTATATTAGAGGTGATATGCCACCAATGGTTTTTTACAAGTTGTGTGACAGCCACTTTAGTGTACTAGAGTTATCACATGGCCACTTTGGTGTACTATAGTTATGGCATAGTTTTGGTAGCAGCTCACGTAGTAGTCGGGTGTAGACTATGGATCAATCTTTGTAAGTTATAGTAGGAGAGTAATTTTCCTTCCAGTATGTGATCTTATCTCTTTATGTTATGGTTGTAGAGAAGAGAAGAGAATAGAAGAAAATTCATCCATCCAAATCTCTTATGTGCTTGTCTATTATTGTGGCAATACAATTTGAGAACATCAAAGGCCATGTCATTGTATATCTCTATCTAGCTATCTGCCCGTGGATAAAATGCACTAGACAAGTGTAACTTAGTCCCAAACTTATCAAATAATTCCCTCCAAAATTGGGAAGTAACATGGGATCTCTGTCTATAGTAATTTTTTGTGGTAAACCATGAATGGGATACTAAAGTTGAATAAACAAGTTTGCATAGAGAAGAGAAGAGAATTAAAGAAAAATCATCTATCCGTCTCTCTTGTGTACTTGTCTACTCTTGTATGCATTTTCTTGCAAGGAGCTCAAGCTCATCCTTTGTGCTGCTTTCTTCTCATGCATGAGCATGTAAAACTTACTAAAATGGTTAATAATGGTTAAAAACTATGTATTCCTAGTCTCCAAGCTACTCAAAGAGGCCTACAAATCCATACTAATATCCTAAAAAGGTCCTTCAGGAATAGGTAAAGGGTATAGAAACCCGGCCTACTTCGAGTGTGGAACCTTTAATATTTGATAAATCTGGCATGCCAAAACATACTGGTAGACATCTCTTCTCATCTTTGGTCATTCTCTCCCCCACATTCTTCTCATTATATCAGAGCATCGGTGTGAAGAGATCAAGAGCTAAGTAAGAGGGAAGCAAAGGAAGCAGTACACGGGTGAAACTTCATCTCTTTCTCTTTAATTTAAAAGCAAATTTGTACAAGTATTTGCTAAGCAAGAATAGTCGGCGAGTACAACAGTAAGGTGCATTGTCACACCTTGAGGCACCCTTCGTTTTGACGGTGAAGCAAAGGGACATTATATTGTGCTGGCATAGTCCATAAAACCTCAGTGATTTCAAATTTTGGATTTGAGGCCATTTTGGGCCCCATTTTTTGACTCTATAAGTTTTTCGTAGGCACTTTGAGAGTGTCAATTTTGACTGTTTATGCCCAATTTTTGGTTAAGGTAAAGTTGCCACATAAATTTGGTTGTTGTAGGACAAATTGTGCAGAGAATATGAGATTTGTAAGTTGTTCGTGGATGTATGTTTGCGTAACTACAACTATAGTATAACGTACACTACCAGAATGTTGGAGATTGTAGGTATGTTGTAAGTGCAAAAGCTTTTGCACACACTATTTAGTAAGTTTCTACAGATGTCTGACAGCTTGTCACAAATTGTGAGTGAGAAGTTGGATAAGAATAATTTCAAGGCTTTAAAATTCATGATGACCAATTTTCTTATGGGAAAAGGATATTGTGAGTTAATCTCCAAGTGATGAAAAGTAGCCAGATATTGTTGAAGAAAATCCTACTCCAAAATAGTTGCATACATATAAAGCATAACGTGAAAGAGCCACAAAGGCAATGTACTGCTTGTTTATTAGTGTGACAGGCTCTATAATTGAACATATACAAGATGCACAAATGCCTAAGGAGGATTGGTACACCTTAGTGAAGATGTATAGTACAAACACTCAAGCTCGAAAGATGCAGCTAAAGTAGGAGCTACATAATTTATCTAGAGAAAAGCTGAGTATAAATGATTACTCTGTGAAGGCTTGTAGATACCCTTGCTTTTATTGGATCACCAATAGATGACGATGATATGGTATCGAATGACCTTGAATAGTCTTGGCAAGTAATACAATTAGTTTCAGACCTTCATTGGAGTTTGAGAGTACTTTCTTGATTTTCAGATTGTTCTTCTCATCCATGAGGAGGTGAATATTAGGAGTGCTCTAACAATTCACATGAGTAGGCCTTCTACTCAGATATAGGTAGAGATAGAGGTAGATCATCATCTAGAGGATGTAGTGGTGGTCAATTTGAAAATCAAAACTAGAAGTGACAATAGCAACAAGAAAATTAGTCTCATACCACTCTAAAGGTAAGGGGAGTCAAAGAGGCTGATGTGATAATCAAAGAAATCAAAATGCAAATTGTATAGTGTTATTACTATGGCAACAACTGAAGGAAAATTGTAAAGGACTGCTATAAAAAGCATAATGATATCAAAAGAGTAATTTTTTTAAAAGGTAACTATGCATCACCCAATAACAAGGGATGACAAAAGTGAGTAATTGTTTGTGATGCAGCACATGCTCAGTTCCATGATAGGAGAGGTGTTACAATCGAGAGATATTTGATTTATGGATTCTAACAGCTTTAACCACATGACCAATCATGGTAAGTGATTTAGAGATATGCCAAAAATAGAAAAACTACGTTATGTGGAAACACGTGATGATACTCTGCACTCATTATGCATTTTGGTAAAGTGCTATTGTCTATGCAAGCTAGAAAAATCAAGCACTTGGAAGATGTACTTTATGTTTCTAATATTATGAAAAACCTAGTTTATATATGATAGATGGTTGAGCAGAGTCTGCAAGTGAGGTTCAATCCTGAAGGGTGCTAGGAAGACTTCAAAGAGCAATATAGCTTGGTTGCAAAGGGTAACAAAAATCGCACGACATTTACTCTGGATGTTGACATGCTTGAGGTGAAGGTAGCCATACTTGCGTATGGAACAAGTGTCATCCAAATATTGACATATGAATGATATAAGCACATTAGTCGTGTGAATATATAATGGTTAAAGTATATGTAAGCCTAAAATATTATTGCAAGTTTGCCAAAGTATGGTATGCATAAAGTATGTGAAATATGCCAACTTGGTAAGTAGACCAAACATGCTTTCTTATATTAAAATCACATCCATGAAAGGCCATTAGATTTTATACATTCTCATATATGGGGACTAAGCAAGATTGCAACAATAGGTTACCAGTACTATGTTATAGTCATGTGAATATATAACGGCGTTAAAGTACAAGCTTAAAATATTATTGCAGATTTTTCAAAGTATGTTATGCACAAAGTATGTGAAGCATGTCAACTTGGTAGCAAACTAAAAATACTTTCCTCTATTAAAAGAACATCCGTGCAAGGCCATTAGATTTTATACATTCTAATATATGGGGACTAAGCAAGACTGCAACAATTGTAGGTTGCAATTACTTACTAGATTCATTAATGATCACACTAGGAAAGTGTGGGTTTACTTTATGAAGGAGAAAAGTGAGGTGTTTATTCACTTTCACATATTTAAAGCCTTGGTTGAGAAGGAAAAAGGTTATAGATACTTTTGAAACAGAAGTTTGAGATCAAAGATTTGGGTGAGTTGCAGTATTTTCTTGGTAGTATAGAGAGGTGGTGAGATCACTTGATAGCATTTTGTTGTTACAAAGGCAAGAGATAGTGGGACTTCATCCAAAACCTCAACGGATAAGGGTCCGCCACCACCAACACCAGAGCTAGAGTGCTAGTCATAGAAATGAGAATGGATAAGTTGGCAAAAAATTTGCTAAGCCGTTTAGGCTAGCAATGGCAAGGCTAGCCCCAAGAGCTCAAGCAGGATTCTGCATTGCTAGATATAGTGAAGGAGAACTGAATGGGAGGTGAAAGTTGGCCTTCCATGGGAGGTAAAAGTTGGCCTTCCATGGGTCATCATACTTACCATAATATTTTCTCTTATGTGAGAGGTGACAACTTCATTTCAACCCATCATAGGCATCACCTCTTAGGGGAAGGATTAGTGCACATCCCTTACACATTGGAAGGTGCAAGCCCACCTCCAAATGAGTAAAAGCTAAAAATAATGAGTACAAGCTAAGGACATAGCAAGCCTCACAACGTTCTTATCCTTGGAAGTTTGAGTCCTCATAATTTCTCTTTTTTTACAAGAAATTTTTTAACTTTGGAGAGACTTATCTAAGTGAATGATTGGGAACCTAAGAGCCCACACATTTGACAAAGGAGGAGGATGCACCACATGTTACACACTGATGTTACACACTGAGTGCTCTCCTTTCATCAACAAGACAAAAGGAATTCCAAAAGTGCCCATGAACAAGCTGGGATGCTACTTGGAAAGTGATGGAATGAATGTTGTGTAACCTAAAGGCTCCACAATCTTTGTTAGATATCAAGACAACAAGACAAAAGGAATTCCAAAAGTGCCCATGAACAAGCTGAGACGCTACTTGGAAAGTGATGGAATGAATGTTGTGTAACCTAAAGGCTCCACAATCTTTGTTAGATATCAAGCTCAACACGAGCTGACACTTATGATATGCCTGGGTGATCATTTCCCCCACCTACATCATTGGCGTGTTTGGTAGGATGTTGACATGATAGATTTTTGCCAGTGATTCTACAACTGGACTACATGAGCTACTAGTCCACCATTGAGTTATGGCATATTTATCTTGCCAACTCCCTCCCTTAGCGTGTTCACATTCAATGATGATGTATGGTATGTGGATTCATGTGCTTCAAACCACATGACCAATCATTTGGTGAGTGGTTCAAGGATATGAAAAATCTTAAAAATCCAGGTTTTGTTGAAAAACAAGGGATCTCATCCAATTGCCCATGTTGGAAATGTGGTAAGGTGAAGTATCTTGCAGATGTACTTCACATTCCAAATATTATAAAGAATCTGGTTTCTATTGGCTAGATGATTGAGTAGGGTTTGCAGCGCGCTTTAACTCTGATGGTTGTTGTGTCGAAGACTTTAAAGACAAGTGCATGTTGGTGGTTGCAAAAGGCAATAGAGTGGGCATAATGTTTACACTAGATGTAAATATGCATGAAGTGAAAGCTGTAATGTTTACATAGGGTTTAGGAGTTGTTGCAGATACAGACATTTGGCATAAGAGAATTGGGCATGTAAATTTGCAAAGAATGAAGTCTATGTAGACTAAAGAAATTGTGACAAGGTTGCCTAAGTTTAAGGTTAATGGTATGCAGAAAATATGTGAAGCATGCCGATTTGGAAAGCAGACAAAACATGTATTTCCACATGACAGAAATGTCAGCAGGAATGTACTAGATGTTTTGCATTCAGATATATGAGGTCCTGTAAAATCTACGTCTATGGGTGGCTTCAGGTATTATGATGATGATCACACAAGGAAAGTGTGGATGTATTTCATGAAGGAGAAGAGTGAAGTTTTCACTTATTTTTAGAATTTCAGAGTGATGGAAAGCATGTGAAGTGCCTAAGGTCAGATGGAGGGGGAGAGTACTTCTCCAATGAGCTCTCTGATTTCTTTGCGGAAGAATGGCATTCAGAGACAACTTACATGTAGATAAACTCCGCAACAAAATGGAGTTGTTGAGTGGAAAAACAGGCACATTGCAAAGATAGCACGAGCATTGATGATAACAGAGAAGAATATGCCACATAGCTATTAGGCCGAAGCTGTTTCTACAATAGTTTATATCATGAACAAGACTTCTACTGCTGCAGCCATACATGATGTGACGCCAGAGGAGAAGTTTAGTGGCAAGAAACTTGATTTGTCTCACTTAAAAGTTTTTGGATGTATTGCCTATGTGCATGTGCCAGATGAGTTGCATACGAAGCTGGATCCAAAGGTAAAAAAAGTGTGTTTATTGGATATTCCCTTGAGAAAAAGGGATATAGATGCTATAACCTACTACACGTGAGTTGAGGGTAAGCAGAGATGTTTTGTTTGATGAAATGAGTAGCTGGTATGCTGTTGAGAAAGATGTTGTTGGGGTTGATGTAACTAGATATGTGATTGCACAAAACGCAAGTCAGCTATCACAGTCATTGAGTGGACCTGGAGAGTCCTCTTGTGTTGGGTCTATTGATAGACCATGGAGTGGCAGGCTACATCAAAATACCAGTCTTGAAAATTTGCTAAATCACGAAAAGGCAAAGAGAAGGTTGGTGAGCCTCTTGGTATGTCCAACATTTATGTAGGGCATTCTTATGTTGATGGAGATTCTAGTGGCTTGGAGCAGAGCCTTGATGATGAGCTTCGGATTAGAACACCTGGTGTAAGAAAGGTAAGAGAAGATGCAAAAATGCCAGGTAGTGATCATGGACAACGCATATACTTCGGTCATGCTGTGGTAGGAAACCCAAGAAGTGGCTAAGCTATCTGCACCTAGTCGAATTTGCCTACAATGCTTCTTATCACCGAAGTATCGGGATGATCCCTTTCAAATCTCTGTATGGACAAGATTGCCTAACACCGTTAACTTGGTTCGACCCATTGATTAGGGTCGAGATGTCCAGACAGATGCTTGACGACATGGAGCAGCAGATGCAGTCAATCCGCAAGGATATAAAAGCTGCCCAGGATAAACAAAAGTAGTATGTAGATAAGAAGAGGTCAGACAGAAAATGAGAAAGAAGTCGAACTGATGCGGGATTACCCCTAGTTTGCGAGATGAGGACATCTCGCGTTTTTCAAGTGGGGGAGGATGTAAGATTCCTCCCCAACCCCTCAAGATGTCCAGTTTCTTCCCCTATAATCAATCCCCTTTTCAGAATAATAAAAGATCTTGTTTCTACCTGTTTTGGCCTAGAGAGAGAAAATATTCTAGAGAGAGATAAATCAGTTTTTGGATGGAAAAATATCCCTTCTTATTAAATCCATTCCCCCGAAACAGAAGTTTAAAAAGAAATTCCTAAGGTGCATTAGAAATAAATTATAATGTGCAAAAGGCCTTAGCCTAAGGATCAAGATTTTCTAAAAATTTTAGATTATGGTCCAATTAAGGTTCCTATGGACCAATAAGATTAATCCAAATGTAGGGAGGAGATAAATTGAAGAATAAAAGAAAAACCCCCCAAAAATGAGTAAATGCTCACATAAGATGAAGAGTGGACTAAGGACCAAAGAAAAGAGTAAAAAAACTGAATTTTGACCCCTCAGTGTGGGGATCTCCCCTCATGAATTAGGCACCTTTTTCTCATCATTACCCCAAATTCTTAATCAATAAAATGAGATATTTTCATCTCTCCTCTCTCCTATTCAAAACTAGATCCAAAAAGTAAGCTGAACTGATGCAAAAATGGTCAAAAATTGACCAAACTGCTCTGGAAAATTCTAGAATCAATTTGCTTGGTTAGAGGCTCACTTTTTCCTATAAATAAAAGCCTCCCCCTTTGTAAAAGCTTAATGGTATTTATGCACTGTTACTCTACTCTTGTCCTGAGCCATCTACATTGAATTTTTTAATAATTCAATTGTTTTTGGCCTAATCCTCTCCACCAAAGTGAATTGGTGGCCACTATTGCTTCAAACAATAGTAGAACCCTCAATCCCTCAAGCCAAAGGAGAGCTTACAGGCTCCATGTAAGCTAATTTTTCTTACTTGTTTATGAAATTAAATCTATGGTTTTCTTGATTTTTATATTTTGTAGTTGATTGAATTAAATTCAAATGCTATGCCTTTAATGAAAAGGCCACCCTCTTCTCTTCTTTACATTCCAACCTTTCTTAATCCTAGAAAGATTAACTAAGTGGTTAATTAAACTCTTCTTATTGTTTACTCTCTTGAATTTAGAAAATTGTGTAGATTAGAGTTCTATAGTTCTAAATTGGGTTAGTTAACTTAAATAAGGAAAGAAAAAAATGAGAAATGGTTAGCCATACAAAGGAGGTTATGGTAAAATTTTTTAGAATTTTATGAAAAAAAGAAATTTTGTTTTTATGTTATTCCAAAAGAGTAATTCCCACCATTTTTGCATCTAAAAGAAATATTCTAATTACTCCATGTACATATTCACCTATGAATATGCATGGATATCACTGATATTAACTATTAAATTTGATTTTTATGCATAGAAAGATGCATAAAGGAATTTTTTATTACAAAAGTGTTATTCTTATTAAAATATATTTTTATGCATAGAAAGATGCATAAAGGAATTTTTGTTATTACAAAAGTGTTATTCTTATTAGAATTGATTTTTATGCATAGAAAGATGCATAAAGGAATTTTTTTATTACAAAAGTGTTATTCTTATTAAAATTGATTTTTATGCATAGAAAGAGGCATAAAGGAAAATTTTTTATTACAAAATTGTTATTCTTATTAAATTTGATTTTTATGCATAGAAAGATGCATAAAGGAATTTTTTTATTACAAAAGTGTTATTGTTATTAAATTTGTTTTTTATGCATAGAAAGATGCATAAAGGACTTTTTTTATTACAAAAGTGTTATTCTTATTAAATTTGATTTTTATGCATAGAAAGATGCATAAAGGAATTTTTTTATTACAAAAGTGTTATTCTTATTAAATTTTATTTTTATGCATAAATAGATGCATAAAGAAATTCTTTTTATTTTAAAAGTGTTATTCCTATTAAATTTGATTTTATGCATAAATAGATGCATAAAAGGATTTTTTTATAAAAGTGTTATTCCCATTGAAGTTGATTTTTATGCATAAATAGATGCATAAAGAATTTTTATATCAAAATTAGAATTCTCTTAAATTTTATGTTTAAATTCTATGAGTATTTTTTAAATGAATAATTAAATACTCTAAGAGAAACTTCTATCGTTTTATATTCTCACGAATTGTAAAAAAAAAATCAAGAAATCTATCGGGATTGAAATATTCAGATAAATGAATAATTTATTCCTCGTTGGAATTCGTAACTACTTTAGAAATCAGTTAAGTGAATATTCAAAGAAAGAAATTCAGTAAAATAGTAACTAAATTATCAAACCTTTTCGAGAAAGATAGTTCAGGAAAAATCTTATCCGACTTGAACCTTGAATCAGACTAGGACCAAGACCAAACTCTTTTGTCAGTTTCAAGGAAAGAAGGTGTGACCAGTTTAGAAAAATACACTCAAAACTCTCGCCAAATCTGAAACTAAGTTTGAGACCCTTGGAATTGATCTGTGGATCAAGGTTATAGAATTCGAGAAATTCTAGTATGAAATTTAGAATTCCGATCAAGAAGTTTTGGGGATACTAATTCAAGAAATACTCCTTGTATTCAAAAGAAATACTCCTTGTATTCAAAAGAAAATCAAACTGAAAACTTGCATAGAAACCCTGTTTTGTTAAAGGACTTTCTTACGCCAGAATGCTGGAGGGAGCATTTGGTATATGTTTTTCTAAGGGAAGTTCCGTTGCAAGAGTTGGCGAGGAGTGTTTAAAGGATAGCTCACGCAGCAAAGGTGCGCTTTCGGTATAGTACGATGGACGAGGGCCGACGAAGCGGTCCCTGAGTGAAGTGCCAGGACACCTAAGGAGGATCCTAGAGGATTCTGACCAGGCCATATGGTGCACTTCTGGTACGATGGATGAGGGCTGACGAAGCGGTCCCTAAGTGAAGTGCCAGGACACCTAAGGAGGATCCTGGAGGGTTCTGACTAGGCGATGCACGGGCTCACGGTGCCTAGGACACCCATGCGTATGTGGTGGAAGATATGTATGATGGACGAGATGATTATTATAATCTGTTAGTTTGCTTATCAGTTGGTCTCAACGAAGAGTCCACAGTGATACTGTTTTTTGAGAAACAAGGGTCTGGATGGAATTTTTGAGTTATGACATCTATAACCAATAACTGTTTGTCAATGGATTATTTTATAAGCTAAAGTTTTAAAGAGGAGTGTGTGCATATCTGTATTTGAAAGCAAAAGTTATGAAAGGCATTCAATTATGGGTGGGTGAGTAATTGTCTGTTCTACCAATTCCAGTGGTTGGGTGGTGGCTAACCCATGGGCCGGACAGGCTGGAATCAGTGGAGTTTTAATAATTAAATTGAAATAATAGGAATACCCTTAGAATTCGAGTAGTTGAATAAAAACCTGAAGAATTTCTGAAATGAGTAGATCAACAGCTGTGCCTAATTTCGGTTAGAAAAAAAGCGTTGATTTTCTCAGATGATTAGATCAACAGCTGTGCCGATTTCAGTTAGGAAAAAGCGTTGATTTCTTCAAATTAAGTCAGTGATAGTTTTCCTTCTATCTAGTTTAATCAGGTGAAGGATAGTTTAGTCTCTTGACCCGTTAGAAAATTTGTTAAGAAAATAAAAAAGGTGGAATTGTCCTTGTTTTCCGGGCAAGGGAAATTTTCCCGGTTTCGGTTTTGGAATGACCACCAGTTTAGTCTCGTGTGTATGGACATTCTGTTGAAATTTGAGCATTATGATGAGCTATGGTGGATCAAACACTAGAATCAACATCATTAACAAAGTGATTAGCAAATAATTAAGATGTAGTGGATAATTAGCAAATAGATTAATGTAGGCATGGATACTCAAAAACCAGCAAATTCTCATTAGGGCAATATCTCAATTTATAGAGTTTACATCAAGCATCAAATCCCACTGATTTATCCATGATTCACTCCACCTCTTTTCCCTGATTCTCTCCACCTCTTCACTTTTCCCAAAATATCTCCCAGAATATCTCCACACTTCCCAGAATATCTCCACACTTCCTAAATCTTCTCATGCTACCCTTTATTCTCTCCCAGTAGATTCTTCTCACCTTTTCACAGGTTCTTTCACATTTACTCATTCTCTTTTACAACCTCTAACCAAGGGCTTGTTCCCACACACACCCTATTCACTTGTATTTTCAACACCTCCCCTCAAGTGAATACTCCTAGTACACCTAGACTCTATACCAAGTTTGCCTCCCCTTACTTGATAGTCCGCGACTAGTGTCTACACCTCCCCTCAAGTTATCTTAGCACACCTGGACCCTGTATCAATTTTCTTTCTTACTTGACAGTCCGCGACCAGTGCCTCAAGTCCCTAAACTCCATAGTCCTTGACACACTCTCTCTCTATGTGTCCAAGGCTACTATAAGTGCCCGCGACCTTGACTAAAGTGCTCACACATACAACTACCACGTGGCCTACATCATCGGTGGCTCAGAGGTGGTTTTACTTTGTTGGGGCAGGTTACATTGGGTTGTGGGGTCTCTCTCTCTCTCTCTCTCTCTCTCTCTCTCTCTCAGAGATTTTCACATGGCTCCTCACTCTTTGGAGCCTCACATCTTCTCTTGTCTCTTCAGTCTTCTTGTCGTGGCAGCTTCTCTCCACGCGTCCGTCTCTTCTTTCAGTCTTCTTGTGGCAGCTTCTCTTCTTGTGTCCATGTCTTCCTTTAGATCTTCTTGGTGTGGATCTTCCTCTTGGAAAGAGATATTCTTCTTCTTTCATGGCTGGGGCCATGAGCTTGTCCGTCGGGTCTTCTTGCTCCATGTGAGCAACATGTTTCAATGTTTTGCTGAGAGTTCCTTTGGGCTTTTTATGTTTATCTTGTGTCATTATGCAATGCAAACCCAAATTTATGCGGGAGGTCTTACCTCTTGCCTTATTCTAGACAAGGACAGTGTCTGATCCCATTTTTACACTCATGCAATGTGCCCAATACATAATGCATATAGCATTCACTCTCATGCACATTCTAAATGCAACTCTGGCTGTGACTAATCTTGAATTTGAGTGAGATTTACAGGCATTAACCAAGGGTTAAATGCAAAATGATGATTATCACAATTTTATTAGCACAATTTTCCTAGAAATTACATTAAATCAAGGGTAGCCAATTTGTACGGGATGGTTAGAGCTCTTGAATTTAGAAAATTGTGTAGATTAGAGTTCTATAGTTCTAAATTGGATTAATTAACTTAAATAAAGAAAGATAAAAATGAGAAATGGTCAGCCATACAAAGGAGCTTATGGCAAAATTTTTCACAATTTTGTGAAAAAGAAAGTCTGTTTTTATGTTATTCCAAAAAAGTAATTCCCACCATTTTTGCATCTAAAAGATATATTCTAATTACTCCATGTACATATTCACCTGTGAATATGCATGGATATCACTGATATTAATTATTAAATTTAATTTTTTTACATAAAAAGATGCATAAAGGAATTTTTTATTACAAAAGTGTTATTCTCAAATTGATTTTTATGCATAGAAAGATGCATTAGGAAATTTTAATTATTACAAAAGTGTTATTCTTATTAAAATTGATTTTTATGCATAGAAAGATACATAAACGATTTTTTTTATTACAAAAGTGTTAATTAAAATTAATTTTTATGCATAGAAAGATGCATAAAGGATTTTTTTAATTACAAAATTAGTATTCTTATTAAATTTGATTTTTATGCATAGAAAGATGCATAAAGAAAATTTTTTATTACAAAAGTGTTATTCTTATTAAATTTGATTTTTATGCATAGAAAGATACATAAAGGAATTTTTTTTATTACAAAAGTGTTATTCTTATTAAATTTGATTTTTATGCATAGAAAGATGCATAAAGGAATTTTTTATTACAAAAGTGTTATTCTTATTAAATTTGATTTTTATGCATAAATAGATGCATAAAGAAATTCTTTTATTTTAAAAGTGTTATTCCTATTAAATTTGATTTTATGCATAAATAGATGCATAAAAGGATTTTTTTATAAAAGTGTTATTCCCATTGAAGTTGATTTTTATGCATAAATAGATGAATAAAGAATTTTTATATCAAAATTAGAATTCTCTTAAATTCT
The DNA here is from genome assembly GCF_041138505.1 of Cibotium barometz. Classification (NCBI taxonomy): domain Eukaryota; kingdom Viridiplantae; phylum Streptophyta; class Polypodiopsida; order Cyatheales; family Cibotiaceae; genus Cibotium; species Cibotium barometz. The sequence goes on along the minus strand of NC_141100.1, from coordinate 6,742,437 downwards.
ATATTTAAATTCTATGAGTATTTGTTAAATGAATAATTAAATACTCTAAGAGAGAAATTTCTATCGTTTTATATCCTCACGGATTGTAAAAAGAAAATTCAAGAAATCTATCGAGTTCGAAATATTCAGATAAATGATTAATTTATTCCTCATTGGAATTCTTAATTAATTTAGAAATCAGTTAAGTGAATATTCAAAGAAAGAAATTCAGTAAAACAGTAACTAAATTATCAAACCTTTTCGAGAAAGATAGTTCAGGAAAAATCTTATCCGACTCGAACCTTGAATCAGACCAGGACCAAGACCAAACTCTTTTGCCAGTTTTGAGGAAAGAAGGTGTGACCAGTTTAGAAAAATACACTCAAAACTCTCGCCAAATCTGAAACTAAGTTTGAGACCCTTGGAATTGATAAGTGGATCAAGGTTATAGAATTCGAGAAATTCTGGTATGAAATTCAGAATTCCGATCAAGAAGTTTTGGGGATACTGATTCAAGAAATACTCCCTGTATTCAAAAGAAAATCAAACAGAAAACTTGCATAGAAACCCTGTTTTCTTAAAGGACTGTCTTACGCAAGAATGCTAGAGGGAGCATTTGGTATATGCTTTTCTAAGTGAAGTCAAAACCTGCCCAAGTCTTGACTAGCCTCGGTATGGTTGAAAAATGGTGCATTTCGGGTACGATGGACGAGGGCCGACGAAGCGGTCCCTAAGTGAAGTGCCAGGACACCTAAGGAGGATCCTAGAGGGTTCTGATGACCAGGTGATGCACGGGCTCACGGTGCCTAGGACACACTTGCGTATGTCATGGAAGATATGTATGATAGACGAAATGATTATTGTAATCTGTTATACTGGATCTCGTTGCTGATCAGTTGGTCTCAACAGAGAGTCCAGAGTGATACTGTTTTTTGAGAAACAAGGGACTGGATGAAATTTTTGAGTTATGACATCTGTAACCAATAACTGTTTGTCAATGGATTATTTTATAAGCTAAAGTTTTAAAGAGGAGTGTGTGCGTATCTGTATTCGAAAGCAAAAGTTAAGAAAGCCATTGAACTCAAGCAATAGCTTAGGCAGCTGTTAGAACAAGGGTTTGTAAGACCCAGTGTTTCACCGGGGGAGTGCCAATGTGGATTACAGAGGTCTCAATCAGCTGACAGTTAAGAATAAGTATCATATCCCTAGAATTGATGAGCTTCTAGACAGGCTAAATGGAGCCCAGATCTTTACAAAGATAGATCTCAAATCAAGGTATTACCAAATCAAGATTAATGATCAAGATATCCCAAAGACAGCCATCAATACTCGCTATGGGCACTATGAATTTACTGTCATGACATTTGGATTGACAAATGCCCCAGCTACATTCTATCGCCTAATGCAGAACATTCTCAGAGAATACTTGGATGATTTTGTTCTTGTTTTCTTTGATGATATTCTGATTTACTCAAAGAATGCAGCTGACCATGAAGCTCACGTCTGTAAAGTTCTTGAGATTCTATGGAAGCACCAACTTTTTGCAAAAAAGAACAAATGCACTTTCTCTATCGACTATGTTGAATACTTGGGCTTTCTGCCATCCAAAGATGGAATTTCTCTAGATTCCGCAAAAGTCCAAGCACTCATAGATTGGCCTGAACCAAAGACAGTGAAAGAAGTCAGGGGATTCTTGGGATTAACTGGTTGGTATAGAATTTTTATACCTAAGTATGCTCTCATTGCTTCCCCCCTGACTAATCTTCTCAAGAAGAATACCCTGTTTCAATGGTCTACCAGGTATCAGAGCGCTTTTGATAAGCTGAAGACCGCCTTGGTATCCAATCCCATTCTGAAGTTGCCAAATTTCTCTCTATCCTTTGAGGTAGTAATAACTGATGCCAGTGGTTTTGCCGTGGGAGGTGCGCTCATGCAGGAAGGTCATGCAAAGGCCTATGAATCCCGAAAACTCAGAACACATGAGAGAAATTATGCTGTCCATGACTTGGAGCTACTTTCAATAGTCTATGCCCTGAAGGCCTATGAATCCCGAAAACTCAGAACACATGAGAGAAATTATGCTGTCCATGACTTGGAGCTACTTTCAATAGTCTATGCCCTGAAGTTGTGGAGACATTACCTACTGGGTCAAAGATTCACTTTGATGTGACAGATCATCAGAGCTTAAAGTGGATCTTCACTCAAAAGGATCTCAACATGCGCCAAAGAAGGTGGATGCAGACCCTACAGGAATTACCCTGCAGGAATTTGATTTTGAAATCAAGTACCACCCACGCAAAGAAAATGTGGTAGCAGATGCCCTCAGCCCTCCTTGCTTGCAATCACAATGGTGTCAAATCCATCGATTAATGAAGCAAGAGAGAAGATCATGTAGGATAGATTCTTTGGTCCTATTGCTACCCTACTTATGCAGGAAAGCAAAACTCCTCAAGAGTTGAACTGACTTCAAGGGTACAGCCTGGATGAGGGAATTATGTATTAGCAGGCTATGCATTCCCAATGATGAGGGAACTAAGGGTCAAATTCTGAATGAAGCCCATGATAGCCTTGTAGCAAGACATCCAGGTTTCATCTCAAGACCTTCATGTCTATAAAGAAAAGCTTCTTATCATGTACCTCAATGCCTGATATGTCAGAAAGTCAAAGCCGAGAGAGTAAAAATGCCTGGGAAGTTACATCCATTAGACATCCCCCAGATGAAGTGGGAATGTGTTAGTATGGATTTTATTACTGGACTACCTTCAGTAGTGCAATCAGGTTATAACTCCATCTTCGTGGTAGTTGACAGACTAACCAAAGGTACCCATCTGATTCCAGTAAAAGAAACCTACATTGCAGTGGATATGGCTAAAATGTTCCTAAAGGAAATCTTCAGATTGCATGGCCTACCGAGGAGGATAGTAAGTGATTGAGATCCCAAATTCACGTCAAGATTCTAGACTCCATTTTTCGAAGCAGTAGAAACTTTCTTAGATCTTAGCACAGCTTACCACCTCGAGACTGATGGTCAAACAGAAAGGGTGAACCAAGTAATCGAAGATATACTTCGGTCATGCTAGCAGGGAACCCAAGAAGTGGCTAACCTATCTGCACCTAGTCGAATTCGCCTACAATGCTTCTTATCACCGAAGTATCGGGATGAGCCCTTTCAAAGCTCTGTAGTATGGACAAGACTGCCTAACACCGTTAACTTGGTCCGACACATTGATTAGGGTCGAGATGTCCAGACAGATGCTTGACAACATGGAGCAGCAGATGCAGTCAATCTGCAGATATAAAAGCTGCCTAGGATAGACAAAAGCAGTATGCAGATAAGAAGAGGTCAGACAGAAAATTCAAAGAAGCAGATATGGTCTTCAATCCAATACGCCCCAAAAGAAGTTCTCTATCTCTTGGGAAGTACAAGAAGTTATCCCCCGGATACTGTGGGCCATATCTGATTACAAAGAAAGTAGGTGACTTAGCCTATGAACTTCTTCTGCCTCCTCATCTCAAAGTACATAATGTATTTCATGTCAGCCTACTTAAGAAATATGTACCGAGCCCGAAACATGTGCTTAATGATGAACTCTTAACTTCTTCAACCCAAGGGCAGATGGAACTCCAACCTGAAGAAATCCTTGATGTTCGAGAGAAAGTTCTCAGGAACAGAATTCTGAGAGAATTATTAGTCGAATGGAAGTTCTATCCTTTTTAAAAAGAATTTGATTTTAATGCATAAATAGATGCATAAATTCTTTTTATTTTAAAAGTGCTATTCCTATTAAATTTGATTTTATGCATAAATAGATGCATAAAAGGATTTTTTTATAAAAGTGTTATTCCCATTGAAGTTGATTTTTATGCATAAATAGATGCATAAAGAATTTTTATATTTAGAATTCTCTTAAAATCTATGTTTAAATTCTATAAGTATTTGTTAAATGAATAATTAAATACTCTAAGAGAGAAATTTCTATCGTTTTATATTCTCATAGATTGTAAAAAGAAAATTCAAGAAATCTATCAAGATCGAAATATTCAGATAAATGATTAATTTATTTCTCATTGGAATTCGTATCTAATTTAGAAATCAGTTAAGTGAATATTCAAAGAAAGAAACTCAGTAAAATAGTAATTGAATTATCAAACCTTTTCTAGAAAGATAGTTCAGGAAAAATCTTATCCGACTCGAGCCTTGAATCAGACCAGGACCAGGACCAAGACCAAACTCTTTTTTCAATTTCGAGGAAAGAAGGTGTGACCAAAATGCACTCAAAACTCTCGCCATATGTGAAACTAAGTTTGAGACCCTTCGAATTGATCCGTGGATCAAGGTTATAGAATTCGAGGAATTCTGGTATGAAATTCAGAATTCCGATCAAGAAGTTTTGGGGATACTGATTCAAGAAATACTCCTTGTATTCAAAAGAAAATCAAACTGAAAACGTGCATAGAAACCCTGTTTTCTTAAAAGATTGTCTTACACCAGAATGTTGGAGGGAGCATTTGGTATATGTTTTTCTAAGGGAATTTCGGTTGCAACAGCTAGCGGGGAGCGTTCAAAGGACAGCTCACGCGGGAGAGCCTGCCCAGGTCTTGACCAGCCTCGGTATGGTTGAAAAATGGTGTGCTTCTCTGGTGCAATGGACGAGGGCCGACGAAGCGGTCCCTGAGTGAAGTGCCAAGACACCTAAGGAGGATCTTGTGGAGGGTTCTGACCACGCGATGCATGGGCATGCGGTGCCCTGGACACCCATGTATATGTCGTGGAAGATATGTATGATGGACGAAATGATTATTGTAACCTGTTACTGGATCTCATTGTTTGCTGATCAGTTGGTCTCAATGGAGAGTCCAGAGTGATACTGTTTTTTGAGAAATAAGGGACTGGATGAAATTTTTGAGTTATGACATTTGTAACCAACTATTATCAATGGAATTTTATAAGCTAAAGTTTTAAAGAGGAGTGTGTGCATATCTGTATTCGAAAGCAAAAGTTAAGAAAGGCATTCAATTATGGGTGGGTGAGTAATTGTCTGGTTCTACCGATTCCAGAGCCTGGAATCAGTAGAGTTTTAATAATTAAATTGAAATAATAGGAATACGCTTAGAATTCGAGTAGTTAAATAAAAACATGAAGAATTTCTCAAATGAGTAGATCAACGGTTGTGCCTGATTTCGGTTAGGAGAAAAGCGTTGATTTCCTCAAATGATTAGATCAACGGCTGTGCTTGATTTCGATTAGGAAAAAGCGTTGATTTCTTCAAATTAAGTCAGTGATAGTTTTCCTTCTATCTGGTTTAATCAAGTGAAGGATATGGAGTCTCTTGATCTGTTAGAAAATTCGTTAAGAAAATAAAAAAGGTGGAATCGTCCCCGTTTTCCGGGCAAGAAAAATTTTCTCAATTTCGGTTCCGGAATGACCACCAGTTTAGTCTCGTGTCTGGACATTCGAGGAGACGAGGCCCCGAGTGGGAAACCCTGCCCCGCGCAAGAGGAAGTTACTTCCGTTACTGCTAGCAACCGAGAATCCGATGCGCGGAGGGGCAGAGGGGTCTCACAGTCCTATACGCACTTCATAAACATATTGCAAAACATAAATGTATATATATATATTTTTTTCCCTAGAGAAGCAAAGAGGAACAACATCCACTTTACCTTGTCTATCAAAACACCAAATCTTTTCCTTGTTTTGGTTGAGTAACTCCATACTCCTCAGACAATAACTTTGTACCCATGAATATACCCTTCTCAAGTTGGGATATTTACAGAGCCATCTTTAACCAAATGCTCGAGCCACTTACTACGAAGCACTCATCTAGATTAAAAGACATTCACTCAACGACTATGTCAATCTCTAAACTCTACGGTTAGCATCTAACCATGAGTTCTACTAGGCTGTGATAGTAGCCTTAGACTTTAACTTTCAGTGTGAATATAAAAAGAAAAGTCCTTAAAGAAGTTGCTCAAAACTTTGTGGTACCACCTCACTACCATGATTGAGCATAGCATGAAAACAATTTCACGCATACTCAACTACACACTGAACACTCTTACCAATTTGGTTTAGCACCAAATTGACAAGGTTAGGGATTTATCAAGAATAACAAGAACCTTGTGACTTTCCATAAAATTTGGGCTCATTTTTGGGAAGTCAACACTTATATAAATGAATCTATCACTTTCTTCCGAATAAATTTATCACCCCCATTTGACACAAGGTCAAGCAAGCATGAAGGGTCCACCCTTAAGCGCTCCATCTTAGTACATAACCCAAGAGATTCGTCTGATTGCTCTGGATTAACGCTCACTCTTCTTCTTGTAGAAACCTCAACTAATCACTCTGGATATTGTGGAAAGTGTGTGCACATATAGCTATATCATGCCTAAGTATACCAAATGATCAAGTTATTGCTGAGCACTACATGCTAGCATCAAGATCAAGATCTGCAAAGTGTAATCACTTTGGATTATCACCAAATTTACTACAGTTTGCCTCTACTCTCTCTGGATCAGCTCTAAACTTGGAGTTTACTGTTGAACCACCATGTTCAGTTTTAAACTCACCAAACATGTTAAAATACTCCACTAAGCTCTTTGGCTTGGAATTCTTTCTAGCATTTTATAAAACTACGTTGGAACCAATGACAATAAATAACCATGCTCATTCGGAGTGAAGTACTTCTCACTTTAACCAACTTTTAACCCCATCACATATTGGTAATGATCCACTCATTTCCCAGTGCCTTGCAACTGGTAGGTTCTATAAGGACATGAACTTTACAACACTAAATAGCCCAAGAAAACTAAGAATTTACTTTTTTAATTTATGAAAATCATTCCATACTTCCATAATTTGTGCGGTAGCAGCCAAACATGTGCTCAAAAATGAACACCAGTGTTGGATATAGGCGAGATTAGGCTACGTGACAATTAGGCTTTAGACAATTAAGGTGACGATGGTCATTTAAACAACACAATACATAATAAGTCTTTGTCATAAATAAATCTATAAAGAAAAAAATTAAAACTAATTTCTTGTTAGAAACTTAAAATAATATACTTTTAAATAACTTAACATATCCTTATCTAAAACTAGCTCTCTCTCTCTCTCTCTCTCTCTCTCTCTCTCTCTCTCTCTCTCTCTCTCTCTCTCTTAGAAAGTAACATCTTTTATATGTTAATAAAACATATACATTAGAAACCTAAAATAAAATAGTTTAAAATTAATAAAAATATATATATTAATAACTTAAAATAAAATAGTTTAAAATTAATAAATAAAATGATTCATAAAAAATTTAGCTTTCTTTTAATCTCAAGGTGGTCTCATTGTATTGAAATCCCATATAACCACATGATAACAAATGTGTTTTTAAAATCCTCCTATTTTTAAATTTCAATATCTTAGTTTTGATCTCGAGGTGGTCACTCTTTTTTTTATAACCACGTGAGAGAAAACATGTATTTAAAACACCCTTATTTTTTAATTTAAATATTTTGAGCACATTTGTTTACTGCCCCTTTGTTTGTATACGTGTTTAGATTTTTAATTTTATACCCTCTTACATAAATTTACATACATGAACTACAATAAATAACTATTGTTTAATTCCCTTCTATATGTATACAACATGTAATTCCCTCAATTAAAAACACTCCCCTCTATTAACTGTCATGCTATACATAAAGTGCCCCTCCCCCCCTTGATGGGGTTTTAATGTAATTGAAGTTTCATCTAGAAAATTAAATGGTAATCTCTATCTCTCGATATTTAAAGAAAAGTAAATATATCTAGGCTAGCCTTGATACTAAGTAGAGTTTAAGTGTAAAACTATGTTGCTCATGAACAAGTTTGAAGCGAGTGCCTACCATGTAACTACTGTGTCATGTGCTATATGGCTCTGTTACAACTTACTATCCTTCACTTTCATCACTAAAGGTCCTTCACTAAATGAAGGAATGACTCATTCCCTTTGAGATTATAGTTTTGAGGGGAGACTTGTGGCACCTCTCACCTTTTCTCGTCATACCTGCTGTGAATTAACCACCATAACCATAGCCAAAAGTTTGGCAAATAAACAAGAAGAGCATAAAAGCAAAATATGCATGACAAAGAGAATGGGTTCAATCTCCCCCCATGCATGAGTGAGCATGCTTCCTCATGCATGTATTTTTGTATTAGTAGAAAACAAGTTCTCAAAATAGCTTGATACATTCCACTTTGGGCTATTAATATCAAAAAAAGTAACTTGGTCTCCAAGCTTGGCTATTTACATTCAAATTGTAGCAATTTAATTAAATGAAACTATGGGCGGGCGACCATCAGCGCACACCAAAACCCGATGGTCACGCACCAGCCAAAATCCATCACACCCATGCTACTCCATGCATTGATCTACTCACCCAAAACACAAGACACATTAAATCTCACTTATCTGCCCATCACGATGCGACCACTGCTCCACACTCTCGCGCGTAGCTAGTTATGACTATGTGGCAAATGAGTGTACCATAAATATCACATAAAATATCAAATAATTCCATAATTTACATTTCCATAACATACCGCAGGGTTAAAAAAGCAACTATCCTCAATTGTGTGAAATAAACAAAAGCAAGGGTGGCCAACCTCATGCTGTAGTGCTGCCTCAATTGGCAAATCGGCACTAAATCAACATGTTGCCTTGGTCGACGAATCGGCACTAAAATAACGTGCTGCCTCTAATCGACAAATCGGCACTAAATAAATGTGCTGCCTCAATCGGTGAATCAGCACTAAACAAATGTGCTGCCTCAGTCTTGGCAAATCGGCACTAAATGAATGTGCTACCTCAGTCGGTAAATCGGCACCAAAACGTGTGGAAGAACTATGACACTGCCTCAGTCAACGAATCGATGTCCATAAAAGAATCAATGTGACTGTGAGTGGTATGCTAGAATCAAGTATCGATAGTGTGGGGTAAGTGATGTTTCAGGAATCCACTGTGATTCCTCAATAGAATGATTCTTATACTTCACCAAGTAACGATGATACACAGTGTCAGTAGTACGGGTGGTTGTTTGGTCATGGTCAATAATACTTTTAGGTACTAGAACTTCATAGTCATCCTCTAGGAGAGGAGGGTCATCAATAACAGGGTTAATAGGAGTGGGGCCTTTAAAGGGTCTCAATAAACTAATGTGGAATGAGTTATGTATCTTCCAAAGTGAGTGGGAATGCCCAAGTGGTTCATTTAATTGTTGGATAATTGTGAACGATCCATAAAATCTAGGAGCCAACTTGATCTTAGGATGCTTGGCAATATTCTTTAAGCGTCTTTTCTCTATGCGAAGCCAAACTAGATCATTTTCTTTGAATTTCATGGGTTGGTATTTCTTGTTGGCTTGAGCGATGTATTTCATTTGTGCTCGCTTAATAGATTCAGTGACTTGAGCTAGAATAACAGCATGCATGAGCTAAGTATCAGCACACTAGTTATGGTAGAGACAGGATTGGAAGTTTCTTGCCATAGATAGCTCAGTAGCCAAATGGAGGGTATTGCTATAAGCAAATTGAAGTAGAGGCAAATGTAGATCCCAATTAGAGGGTCGGTCAGTAGTATAGGATCTAAGAAGATCCATAATAGTGTTGTTTAGTAGCTTCAGTCTAGCCATTGATTTCTGGATGGAAAGCGGATGTAAAGTCCATTTTAGAACCTAAGTTCTTGAATAAAGCAACCCAAAAAATAATTGCAAAAACGGCCATCTCGGTTAGAGAGAATGACTTTGGGAAAGCCATGGTGAGAACAACCTAAGAGGTAGACATGGTCTTCTTGCAAGGTACAAAGTATGCTTGCTCGTGCTAAATCTATCAACTATGGTCCATATCATGTCATTATGAGAGGACGTAGTCGGCTAACCAGTAATAAAGTCCATTGAAATCTCTTCCCATGGACCTTTGGGAATAGGTAGGGGCATTAAAAGACCAAAAGATTTACCATGATAGTGTTTAATTCTTTGACAAATAATAATACATTCAAACACAAATTTAGCAATGTCATGTTTCATGTCAAGCCACAAGAAATATTCTTTACATCAGCTAATGTGGATTGAATTCCTCTATGTCCCATATATGCAAGAGCATGCATCTCAGTTATGGCTAGTTCTCTAAATGGTGCAATGATGCAAAGTCTCTTTTGAAAGAACAAAAATCCATTTGCATAAGTGTAATCATTTAGTTGCAAAGAATTGTTAGCATGTATGGCATTCCATGCAAGTGAAAAATAAGGATCATCAGCATATTAGTCAATCATTACATCGAAAGATTGTACTTGAATAGCAGACACATTATTCAAATAAGCATGTTTAAGCATATCAAATGAATTAGAATTACAAATAGGACTTCGGTTATCATCAAGAGGTATACAACTTAAAGCATTTGCAACATTAACGCGGCCCAGTTGATATTGGTTCATAGGGTGAAAATTTTGGATAAAAGAAGCCCATTTGATGTGGCGATCCGATATTAAAGATTGGGTCAACCAGTGCTTGATAGCCTGTTGACTCATCTTTATTAGTACCTCAAATCCCATGAGATAATGCTTCCATATGTTTGAGGGCATGGACAACAGCCACCAAAAGTTCCTTGTCATAGGTACTATCTTGTGTTCTGACATGCTGAAAAAATGACTCACTCAAACAAATTACATGCATGGGAAATCAAAGTTGCCTTCCCCATATAAATGTAATACTTCAAGATAGGATGATGGAATCCGAGAAGTGGGTTTGTCTTTGGCATGAACTTTGTTGATGGATTTGACTTTGGCTTTCTTCACGGCTTTAATATATTTGACATACTTTGCATTGTTGGACTCACATGAAGAGGGCATGTTGAGCTTACAAAAAATAGTGATTAATATCCACTAATCACTCATTAGTGATTGAGTTCACTATTTTGGAAAACTAAAAAACTGGGCCACCTTGGAGTGAAAGAATGGATGCCTTTCACTAAATATTTTCAAAAAAGGCTTCAATAGCAATGTATCCACATGATAATCATCACCCTAAACACTTGATTAAGTAAAAAATCATTACTTAATCTCTGTTTTGACCAAGGTACCTTCTGTGGTTGCCACAGTGCTGGAGGAGCTATAAGCAGTCGTTTTCAGCCGATTCTGATGCTACAGACGCGTTCGCCATGCCCGAAAACCCTCGGGGCTGAAGGGAATTAGACCAATTTGTAGTGGTTGACTCAATTTTTACAAAAAATCAGATTTTCCTCTTCATGATGGCGTCGACGATTCCGCCTGCTGTGCTGCTGCTGCTGCTGCGAGCTGCATTTTGCTTCGTGCCTTCACGTGGAGGGTCGCCTAGGAGATAGCTTGAGGCCCCTAAGAGGGCTTGACCATTGGTGAAGTGGCTTGTGCACAGCAAGGCAAAGTTCAGCTGTGGGTGCAGATGAGCTATGGTGAAAAGAGGTAAAAGTGTCTTAATTAATGAGGGATGATTAGCAAATGAGATTAGGGACTACACATAGCTTGAGGGTGACTAACTTGGCTCTGATACCATGTTAGAAAACATGGGAGCTCAAGGATGGATTGAGCACATGATTAGAGCAAGGATTAAGAACTAGGAAGCAAGAGTATGCTTAAACATGGCTAGATTAGCTAAAGACAAATAATATGAGCATAATGACAATGTGAATAAGGCAAAAGCTTGGTGTATTCTTCATTAGATGAGGAGCCTTTAAATAGGCTGAAGTACAAAAGGATTATGGAGGAGATTAGGATCTAATCCTAATCAAGATGCTTATCACTTGCCTAGAAGCGAGCACCCAAAGCCTAGAGTAGAGTGCAAGATGTAGAGATTCTCCACTAAGGCATATAAAAAACTGAAAATAGAACCATCCAAAAAAGGAGCTACTAACCCTTAGAGAAATAATCTACTAAGGTCTACTACTAAAACCAAGCTACTAAACCTTAGAGAAATAATCTACTAAGGTCCACTACTAAAGCCATGTAGAGGGGCCATAAATTCCAATATGTCAGAGTGCCTAAATGCTCCTTAATGAGCAATCACAGTTTTTTTTTCTTTTTATACTTTCCCACAGCTCTTTATAGCCTCAAGAGGCTTGGTGTACTCTTTGCTGGATCAAACGGGTGTCTGTTTGCCCTAATTAGCTTAGGCGCTATACGCACGTGAACGACCTGAGATATTTTTTCAGAAAAAGTGTATGTTAGGAACTTCCCAGATGGAATCAAGAGCTTTTTGATGGTTTCAAGAAATTTTTTGAGAGATTAAGCTACTCCTAATGCATGCTAACACTCTAGTCCAAACAATTGCAACCAAAAACACACAATTAAACTAGAATTAATGATCTTAGATTCTATGTTTAAACTAAAGAAAGCTAACATTCACTAAAAAATGCATTCTCTTGCATTGTTTGATGCAATGATGCAAACTAAGCCTAGTACACACTCTTTGCATTCTCTTGCATTGTTTGATGCAATGGATGCAAACTAAGCCTAGTACACACTCTTTGCAAGCCCTAAGCACATGATAAACCATAAAAACAACAACAAAAATAAAAAATAATCTAAAGATTAAGCAAAAAGCATTCTTTTCAAAAACAAAAAAGAGAGCTATTCTACACCAAATCTCACACAAATCACCATCAAATCCACATATTTTTCATGAAAAACCACTAATCAAGATAATGGGCTATGGGTTATGCATAGATTAGAGATAAAACAATGGAAAAAGCCAAGGGATAGCGGCGCCAAAAATGTTAAGGCTCACCCTAACCCTCTTTGAAACACATCCAAAAAGAGCTCACCCTAACCCTCTTTGAAACACATCCAAAAAGAGCTTACTTGGTGAACCGCGACTGGAGGATCTTTCTAATGGCCAAACTCGTAACCCTTGAGGTCTCCAAGCTTTACAACTCCTTGAGAAGCAATTCCACTGCGTCTCCCGCGCGAGCTTTGTCACACCGTCGCATTGCACTACGGTTCCTCGTTCCTCCTCTCACCTCACTTCACTCACACACACTCACTAGCATGCATTAGGGAGAGAGATTAGCAAGAGCAAGACTCAATTGCACAATGGGAGAGTATATTGTATTATGAGAGAAATTCACTTATATACATGGCCATAAGTGTTTACACCTATGGGGCCGACTGGGCACTTTAGGCTCATAAGCGGCATAATGCTATTACAATGTCCACTCTCATAATATATCCATGAAGTACATCACTTAAGACTTCATCCTAACTTGCTACCACACGTTCTTGAAGCGAGAATCGCCATAAATACTCCGTCACACCATTATGGGCGCCTGTCCAAGTTATAGCTTTGGATACTATTGCTTAATATCTTGAATGTATGACCCTTTGGTGTATCTATCGTGACTCCTTGATGTAAGATAATGGTAGTAGCTCTTGTTAATCTTACAATTTGATTAACATATGTCCAGCCTCAAAACAGTTAAAGCATAGATTTTCTTTTCTAGCTTTCTCGTATTGTTCCTTCTTAGTGGATTTAGATTGGTTTTTCTCTTGAAAATGGCACGGTTTCTTTGCTTAGCGTCCACTTTGCCCTCACTATTGCTCACTCTCGCCCCCTTGTCCCCTGTCTCCCCAAAAGAATTTCTTCTTAAAACTGGAGCCCTTTTTACTCTCAGTTACCTTGCTAAGCTCGGATTTAGAGTGACATGAAATGTCATTAGTATAAATCTGCACATACTTTATGGCCTTACTGAAACCTGTTGGCTGCTTAGGCTCTACAAAAGCCTCATAGTCTAGGTGTAAGTCTCTCATGAATCTGTGTTGGAGAGACGACGGAAAACTCTCTCACTTGTAGCAAGAGTAATATGATCCACATGTAGCTCAATCCAATGGGATTTGCATCCCTTTCGGAGCTAGGGATTCAACCCGTACCGGTGCATAAAAGCTTATCCATTTGATGGAGAGAATGCTAAGAATACTACTACTATTGACATAGACTTAACACACATACAAGCTCAATCTTGTCATTGCTCACTCACTCATCATCCCACTCATCCATGCATCCAAACAAGAAGAAAGCTTAGCTATTGTATACACAAGATCAAAGCATTCTTCATTCTCAAATACTCATTTCCCTAGCATGCACACAAACCTTGAAGCTATCAATAAGAAACATGCACACTAGAGAATTGACATGAGGAGACAAATATCAACTCATTGCATTGAATTAACAAAAATAGAACTTACAACAATGTAGATGGGGAGAGAGAAGAGCTTGCACCTCTATGGAAAAAAGAGGGAGAGCTAGTCTCAAGAGAGCTCAAACATGAGTTTGCCCAATGTGTCCATAAGCTCTCAAATGAGCCACTTTTTATACAAAAACTCTAAAACTCCCAAAAGTTCCCATGTGGGATTATTGTCAAGCCCACTCCCACACTCATCTACAACTTGGAACTCTTTACAAGAGCCCTAAGTATCTTTTTGTTGCATCCTTGCATTGATCTTCACTCGTCATGCAACACTCCCCCCTTCCTATTTTGCGCACGTCCTCGAGTGCGGTAGAAGCAAGAGCTGCAAAAAACAATAGATACAAGTAAAGCCTTTTATTAAAAAAAAACCAGCAATGACAATTTCACACGTGAGCATATAAGTGAAAGGCTGATTAGAGTTTTAAAGAGTGCTAAAAGAGGTGAGTAAAGACTAGTCAAAGTGAGACTAAGTGGTAGATATTGCTATGCAAAGGCAAGTGTGCTTGCACACCACAGGTTATGACCGCAGTCTCAATGTCCTATAAGTATTTAAGTTATTCCTAAGTGGCAAATCTACTCCTAAATATGAGCAATGGTGATTGGACCTCTTCTTCTTTTTTTTCCTTTTTTTTAAAAATAATTTGGTGTGTGTGTAATAATTTGGTGATTGGACCTCTTCTTCTTTTTTTTCCTTTTTTTTAGAAACAATTTGGTGTGTGTGTAAAAGATGATAAAGATGAAGGTTCCATCCCAATGAGACCCAAGCAATGGCCAAGAGACCTCCGCCAAGAGAATCTAAAGGCCGCTAAGTATCTCAAGGGCGACAGACCCTTTTCTTTCTTTTGTGACATAAGGAGTACCCCATGAAGATGAGGGCATCGGTCTCGAGGGCCCATAGTGTACCCCAGAGTCCTACCAACATCCATCAAGGCGATAGAGTCCTTGAAGGTCTTTTTCTGAATCTTTTAGACGTCAGTGTTCACCCCATGGAAACCAAGGCATCGGCCCCCAGGAGCGAGACAACCCAAGGTCCTACCAAGCATTCCACATGGCGGTAGACACATCATGTCTCGATTCACTTGTATATATATTTTTAGGGCATATTTTTTCGTAAATTTCTTTATTAATCCTAGCACCTAGCCCATACCTAAGAGATAGCTACCACTAGGGATAACTAATATACTTCGAAAGCATAAGAACTTGGCATACTCCGTTGGTATATATCCTAGACTATCTTTAAATAGAAATATCTTCTACTAAGTCCTCTAAGAATCTAGAAATTACTCACCACATTTTAACAACTAATCTAAAACTTAAACCAGCCAACTGTGTGTGAACATGCAAACTATATATCCAAAAGTTAAAAGCACATAAAGAACAAAAGATTATGATTTGAATACACCTGTTGTAGTGCCCGTTGATGTTGTTCGTTTGCATTGATGCATTGCTGATGTTGTGCAGATTGTTTTCCTTTGCTCTTTGTAGGCATTGCATGTCTCTCCCCTTCCTAATTTGTTTGCACGGTAGGTGGACTATTGGGGCATAGTTGTATGCTCTTATTTAGCTGCGATCTCTGCAAAATGTTTATTAACAAACAAGAAAAGAAAAGAAAGGAATAAAATTTGTTATTGGTGCCAATCACCGAATATAGCTGAGGAGAAAAACCTAGTGGGAGAAAAGTGCCCTGGCTTGTTGATCTTATTGTGGAGTCACTGAGCTTACCCTTGCGCTGGATCCATGTCCATGTCTGCTGGAAAGATGCTATCAATTTATTCAGGATGCAGGGACAACCCTTCACAAAAACCGGCCTCTGGAGAAGGTGGTAGAGGAAGGAGTGCTTCCTCGCTAAAATATGGCATTGGTTCTATGGGAAGGTTAAGCAGACAATTTCAATTTTGGAACTGCGCAATATAGGTACTCATATTGATCCAAAATTGATATGTTGAGGCTTGGGGAAGGAGGGCTTGCAAGATAGGTGGTTGCAAGTCATTTAAGCATGTATCCCTCCATTGTTGTGCTTGAACCTCCTCAGGTAATCTTCGTTGATTTGGTCCTCTCTCTGGTATTCTCACATTAAGAAGATTATGGCGTTGGGGTGTAATTCCCACAATTTGTCTCATTAAGCCCGTGCCATATCGTCTAAAGTAAGAGCGGCATATCCAACAAATGTGTGAAGCTTCTCCTAATACGAGTTGTGCACACTCTTGACAATGTGGAAATGGGTGATGCTGTTGATAGAATAACGTGACAAAGTGATGCCCACAGCAATTTTCACCTAAGGGAGCATAGAAGTACCTAGAATGAGTTTGAAAAGGAGGAGCACTATAACCCCCACGATGTTCAGGTCGAGTACTATCAGGGTCAATGCATGGTGGACATGTATCTCGCCCAGTATCCATCAGGAGATATCTAGACGTAGAACAATGAAGTTTAGAAACACTCATATCCATCATTACAATCCCAATCAAAAACATTTTAGATAAGATCATCTCAAAAAGAACACAATCCTCTAAAGGCATAAGGAACCACACTATTCAAACATTGATCTACCAAAGAGCTTCAATTTAGTGTTAATGCCTTATCTTTGGTTTTGGGTATGTCCTTCTTAAGAGGTGGGAAGGTTAGAAATTGTTGAGGAATTTGAGCAAGATAAGAGGATTTAGGCATTGAAGTGCTAGAATCTATGCTCAAAGGAGACTCATGTGAAGTTGGATAGGTACACAAGTTGATGGTGGAATTGTGTAACAAGGAGAAATTGGGACAACTGGTGATTCAATACATGTTTTGGGAAGGTCAACACAAGTAGATTTGTAGGTGCTATCACAGCCACCTATCCTATCTTGAAGAGGTTGTGTTGATTTCTTTTGCACCCACTGATATGGAAAACTGAGGGTGGCTTTTGGAATCTTATTGATACACTCTTTTACCCCTAGCAAACTATGGCATTTGGGAAGCCAAAGTGTTGTTGCACCCTTATAATAGCCTTGTTCTTTAAGAACATGCTTTGGGACCCAATGAGTGACAATCTGAGGTTTAGGCTTGGAAAAGATGTGCTTTTTAGGAGGCTTAGCAACTAGGCTAGATGGTACAAGTTTGTACGCATCTTTGGGTAGCCAAATTGATAATTCCTTCTTGCCTGGCCTTCTTTGAGCAGCGACTAGAGTAGTTGGAACATGCCAGCCATGGCCGTCACTTGAGGACTCATCGATTATCCACATCATTTGTGTTGGAGCTTCAAAAGTAGATTTTGAAAGTGGGTTGTGTAAGGTAGAAACACCACCCTTTTGACATGATAAAGTTCGTGGAGTAGCAGATCCCAGAATGCAATCTGAATCAATTTGCAATTTGTATTGTGTATTCTTCCAATCTAATGAGCAATTGGTAGCACTTAACCATGATCGACCGAGAACAGCTTCTACCCCACTACCTTGGACTTACTTGCCACATAAAAGGGCACTGACATCTGGTGATCGTGAATGGACATCATAATGACACATTTTCCCTCTATAGGGTTATCTTCACCTGAGAAGCTTCGTAAGTCAATAGGAATGTGCACAAGTGTTGGTTGTCCCAAGGCTATCCATGTGTCAAACGAGAGAACATTATAATCTGCACCAGAGTCAATTAAGGCAGAGACAAAGTAGGTAGTCTCATGAAGATGAAGGCACACTTGAATATTGAATGGATCGACATATGGTTCATCAGTAGCCAACTGTAAGGCCAACATAGAAGCCTTGCGACGCTCCTTGGCTTTTGTAACTCTAGCTTTAGCCTCTTCTTGAGCCTGACATTTAAGTAGGTCAAGTGCTTCTTTCCGTGTTTGTGCAGCATGCATTTGTTGAAGCATGGCTTCAACAAATGGTTCATTGTATTTCTTGAGACGACTTCCATTAATGAAGCATGGCTTCAATTAATGGTTCATTGTATTTCTTGAGACGACTTCCATTAATGAAGTTAGGCATTTGCTCACCTTCTAGTGTCTCTAAATGCACTGCACCACTTGGAGTAAGCTCATTAATCACAAACGGTCCTAGGCTACGTTTCTTGAGCTTTCGCTTATGCTTCTTAAGTGTGTACAAGAGCACAAGGTCCCATTTTTTGAATCGGCCAGTTGTTACATTTGCTGTGCAGAGAATCTTGTTAGTACTCTCAGCTTGTCCATTCGTCTGGGATAATAGGGTGCAGTGCAGAACGCTTGTGAATTACCATAAATTCTTGAAGCAAAAACTCTATGACCTCATTCACAAAGTGCACACCTTGATCACTAACGATCTCAATAGGTAAGCCATAGCGTGTAAACACGTACTCATACAAGAACTTGGCTATGGTTCTGGCATCATTTTTAACTGTAGCCTTTGCCTCTACCCATTTGGTCAAATAGTCAGTTGCGACTATAATATATTCGGCATGCGTGTGACAAGCTGGAGGTTTAATGGGACCGATAAAATCAATACTCCATTTTGCAAAAGCACGTGTGCTTAACATATGCCGCAATGGCATATTGTCTTTTGTGATGGGAGGTTTGGTTCTTTGACAATCGTCACAACGTTTTACATATTCTTCAGCATCCATTTGTAAGGTTGGCCACCAAAGCCCAGACCACTTAATCAACTTAGCTGTGGTATTGCCCGAAAAATTTCCACCCCCAACACCTGCATGTGCATGAGTCAAGATTTTCAAGTAGTTTGCTTCACATACACACATGCGTAAGTTGCCATCCTTGCCCCTCTTGTAGAGTTGGCCCTCTATGAGCATATAATTTGCCGCTTCAACTTTAATAGCACGCTTTCGATGTTTAGGAATTTTTTGATCCGTATGACCATGGTGAAGATAGTCCACAATATACTTACTCCAACTTGGTGTAGTTGAAATTTGAAATAATGTGACATTATGAATTGGCTGTTGAATTTGACATAAATCACAGTTACGAATAAATTTTTCAGCATCCGCATGCATGGTAGGCCACCATTGCCCATCCTGTGATATACGTCGCACACAAGTAGTAGCTGATGCATGGATTCCACCGATACCCGCATGTGCCTATTCCAAGATCTCCTCATATTGGTCAGGGTTAGGTATAAGCCGCAACACTCCATCATTATCTTGATGATATAATCTCCCTGAGATTAACTGAATGGTTGCCATAGGCCCACATTAGGACCTGCTAGTTGTATCTGTCCACTTGTCAAAATTTCTAAGATGGGTTCAGACCATTTAGGAGCTGTCTCTACAAGGAAAAGTGTTGAATCTAACATATCATCATCCACACCCACAAGAGCTTCGCCAGAGGTGATTCGAGACAAATGATCTGCCATAAGATGAGTTGTTCCTTTTCAGACTGCCACTTCAAAATCAAACTCAAGAAGGATGATAAACCACCTCACAATCCTTCCAGTTGCACAAGGCTTATTCACCAAATATAGCAATGCTTGATGGTCCACAAAAAATATGAATTTGTTTGCCAAAAGGTAATGGCGAAACTTTTTCACTGCATATATCATGGACAAACCTTCTCTTTCTGTTATGGTATAATTCTTCTCAGCATTGTTCAACTGTCGACTAGCATATGAGATTGGGAAATCCTTATTATGTTCTCCCGATTGAGCCAAAATACATCCAATTTTGCAAAGTTTGAAGCATCAATATGGACATGAAAGATTTGGTTCCAATCTGGTGCCCGTAAGATGGGTGCAGTCACTAATGCTTGCTTCAACTTTTCAAAGGATTCCTCACACTCATCAGTCCAATTAAACTTTACAAGAAGAGCATATAATGGTCTGCTGGCTAGGACAGCGTACATGTAGATGAATCGACGATAATAGCCACAATGTCCCATGAATGTTTGTACCCCTTTAGGGTTGATAGGCCGAGGTAATGAGACAATGACATCAATTTTATCCATATCTGTTGAAATCCCATTGCGAGAAACAATATGGCCCAAAATTTTTCCTTGTCTTACCATGAATTTGCACTTGTCAGGATTCAAGCATACGATAAAGTTGACACTTTTGAAACACAAGTCTGAGGTGTTCTATATGATCATCACGCTCTTGTGAGTGAACACATAAATCATCCATGAAGATCTCAAGAAATTGCCTAAGGTACTCCTTGAATACATGACTCATTAACCACTGAAAGGTTGCTGGTGCATTTGTTAGACCAAATGGCATAACACGATAGGAAAAGATGCCATCTTTAGTAGCAAAGGCTGTCTTGTGTTGATCCTTTGGATCAATTGACACTTGATTGTAACCGGAGAATCCATCCAAGAAACTATATGCCTTTTTCCCTGCAACTCGTTCCAGAACATGATCCGTGATTGGAAGTGGGTAATGATCACGTACAGTAGCTGCATTTACCTTTTTGAGGTTTACACATACTCGAAGTTTTCCATTTTCCTTGGGCACCACTACAATAGGGGAGACCCATTCAGTGTGTTCAATCTCATAGATAAATTCTGCCTCTAAGAGCTTGTCTATTTCTTCTTTTATCTTTCGTGCAAAATTCTCATTGTAGGTATAAGGACGTTGGTTGGAAGGCTTTGCATCCTCTCGCAATGGAATTGTATGCTGACATATGCTTGGATCAACTCCTTTGAGGTCTTTATAACTCCAAGCAAAAACATCGCGATACTCCTTTATTGTTTGAGTTAATAACTTCTCCTCATCTAAGGACAAGTCTGTGGCAATCCACACATAGCGAGGCTCCTCTCCTAGCTTAGTGATATCAATCTTTTTTGCATCTTCTGGACCATCATATGAAACCCCTGGCACGCTTGGCTTTTGTCGCATGGGCTGTTGAAGAATAATCTTTCGATCTTGAAGAGTGTACTGTGTGAAGTTAGGGGGAACATTGAGACCTTGTTCTTGTCCACTTGAGTCGTCACTCATTGAAGACCATGCAGTTTTGAGCTCTCTGTTGCAATCTTGCATCAGATTTTTTTGTTCAACCGTTATCTTTGCACTTCCGACACTCTCTTTTGACTCGGTTTTAGACTTGAGTTTTGGTTTTTGTTTCTTTGTTTTTTTACGATTTTTGCTAACAGTTTTTAGCTTTTCTCCTGGTTGGAATCCATCTGATCGTTTCACTTGGTCTTTGATACTATCTTGTGCTTGGACATAGTATAGATATCCGTTCTTTCCTGAGAAGTGAGGTAGTGGTCGTCGAGAGTGTTCATTCTTAAACTCCTCCTTTTCTTTTTGTAGTCTCTCACGTCGTTCCCTCTCATCTTGTTTACGGATTCTCTTATGGCTCTTACAGCATTTACGTTTAGGTCGGCTTCGAGGGATCTCTACTTGAACCTCCCTTCCTCTCAAGAGTAGCGTGCCTTTCCTAACTCTTCCTCAGGGATTATCACATTATTATCAAAATCAGAGTCCCATCCATCTTCCTTATCAGCATCATTAGCAGATTTGAGTGTTAAATCCTCCACTGAGACTTCCTCTACATGCAGTGCTGTTGTGGATGCATCCCTATAGTACAAATCATCTAGAAGGTCACGTGGTTGTACCATTCGTATAGGAATAATGTCATATCCATCTGAGTCACAAAATTGAATTGGCTTAGGTAAAGCACAGGTCGATAATGTTGCAAGGACATGACTCCATTCTAGTGGATCAATTAAATGCTCAGGGAAGGGTTGTGGAATGTATGCCTCATCTGATACACTTCGATTACCCTTAAGTCTCTCAGTGTTGAAATCCCTACATGAGGCTCCACACATCCATAGATCTTCTTGCCCATCTGACAATGTAACTCTTGAGCCCTCAGATGAAGCAGAATCAAACTCATCTATTGGAGACCTTGTTACATCACGATATGAGTGATTCTTTAGGTTGACCCTTGTGATGACAGAATCATGTGGGAGGTACAAATAATTGTATCCCCAATCTTGAATCATTTGAAATTGTCGCATGAATGGTCTACCCGATATCACTTCATAGTTTGGATGTTTTCCAAAATCCAATACTGCAAAGGTGTGCTCATATTCAATCCCACATGTGGTGACCAATATGTTCTCAAGCAGCCCAAGGGGATGTTCTAAGCTTGCATCTGCTAGCTGCAAGCACATCCTGGTACTCCTAATAGTTGGTTTGTCCCACTTTTCCCAAATGGACCTTGTCACAATGCCCACTCTTGCACCACTATCAAGTATTGCAGTTGAAGCTACTTTTCGCACTTCTAATGGGAGGGTAGCATTTCCCTGATCGTCCTCACAAAATTTTCCTACTTTGTTGATAGGAATTGGCAAAACATGCTTTGTCTCAGGGTGTATAGTACAATGATGGTGACCCTTTTGTAGCAATACCTGCTCTGACCGACAAACATGTGGCAATATCATTCCACAACTCAGGTCGAAGCTTTATCAAATCAAGCAAAGGTAAGGTACAAGCCATTGGTGCTGACAAAATAGTTTGCACGATACCCATATCCATCTCCTTTGTCAACCTTTTATGCATGGAGGGTATCCTCAAGGTTTGAGAGCAGTTCTCATATTCTCCCAAATATGATGGTAAGGTTTTCATTGTATGCTTACTTCTAGGAGAAACAATTGTTTGAACTTCCTCCTGGATGCTTGGGCGTCTAGAGTTGTTTTCTGTGCCCCTGGTAAAATCCACCTCAGAGAATGGAGGTGAAATAATAGATGACATATTCTCATTAACTTTCTCATGAATTGCTGCCCACATCTCATTTGCCATGTCCTCGTTAGCATCAATAACTTCATCATTGCATGGGAAGACAAGGCTAGGTGGTGGCAGAATACCTTCTTTCTCAATGGGGTGTCAATTGGTGCAGACCTCTCGCTATGAGCTTGTGAGATGAGCTCACTTTTCATTTCCTGACTTGATGACACTTCTGGTATGGTTTCTAATGTTGGCTTAAGAGAGGTTGGGCCCCGAGGGATAGGTGGAGGCGGTCCCTCAAGTATTGATTGAGCTTCCCTAATGAGTTGCTGATGTACAGCTAGATTGATCTTCTCCTCACGAGGGTTTAGGTATTCTTGAAGCTTCTTGGGTAGCTCAGATAAAGTTTCAATGCGACTTCTATGAGCATCAATGATGGCATCAAGAGTCTCGTTCACCTTATCCATAAAAACAGAACCCCCAGAACTATCCTCGGTCATACTAGCCTCATCTTGTTTAGCACTAGCCCGAGGTTGATGCTCCTCATGCACTTTTTGGGATGTAAAAGTTTGATCCCTCATGTTTTGTTTAGAGGCTTCTTGAGAACTAGTGGATGCACTTTTAGTTTGCTTGTTGCGGTTCTTTTTCCTCCTAGTGGTCCTTTTTCTATTGGAATGTAGGGTCTTTTTCCTCCTAGTGGTCCTTTTTCTATTGGAATGTAGGGTCTTGTCCACTAGTTGCCTTTGCATCCCTAGTTCGAGGTGTCTCATCAGTCTGCATTTGGGCATTTTGTGTCTGTGATCTAGTCATGACTCTAAGCGGCACGACATCCTCATTCTCAGATGAAGGTGGTGATGGAACTGCCCCTACAAGGTTGAGTGAGACCTTGGGTTGAGATGTGCCTTCCTCATGTGGTTTCAGCAAACAATCCTTTAGGAAGTGTTCTACACAACACCCTAGACAATATCTTTCAATTGGTGGAAACTGTGGAAACTGTTGTATTGGATCGAGCTGCTTGCCTTGAGCGATGTGGACAATCACGAGCCCAATGGGGTTCTCCGCACTCATAACAGGGGCCCATTAGTTTGGCTTCTACTTTCCTTTGCTGCCATTGACCTGAGGGGCATGGAGTCCTAGGTTGGTAGCCGCCGAGCAACATCAAAGAATTTTGTTCCCCTTGTTGAGCCTCCAGTGCTTGGATTTGATATGCGAGACTTTCAAAGAGATTTTCCTTGGATGAATATGATGCATATTCCTCCTCCACATAGCCTGGGTTTACCAAGTCTCTACACATATTTGAATTGTCGTAGTCAACAACCCTCACAGGAGCAGTCCCAGGAGCAGGAGGTTGAGCTCCAAGAACGGGTCGTGCTTGCTCTTGTGCCATCGATGGCTTACGTTCAAAATTAGTATACTGTTGATGCATTTGTGGAGCCACTCCACCCCTTTGCTGCTCATGCTCCTATCTCATTCTTGCAATGCGAGTACATTCCTGTGTGGTGTGGGTAAAGTTCCAAGCACAGGCTTGGCACCACTTCTTTGTGGGTTGGTTTGTGACTAGAGGAGAAAAGGTATTACATTCTTCGGTTTTATGGTTACCGCCACATGCTCCACAAAGATGAGGACCTGTAGGTAGTACACTCCTCATTCCCTGCTGCTGTTGTTGTGGCTGCATGGGTGGGCGATAGGTTTGTCCCAATCTCCTTAGTACTAGGTTAGCTATCTGGTCTGGATTTACTAGCGCACTAGACCCTGAACTTTGGTCATCACCCCACTAATCTCTAGGTTTCACCTCAGGGCCAGTACCATCTTGGAATTTGAAGTTATCTGTGAAATCCATAGCATCATGGCAACACTCATTAAAATTTGTATGCTTCTTTGCATAGAGATGTGTATACAGTGTTGAATTTTTGAGTCCTTTTAAGAAGAGAGAAATTAATCAACTCTGGGCGGCGGGCTTCTCATCTTCTGGGCAACGATTAATGTACTGCTTCATCCTATTTACACAATCTCTAACACTCTCATTCTCACCTTGCTTGAAAGAGTAGATGTTTGCTACAATGTCATGTTGAATCCCCATCAAGGAAAAAGCAGCAATGAATCTCTCTTCCAAAACTCGTAAAGAAGATTTGTCTGAAGGCTCTAGTGCCTGAAACCAAGCAAGGGCCTTTCCCTCAAGAGTGAGCCCAAATCCTTCAATTTGAGTATGCTTGTCAGCCACTTGCTCAGCTCGAACTGCTTGCCTAAATGCTGCTACATGGTCGTAATGGATCTCCCGACCCTTCGTACTTCTTTACCAGTTTCTGAAGAGTTGATGGCCTTACTTGTCTTGAATACTCATCATAGGGCCTACGACCTCTCATAGGGCCTTACTTGTCTTGAATACTCATCATAGGGCCTACGACCTCTCACTCTCAGTGGGAATTGTTCCTCTCTTTGGTAAGATGGTCCACATGCATCCCTACCCTCCGATTGTTATAGTGAGAGAAACATTGTTGTGGTGTGATCTGTGGTCGCACGTTTGGTGTAGGATAAATTCTTGGTGCTAGAGTTGGGCTACTTGCAGTGGTCCACTTTGATGTTGAGGGTCACTCTCTAGTGAACTCTCGTAGGGGAGGAGCAACAGTTTCTCCAAGAAAGGCTGTCTCTCCTGGTTTAGCTGTATTTGTTGAGAACACTTCCATGAATAATGGTTGTCCTTTTCACGTGAGCTCTCGAATCTCCTTCCAATCTAAGGTTCGGTATTCATTGGCCCATTTATCAACGATTCGGTTCATGTGTCCTGCAAGCTTCTGGACTACCACCACAAGTGCTAGAGGAAGATCTAGCTCTGGCAATTTAGTTGTGGCATAATATCCCTCTAAAGAGTCCTTATAGACCTCTTGAAGTGGGTCATCCTGTAAGACCTTTGTCACTGGAATTTGTCGTACAAAATCCCATTGGTTCTTAGCCCCTTGATCCATTTTGCTCTTGCCTTTCCTATCCCTTTCCAAATTTAGATCTACAAGAAGTAAATCATCTATGGATGGCTTTGAGGACTGGGCATTGGATGGTCCAAGCATGTCCGGCTCAATGAGCCAATCATCTCTAAACTCCCTTGCTCTGGAAAGCTTTGATAAGTCTAAGAACTCGCTTAGAGCTCCCCTAATTTGTCTACATTCTCTGGATGATAGGTGACTTCGTAGCGAACACCATCTCCACCCATGTACATGTTACCCTGGTCATTGACTAGAGGTGCTCTATCAAGTTCTGAGAAAAAGTTGACGATCTTAACAAGATATCGTTGTTGTGGATCCCTAAAGATCTCAGCTCCTTGAGCATTCGTGTAGACATATTGGAGTCTCACATTGAGTGTTAACCCCATGGTGTCGGCTTTAAATGGGTTAAAAGATCTTGTGGGTGTCCTATTTGGGGCTAAGGAATGACTATTTGACGGCCCTAGATTGTCCATGGACAATGAGCTAGTTGTTCTGGAAAGGGTATCGGAATTGGATTCGGAAAAGGTTTCAGCAATATCTGCCAAATTTCCTACTGATTTGGTCCCACTTTCCTACGTAGGTACTCTAGAAGGTGCCCTAGGCCCTATGGCAGAGTCTATAAGATGTCCCGACTGCAAGTGCATAAGGTCAAATTTTTTTGATTTTTTTGTTTTTTGTTTGTTTTTTTTATTATTATGGAGAGACGGAAAACTCTCTCACTTGTAGCAAGAGTAATATGATCCACATGTAGCTCAATCCAATGGGATTTGCATCCCTTTTCGGAGCTAGGGATTCAACCCATACCGGTGCACAAAAGCTTATCCATAAATGATGGAGAGAATGCTAAGAATACTACTATTATTGACATAGACTTAACGCACACACAAGCTCAATCTTGCTATTTCTCACTCACTCATCATCCCACTCATCCATGCATCCAAACAAGAAGAAAGCTTAGCTATTGCATACACAAGATCAAAGCATTCTTCATTCTCAAATACTCATTTTCCTAGCATGCACACAAACCTTGAAGCTATCAATAAGAAACATGCACACTAGAGAATTGACATGAGAAGAGAGACAAATATCAACTCATTGCATTGAATTAACAAAAATAGAACTTACAACAATGTAGATGGGGAGAGAAGAGCTTGCACCTCTATGGAAAAAAGAGGGAGAGCTAGTCTCAAGAGAGCTCAAACATGAGTTTGCCCAATGTGTCCATAAGCTCTCAAATGAGCCACTTTTTATACAAAAACTCTAAAACTCCCAAAAGTTCCCATATGGGATTATTGTCAAGCCCACTCCCACACTCATCTATAACTTGGAACTCTTTACAAGAGCCCTAAGTATCTTTTTGTTGCATCCTTGCATTGATCTTCACTCGTCACGCAACATGTGTAAAGTCTGGAATTCATCGATTCCCTTTAATTTCAACACAATCTCATGGTAGTTGGAGATGTACTGTGTGAAGGAGATGTCCTGCATTGAGCATTTATTCCAATTACTCCAGGACCTCTACAACTCATTCATAGGCAAAAAACTCTTTTTGAAACATTGTTTCGAACTCTACCTAGGTACTTGGACGTCTAGCACTCTCGGCCAAAATTCACCCCCACTAGTTGTATGCTTTGCTTGTTTACATGACACGATAGGCTTGCCTCTACGGGCCTCACCTTCTCTAGTGCTTGCTTTTGCCTGAGGTTGTGGATATCCGACCACTTGTGCAGAAAGATGTTCACCGACGAGTCCTTGTTGCATTCTTTCTCCTCTCCCCCAAAGCTCAGCGGCTTGAGGTGCTTGAGGAGATTAGCAGTCACTATCGACTGCTTTGTAGGCACTCCGGCCTGTGATCCTACTCGAGGCACTACATCCTTGTGATAAAAGACAGATAGTGAGAGAGAACACACACACAAGAGCAAACCTTAATAGATTGTTGTAACCTTAATCATAGAGGGAAGCCATATCCACACTCACATAATGCATAATATAATAGAAGAAGACTACACAACCACACACTACATGTGTTGTGTTCACACATCAAATAACCTTAGCTAATGTCCACACATTGTGGCCAGCTAGAAGTGGCCATTTATTGCCACACACATGCTACCATCTACCATACTAGCACATATCATGCCTTGGCTCTAGTCATCGTGCTTGTAATCTCAATAGCCCCTCTTAAGCTCATGATGTACGGCCATAGATGAAGATGCGCTTGGGCTATCAACACTTCCCCTCAAGCTCATCGCATGTACTCCCAACATGGTACGGAAGTACTCAAATTTCTCTCTCCCAAGTGGCTTTGTAAATATGTCTTACTCTTTAGTCTTCACATACTTTAAATCCACTGTACCATCCAACACTTTCTACCTGACAAAGTGATAGTGGACCTCAATAGGCTCACCAAAATCAGCCACCATGAGTTTCTTTAACCATACTCCTTCACATGCAGTTATGGCTACTCCTCTGTACTTAGCCTTTGTAATGGATAAAGCAATAGTGGGTTGCTTCTTGCTACTCCAACTCACCACTGCACTCCCAAATGTAAAGGCATAATGGCTAGTAGATCTCCTATCATAAGAGCTACCTGCCTAATCTACATCTGTGTAGCTATATACATCTAAGCCTTTACCATGCTCACAGAGAAGACCATAATGTGCAGTGGTCTTTACATAATACATGATTCATCTCATTGCATCCAAATGAGACCGCCATAATGTGCAGTGGTCTTTACATAACACATGATCCATCTCATTGAGTCCAAATGATCCGTCTCCCCCTACCTCTAGCACCTCTATAAGTATAAAATGCTTGATTCCTTGCATGTTCACTGGTACTTGATGAAGCACCTAAACCAAGTTTCATCTCCTCCACAATAAGCAAAGAGACCAACTCATCAAAATCTGGAGAGTCTCCACATCTAACCCTGACAGAGCTTTCAAATGCTTTGTAATCCTTACACAAACCATTCAATGTAATGGCTACCAAATCATCATCATCCATGGGGGCATCAATAGATGCTAGTACATCAGCACATTCTTTGATCTCCTGCATATAATCATTTATGCTCCTATTGTTGCGAGTCACACCATGTAGCTTTTGCTTAAATTGCATCTTCTTTGGTGCTGTAGTTGTATCATACAACACTTTGAAGGCTCTCTCTATCCAATTCCGATGTGCTGTAAGCTGGGCGGGTGTTGCATTTACTGGGGGAACCCTTGGCTTTGTTTCCTCACCTGTCACTAATTTCCATAGTCCTTTGCCTTTAAGGAAGTTTGTCATGCGATACTTCCAAATCCGAAAGTTATGTCTATCAAGCTTTTCACCATCAATATTTTCTAGACTGTCACTCATTTTTCTAAGCACAATGTTCACTGAGTATTTCCAGCAATCACACACACATACATACGTGTACTTCGGCACTAATGCTATCTACACATCCCATAATTTTTATGGCAACAAACTCCATGACTCAAAAAAACAGTTTGCATAAGCTAAAAACAACTTGGCACTGCTCACAAAATCTGAGAAATGCATCTAAAACAGTCCTCCACTTTCCAAAACACTTCAATGTACTATGCATACTACACGTTCACCCAAGTAGCATTTGAGCTTAACTATGTACGAATAGTCCACTATGCCCTGTGTTGTAATGGTTTTGCTGAGCCTTCCAATCCTTCAAATCACTGGGAAATGATCAAATCAAGTGTAGACCATATACACTGACATTTATACATCCTTCATGTTGTATAATAAACGTCATCTGAGATCATTACATGCCAAATGTTGTGCTTTGTTTTGATGCAAACCTATAAATAGTGATTTACAGTCACTAATCCCATTCTAATCGCTTCTTCAAATGAGATCCAAATTCAAGGCCCAGGCATTCATTAGCTTTGCATCAATCTGACTCTGTATGTGCAGAATTAGCCCAATTGTGAAAGTGGAGAGTAATTAATGTTTTAGTAATGCTCTGTTCACTAATTATAGGTTAATCTCTCTACTTATCTACTCCAAATCAGCTCCTTATTTCTTAATACACTCAACCAAATGTTGCAAGAGCTTCTCCACATCAATTTTCACACAATTTCTAAGCTCCATGTGCATTCAAACACCTCATATGGTTCCAAAGGGCATCACACGTGTAAAATCATAGAAAACTACGCCAAAGCTTTGTCCAGTCAGCACCGCCTGCTCCTAGGGATTTTTGAAAGCTTGTTTGTTAATCCCCAATGAGTGCGTATATGACTTAGCTTTGGTCCTAGCTATGACACTTCAACGCTTCCAATTTGTACATAAATAGGCTCCAATGACATCAATTTTGAGTATATATTCTCTGTTTTGCTTAGGCTTCCAAACCTGCAAATTTTTCTCTTTTTTGTAATGCATCAAATGGCTTCAAATCAATGCTTGTGCTCACTCCCAAGTTGCTATTACATCTCACAATTCCAAATACATGTCTCCTTCACAGATTTTTGCCAATACATGTGCTTCACTTCTTTTTCTTAGTCACCAAATGCACATACATATGCACAAAAACAGTCCACCAAGCTTTGATTTGCTTGCTTCAATCACCTGCAATCCGTAGAGGGAGGCTAGATCTTCTTACCTGGTAGGCCAAGCTCTCAGATCTGATTCCGATGTGTGTGCTTCACAACTTCTCTTTGCTCCAAGCTCCAATGGCTTTCTTCTTCATAGTTTCTTTCCCTCTTCTCTCACTCACAAAACCCTAATAAAGAGCACCATGCTCTGATACCATGATAAAAGAAAGATAGTGAGAGAGAACACACACACAAGAGTAAACCCTAGTAGATTGATGTAACCCTAACCATAGAGGGAAGCCATATCCACACTCACATAATGCATAATAGAAGAAGACTACACAACCACACACTACATGTGTTGTGTTCGCACACCAAATAACCCTACCTAATGTCCACACACTGTGGCTAGCTAGGCGTGGCCATTTATTGCCACACACATGCTACTGTCTACCATGCTAGCACATATTGTGCCTGGATCCATATGTCTTTGAGCTTGTAATCTTAACACCTTGGTAGGAGGAAAATGCACCCTCTTGTGTGCAGATCTCTGTGTAACAACACTCCCTGTAGGAGTAGCAGAACTAGCATCCAAAAATGGTCATGAATACTCCTAAAGCATGGACAAGATATTGGTTTGGTTTATCTTCAATGCGCTGGTCCTTGCAAACAATTGGCTAAGGACTCCCTCTAGATATCCATCTCAGCCTCTAACTCCACATTTGTGGGTCAAGTATCATCTCCATAGGAATCCTCATCTCATCAAGAAGATCGTCCTCGGAGTAATTCTCGTTAGTGTCATCAACCTGCAAGGTCTGATCATCCACTAACTTCATGCTATACTCGTCAGTGTGGACGGACCTACGGGGTCATCTACAGACAAGGAAACATTAGGAGCTATGTTAATCCCGGTTTCTCGTAAGCCCAAAGAAGGAGATCGCCATCATCTCAGTCTGGCAAACAGTAACACTACCTAATGAATACGGTCAAGCTGAGCAAGCTGGACACGGAAGACAACATTTGAGAAAACCTCCCTAATCAACCTAATGGGGCCACAAACTACCACCAATAGCCATGTTGGAATTAGATTTTTCAAGTTTATTATTTTTTTATTAATATTATTTTTAATTTTATAGATAAATAACAAAATATGACAAATAAATAAATCAGAGAAGAGAAATTGGAACTGGCTACCCAAGTCCCATAGAGTGTGCCGGCCAATGTCGTTGCCATGCACATTGCGGGCGATGAATTTGATCTTTAACACATCTAGGTTTTGCACTCATTGGAACTTTCTCACTTCACTATGTACTCACCAACAAGTGCTTAGGCATGCACAATGTGTTGGGAATTTAGCCATCCACTAACACACAATCTAGAGAAGCACCATCAATGTCACTACTGTCAACACACCAAAAGAACCTTATGACAATCTTGGCATCTTGTTGAGGGAAGGAAGAGGTAGCACTAGTGGTCAAATGCTAATTATACCAATCTACTAATGGTTAAATTCTAATTACACGAATCCACTACTTGCCATGCATCATGCTCCTCACTGTTTTCTCGATAGAGCTGGTGACATATGAGGGCATGTTTGACACATGCACCCACACCATCGTGCTCCCCCTTTCCATGCCTTGTATTGAAGAAGCTCCAAATAACCTAGTAACCTATCATGCGATGCCAAGAATATAGCCAATACAATCAACGAGCACTCTTGAACTCTGCCCCATGCTCTCTCAAAAAGCCATCAAGACAATGAAGCAACGCTGTTGCACAAAGTGGGTGTGCTATGAGAGTGATCACTAATGTAAAAGTGATACTCTCTAATGATCACTCGGTCCTCTAGGGGTGCTCGCTATGCCATCCACTACTACCCACTGCATGCCGATAACTAATATACACCATGATGGCCACCTAGAGCACACAAGAATGTAAAACTCTAGATTTGTAGAAAACATCAATATAAAATATCTAGAAGAACTTAAATTGATAATAAGGTAATGTATTAAGCAAATCCTACTTAGAAAAGTAGTACTTTGATTGAATATCTTAATGTGGTGTGCGAACGTGTAGTTCTTTTTTGCAAAGTCAACCACCACAGAGGCAACTATGCTAGTAGTAGGAAACTACTGCCACAAGCTTGCATGAAACTAATGGTCTTGCCACTTGGCACCATGAGCATGCTTTGTAAAGTCTCATAGATAGAAGATGTAAATATTCTCATAAACTCGCCACATGCCCCAGTAGCTGTAACATTGTTGACTTCCCATGTGTCACATACTCATACTGTTGCCATGTCACCACCTTGTCCCGTCGAGGGATCCTTCTTGCACAAGTGAAGCATGGCCAAGATGGAGCCAAGATGCAACATGAGGTACATATTCTCATGACACAAGCCATCTCATGGTAGATGGCATCCTCTACCTGTGGGCATAATAGCGAGTGAATAAAATCCCTTGGGATAATAGCAAGTGAATAAAATCCCTTGGGATATAAGGAACCACTCCATAATGCTAAGCTTAGACAAGCCACGAAAGACATCATACACAAAATATGAAATCCAAAATGGTACCTAAAACGACACGTGTCATCGTGTTGCCTCAAGTAGTGCACAAAAAACCAAGGATTTTAAGCCTTGAATGAATGCTAGGTGATGGTGATCTCAGGGTGTGAAGATCTAAACTCAAAGTACAACTCTATCTGTGTCATTTCAAGAAAGTAAGCCCCATGCAGTAAGTCCTCCCCACGATGAACCCTATGTCGTAATGCCTTCTTGTACTCTAGTGATGGATGATAGTGCTCCTCCCAAAACCTCTCTATCATCACCCTCATCTCAAGGTCCAATAAATGAGTACATCTAGGTGTACGACCCCCATTGAGCACACTCAACCCCACTCTTTAAGCTCCGTCTCCTCATAAATCTTACCTGAAGTGTCCGAGACAATGAATCTGAGGTATGCGAGAAGTGGCATGATATGTACCACTGGTAGAACAAGAAAACAATCACCCTATATAAGTGCTTGTTTAGTAGCCAATCCATCTGAATGCATCTTATGCTTGAGTGTGTTATAGGACTGCCTTTGGTTCTGTAGCACACCAGCATTGGCCCTCCTCAAATGTGGGGTGAAAATTACAAAAGTGGAGGTACATGCCATGTGTGAGTGCTGTAACATTAGCAATGCATCTAGCACACTTGACTGTGATGCCACATCAAGGTCAACAAAGTACTTGTCAAAGATAGCATTGGCATGGTTTCATGCACCAGACTTAGAAAGGGATTTCCCATGAGAAGATGCCTCATGAGCAATATGTGAGGGTGGAGTGGCAAGCACATGGTCAGCAATGTCATTAGTGTTACCAAAGTGGGGAGTGGTGGGCACACTTGATTGTGATGCCACATCAAGGTCAACAAAGTACTTGTCTCAAAGATAGCATTGGCATGGTTTCATGCACCAGACTTAGAAAGGGATTTCCCATGAGAAGATGCCTCATGAGCAATATGTGCAGGTGGAGTGGCAAGCACATGGTCAACAATGTCATTAGTGTTACCAAAGTGGGGAGTGGTGGGAGCGTATGGGGACCACTTTGAGAAGAAGTGGCATCAAGCTCATGGGCCGCACTAGATGGAGGAGTGGCGAGCTCATAGGTGTCACGCAAGAGAGGTAAGGAAAACTAGAGGGCCATGCCCGAGGGGGTGGAGAGGCACCGAGTAGTGGCAAGCTCATGGGAGGCACCTGAGAAAGGAGTGGCAAGTTCAAAGGGTGCACTTGAAAATGGAGAGGTGCCCAATAAGAGGGTGCACCCAAAGATGGAGAGGCATCGAGTAGTGGCAACCTCATGGGAGGCATCCAAGAAAGGAGTGGCAAGCTCCCAGGGGGTGCACCCGCGACGATAGAGAGGTGCTTGAGAAAAGAGTGGCTAGCTCATGGGCGACACTTAAGAGAGGAGTGCCAAAAGGTGGAGAGACACGGAAGATAGGATTATCCACCTCGTGGGTGGCACTTGAAGGTGAAGTTAGGATGGCAAACTGGATGGGCAGCATGCAAGAGAGGAGTGGCAAAGGGCTCAAAATAGTGTGGAGAAAGAATTGTGGGAAAATGAGGTGGAGAAGGAGGTGGAGTGGGGTCATGGGGAAGAGATGAAGAATGGGTGAGGGGAGGAGGTGGTGCCTCATCAATCGAACCTGCCATGTGCTGATGATGTCTTGTCCTCCAATCCTCTGTGCGAACCCTTGCTTGCTCCTCATGAATAAGGTGGATTGGGGGATCTCTTTGCCTATTACTTTTTCTACTCCTATGACGTTGTTGTGAACCCACGCTAAGAGGTAGGCACAAAGAGATTAAGCTTAAATTTGAAGATAATTAAGATTAAAGTAATACTAGAACAAGATTAACATATGCTTGGAATGAAAACTCCAAAATTGGTGAAGCTACAAGAATAGGGGGGTGACTCAAAAAATTAGGCTATATAGACTAAGCCAATAAGCATTTCATTGGTTGGAACTAGATTATAGATATTATATGGAATTTTACTGGATAACAATAAATTTTAAAATTAAAAAAGTAATTATTTATTTTTAATAAATAATATTTATTTATTTATGAATAAAATTTATATTTATTTATTTTAAAAAATTTCAACCAAAAAATAGTAATAATTATTTATTTATTTTAATAAAAAATCAAGAAAATGATAGTGAGGTAGTGGTGGGTGCTTTGCCACGTGGTAAATATTTGCTAACATGGAACCTCCATGTGAGCATTCCTGATGCTTAAAGGTGAGGTGGCAATTCCATGCATGTATTTGATGTGGAATGCCATGTAAGCAAGAGATAGTCAACCAAGTTGACTATGCCGAGGTGGCAAGATGATATGGACATTCTTCATTATATGGTAATGACATGTATGCATGTGATGTGTTATGCCATGTAGGATTTAGGGAGTCAACCTTGTTGACCTTGTTGAGGTGGCATGATGACATGGTATGATGAGATGATAATATGCTTATGTGGCCTCTTCTCCCATATAATGTAGCATGTACATGTAGGACTAAGACTATGTTACTATAGCTCAATTTCTTAACAAATGGCATAATCTCTAGGCTTGGTAAAACACCAAGCCTAATAGGCAATCTCTGTTTTAGGCTTGACAAAGAGAGAAAATTTGGTCGGACAAAGAGGGAAATCAGATGGCTGGAAAATGGGCTCTCCTTACTCAAATTCACTCAATTATTTTTGTTAAATTCATCATGACAATAACTAGCTTGATCCACAAGAAAGTAGAGTACAATGAGGGTCAGATTAAGTTTATATAATTAAATTATTAAACTTTGATAGGCGCTCTAGCTGATTGAGTGAATTTTCTATAAAAGATCAAAAGAAATTTGACCCGCTGGCCACATTCTAAACATATTTTTCCAACTTCTCACTGTTGGATCTTCAATAATGAGCTTCATAGTTGCCAAGATCTTGAATATAAAATCACATGTTAATTTATAGAGTTAAGTGGAGGAAAAGTATTTAAAAACAAATAGATAAACACCTTTTAAAAATCCCAATAAATCAAGTTAAGCTCTACGCAATGTGTTCTTTTCATGTACAAATTGGAATGATCATTGGAGTTTGGATGTATAAGAATTGCATTTTATGTATGACATATACTCCCCATATATTGTAGTCTCAAGGAAGTTGCACAGTGTAAACACCAAAACTTCAGTGTAATGAAACATGCCCTAAAAGAACTTGGATTTCCAATCTAGGAGTGACATTTGATTACCCATTATATATATGATGTGCCCCAAACACCATGCCATGAAATTCCAAATATAACCAATGAGATTGGACCTTTAAGCTGTGGAGATGCTTGTTTTCAGGCTACCTTCAGGGCATCCAACTGTCAAAAGTGGTGTTCCTTATCTTGAAACCACCCTAGTACTACTAGCTAGCATTAAAAATCACCAATAAAAAGTCCAACTACTACTAAAAGCACTGATAGTACAATACATTTAACACTTAAAAGAAAAGCTAGTAGTATTAAAAGTATTTTTGTTTGTGACGTTCTGTATATGTACATAAGTAGGTGACTCAACTAAGTAGGTGGCTCTTGTACATAAGTAGGCGACTTTTCGTATATGTACATAAGTAGGCGACTTTTCGTATATGTACATAAGTAGGTGACTTAGCTAAGTAGGTGGCTCTTGTACATAAGTAGGTGACTTTCTGTATACGTACATAAGTAGGCGACTTTTCGTATGCATACATAAGTAGGTGACACTTGGCTAGTTGAAGAGATTGATCCCCCACACATGCATTGCTAACCTATGAGTATGTGTACATAAGTAGGTGACTCTCGGCTAATCAAAGTTTGAGTACTTTGATTTCTTGAACTTTTTTGACATTTATTTACTAATTTCATGGTTTCATCCATCGTTGCTAATAATGGAAAACCACTTAAAGTGGCAATCAAAGTATTTGTAACATTTATGATCTTTTACACCCTAAGGGCACCATACATGTTCTTTGGTTGACAAGTTGTTGAACTGCCTATAGGCTTAGAAATGGGCTAACTTTGATCTTATTTCATAGGGTTTTCCACAAGGCTCTAAAATCCACAATTTGACTTGTATTGCCAATTTAAATTTTAATTCCTCATAGGAACCTCTTTTTTTCTTATCCTTTTTTAGACCTAAGGAATTGATCTTTTGGATCATATCTTTATTGTCAAAAATTTCTTTATCAAGTGAGTTCTCCTTCATGCATTACATGTATTTTTTGAATTTTATTTTAAATTGCCTTTAGTGGCCTCCTTGTTGCAAGGTCTCTCTTCTAGGACATATTTTCCAGTTCACCTTGACTTTATTTTCCAGGATTTCTCAAAAAATCTTTTCATTTCCTTGGTGAAGTGTAAGACTAAGACTTGTCATATACTATTTTGGCACCTTGATGTATGTTGCTATAAGCTCTTAATACATTGTCACAACACTTTTATAACTTGTTTGCTTTAATTTTTTAATTCATAAATTCAAGTGATCATTACTCATGCCTTAAGGCTAAATTACTCATGCCACTATGCTATGAGGGTGCAACAATATCTACTTCATATTCTCTAAGAATTTCTTCTCTTCAAGCGAAAAGTACATAACACATTTGTAGCATACACATTAATTTATGATTTTGAATTGTGAAGGTCATTCTTATACACCCTAATTCACATTTTTTATCACATTACTAAATATATCTTATTCAGTTTTCCCCTTCATTAAATTTAACCTTAACAATAGCTTGTACCCATCTCCTATTGGTCCTTCTTCGTAGATGATATTTTTGGCTATTACTTTACTTATACATGCAACTTTATCCTCTTATATACTTCTTCTACTATATTACAATTTTATCCTCTTATATCCTCCTTCTACTATATTACAATTGATGTTTTGGGCTACAAGCTTTAAATTATATCACTCACAACTCTTCAAGATGGTATTTGTTAGAGCCTGTAGCTAGCCATATTTCAAGGTGTTGTCCTAAAACCTCCACAACTCGTTAAATCTTGATCTTCAGAATTACTTCCTATTCTAATTTTCAAGCTATTCACAAGTATTACCAAAATTCACTTATGTTGATAAAATCTGTGATCTAATACCTCCACATGAGCCTAGTGTAGTACAGTATATGTTACCATATATATCTTAAATAAAAAGTTTGGAAAGCTATAAATTTATCATGATAATCAATAGATCTCATCTAGTTTTTAAAGTAAGGTTGGATATCTAGGCAACTCAAACATGGATTTTCCTCAACATAAAGATCGCTAATTCATTACCATGATTGAGTTAAATCTAAAAAACTAGATGCTGAGGGTGGATCAATGATTTTCATCAACCCCACCATTCAAAAACAATGTCAATAATTACAAGTTTAGCTTATTGATATGGTTCCATACTACCTATCATTTTATACTGAATAGCTCCCACAATGTTGCAAAACTATACTCATAAAAATATTTTTCTCATACATGCACACACACAACACTTCTAGAAGGCATACATGGTACCTAGTCTATGTGGCATGAGCTAGACCTTTCAAAAGCTATCAGCCACACAAATCACCAAAAGATCACATTCAATCCCCAGACCCTAATGACCCAAGACAACTTAATCAAGGCTTTTCTAAATAAATATAACGTTCTTAGATCTTATGCACAAGATAATGAGATTGTAGCATTTTTCTATACATGTATGGAGCCAAAAGTAGGGGCTTAAGCCTTGAATAGCTATACTCAATATAATTCTAAATCTAAGGGGAAGAGTGGAGGAAGGTTGCAAGACGGAGTTATGTTTAAAAGCTTACAAAGATCTAGGTGGTAGTATTTATGTTAGGAAGGATGCAATAAACTTATCATGAGCCTCAATGATTTTGGTAGCACTCTCTCTATTGATTATGTAGCGTAAGGAGAACATAACCTATTTCTTTGGTATTAGGTTGAGACCATATAAAGATGTTCAAGTTTGAAAAGACATGTGAATAAGGGTGGGAACCTTTAAACTTGAGTTGCTTATTTTTGAACATGAAAGACATGAAATTTGAAAAGCCTTGTCGAAACAAGTATGTACACATTATGCGTGATCAAAAGAAGTGAGAAAGGCCACCCATGAGTAAGCAAAGTGTGTACACATCATGCGTGATCAAAAGGTGTGAGAAAGACCACCCATGAGTAAGCATAGGAAGGCAAGTTTTTAGTTGTAGTTGTACTGATGGTGTGTAAAGGTAGGCAAAAGGGGAGAGAGAGAGAGAGAGAGAGAGAGAGAGAGAGAGAGAGAGAGAGAGAGAGAGAGAGAGAGAGAGAACGAACGCTGTTTTAATGTCGTCGGAACAATCCCAAGAGACCTAAGAAGATCTATCCGACAGGAGTGAGATCCAAGTTCCAGCATCCACCATTAATTACTAGTACAAGGGCTTGCTCAT
The DNA here is from genome assembly GCF_041138505.1 of Cibotium barometz. Taxonomy (NCBI): domain Eukaryota; kingdom Viridiplantae; phylum Streptophyta; class Polypodiopsida; order Cyatheales; family Cibotiaceae; genus Cibotium; species Cibotium barometz. Next base: position 6,703,108 of record NC_141100.1, on the reverse strand, counting down.
ATCTCCAAGTTTTAAGGAGAGAGAGAGAGAGAGAGATCCAAGTTCCAGCATCCACCATTAATTACTAGTACAAGGGCTTGCTCATATCTCCAAGGTGTCCCCAAAGGGCTTGTTCACATTTCAAAGGTGGTGTAAGACATGGGCTCATGATCTATTAATTACTAGTACAAGGGCTTCCTCAATAATGATGTCTCCAAGGTGATATACAAGTGTTATTATTTTTTGTAGATTTATCTAGATAGATAGGTTAGAGGTAGCCACTGGAGACGATGGGAGGGTGGATCAGCACGATAGGGACCAGGTGACTGGCCCCATAAGAGCTCCGCAGAAGCTCGGGTGAGGAACTGATCACCGCCCTTATATGGAGGTTTCTCGGCGGCGACGGCGGCTGCGGCGGCGGGCGGCTTCTGCTGATCGGCGGAGAGCTTGCCCTCCGCCGCCTTGGCGCTCACGTTCTGTCCAGCGATGGCGGTCTGTGCCATGGTGCAGCTCTTTCTATCACAAGGCAGTACTACGTGCGAATCCATAACCCTTTTTATAGGTGGCGTGCATGCTTAGTGCGCGAATATATATTATCCATGCCCATATCCACACACCTTGTCCATCTATTATTGATTACATAAAGGACCTATATTATTGACTAAAAGTTTTGTGAACCCTTCCAACCTTGTATGGAACATTTCAATCATTTCAAGCTTCATCATTGCCCTCTTACATCACATTCTATCTAGTTTGTAGGTTTTCCAAAAGCATCCTAGATATCGATAAGGTGCTTTAATATGAATGCTTTTGACATCATGCGCTGTTCAGAGTTTCAAAATCCTAGAGAACTCCTCTAGCACCCTCACCTTCCTATACACCTATTTTTTTCTAGATTCTCGATTAGCTTTATCACATTCAGGAATCCCATTCTTTACGCAAGATTGCATTAAATATGCCCCCCTTAGTCATCTTTAACTGTTGGAACGAATAATTGAGCATCGAAATGCCATTAAATATGCCTTTTCAACGTGCAAGCGTACTTGCTAAAATGCCACTTTTTACCCTTAATACCACTTTTGACCCATAATACCACTTTTGATTCTTACTATAGTGTGACAAATCTTTGGGATATCATATGAAAATGAAGAGAGAGAGAGAGAGAGAGAGAGAGAGAGGTAATTACCCTTTCTATTTGAGAAAATATGGCATTCATGTTGACCCGATCATCAATGCCAAAGATCAGCAAACAAAGAAGTCACCAATGATGCCAAGGAGTAATGTGTGCAAACTACAAAGCTTTAACAATGAGATTAAGCATGCGCACAAGCTCTAACTCATGAATCGACATCGAAGACATGTCCACATGGTGTAAAGAGCCCTTTCCAAGGTTAAATGTGCTAATTAGAGGTGGATTGATGGTCTACATCGATCAATGTCAATGCCCAATGATTGAAACCCTAGACCAAGAGCATGATAGAAAGTCATTTTTAGCTTGGAGCTTCATGTTAATGGGTTAGTAGATGCTCGTGATGGCACTAGGGTATGCCTAGGCCCTAAATTAGGAGCTTAGGAAATAAGGAGTTATAGAATAGGCTAGTGACCGCCCGATGGTGGGTGAACAAGTGTGAATGCCTGTATCTTAAGCTATATATAAGGACTTAGAGAATAGACTAGTGAATAATTGAGTTATGACTAACGGACAAGTGTGAATCAATGCCCATATCTTAAGCTATATATAAGTCAAATATCTACACTCAATACACTTTTACATGCTCATTTTAACTTTGACATCTCTCTCGCCCTTTTTCACACTTGTGGCTACTTCTCATTCCTTGTAATACTTTTCTCTTGTTATTTCTTGTTTCATGGTACTTGTGAGTGTACTTGGGAGTGCTCTATCTCTCATTGAAGCTCTTGTCATGTTGATTTTTGCATGAGTGTATGGAAAAATTTGATGTTTGAGACTTGTGTGAGTGTGGGAAGCTTGCATAGTGTTTCTCTTGATAGGCTTGGGGGCTTAAATCTCATGTTAGGGTGGAGTGAAGCTTGAGTGCATGTGAAGCGAGTGGAGCTAGGAAGAGAAGAGAGCGATAGGCTTGTGAGAGGAAGAGTATAAATTATGAGGAAGTGTTAGAGGAGTACACATTGAGAAAAAACAATAGCAAAAGTAGGATCTTCACAATACAAGCATTGAATTGCAAAAAGAACTAGAGAGTAAATAATATTATTACTTGCAAAGTTTCATTATAAACTAATGGCCGTTCACCCACTTGTGTGCTCTAGGTAAGGAGCTTTAACATGCGATCTAGATAGACTCTAGACAGAGGATGTCTTGCTTATAAGAGTGCTTGAATATAATGAACTTCATTATAAACCGATGGTTGTGGTGCACTTGTGTGCTCTAGGTAAGGAGCTTTATTATTGCTTGTGCAAACTTTGATTATAAACACACCCACTTGTGTGCTCTAGGTAAGGAGCTTTAACAGGCGATCTATTATTGCTTGTGCAAACTTTGATTATGAACCGATGGTTGTTCACCCACTTGTGTGCTCCAAGTAAGGAGTTTTAATACAGGCGATCTAGATAGGCTCTAGACAGAGGATGTCTTGCTTATAAGAGTGCTGAATACAATGAACTTGATGATGAACAAAGGTTGCTAAATTAGTTTATATAAAGTGATGTGCCTAGGATTGACATGGATGTAGGTTGGCCACGTTAGCCAACACACAATTTAGCCAAAATGACTAATTGAACATATCATCTGACTGGTACCATATTAGACTACTACCTAGCTTCATAGGGACTTTGCGTAGCTCCCATGGCCATCTTAGATCATTTGGAACCTTAAATGGGCCTCGTAACTTGAGAATGATATGTCCTCAATTTCTTATCCTACACTAATGCGATCACATAGCCTACACAAGCATGCATCCTACTTGGCAGAGTACCAAGTGTCCATATAAGTTGTCTCCTAATCATCTAACCACATTTGACTATTACTGCCAATGTCTAAACTGGGAATTGATAGTGGGTGCTCACCTACAATGGCTACTTTTGATATAGGGGGCTTTACAAAATAGAGCACAACCGTCACCCCATAGTAACAAAACGAGGGTGGAGCATTGTGAAAATGCTTTTCTAAACTCCCCTGCCCCTTTGTTAATGACCATCCATAGGTGAACTACCACTTTGGTCCAATGCCAAGTCAATGAAGATGAAGATGAAGATGACGCTTTAGCAAATCTCTCCCAAGAGCCTTTGTGAAAATATCTACAAAATTCTTTGTCATTGGGTAGTAGACAAGCTCCACCTCTTTATTCATGATAAGCCCATGTATATAATGATATTGTATCTCAATGTGCTGTAAGTATGATACACTAAGTTCTTGGCATGAAACTCTAATTTTTGAACATCAACACTATCACTCCTTTTAGGGCAACATCCATGTCTCCTAAAATCTTTCTTAACTAGTCTACTTCACATGAAGCAAAGCATGTTGCCATGTGCTCACCTTTATAGAAGAAAGTGCCACTATAGGGCTGCTTCTTCACATGAAGCAAAGCATGCTACCTTGTACTCAGCCTTTATAGAAGAAAGTACCATTATAGAGATACTTCTTGGTGATCTAGGATGTAATTCTAGACCTAATAAGAAAACAGTACCCAAAAATAGTCTCTTGCCTAATTAGAGTCACAAAATCGAGTCAAGGTATTGCTCGATGTGTAAGTGATTCCATACCCATGCCAATAGTACCTTTAATGTACTTTAACCCCCACATCCTTGCCTTCGAGTCCTAGCCTCGGGGCTGATTTGAGAACTTGCTAAAGATACCATTACAAAGTTGATATCATGCCATGTGTTGCACAAAAAGATCAGACTCCCCACCAACTTCTTGTACTCCTTCATAGCATAAGTGGAGAATCATCTTCCATAGATAGCTTCGCATTCTCCATGGTGGGCGCAACCACCACTGTTTTGCACTCAACCATGCCAAATACCTTCATAATTTCTAATCTATAGTTATGTTATGGGGGAGAATGTCTCCAGAAAGTCAAAACCCTTCGACTTTTGTTAAACCCTTCGCCATGAGCCTTACCTTATACTTATTCAATTTACCAGTAGACTTGTACTTAGCCTTCCAAACCCACTTGGTGCCAATAACTTTATGTTTTGTAGGATAATATCCACAAGATCCCAAGTGTGATTTCTCATAATTGAGTCATACTTTGACTGCATGGCCCGATCTTCTGATGCCTCCTCTAAGCTCGCTAGCTTCTAAACTTTCATTATCTCTCAACCACCATCATGACCATATTGACAATGTGAGTGGAGGCCCTCTTCTTCTCCTCTTATTCTCTTGGTTCTATGGATAATTGTTGTCTCTTCTTTGATTGTTAGTGAATCTTTCCATAGAGATCTACTTCACCCACTTAGGATATGGCCATTTTGCAAGATTCTCTTCTCATCATGTGGTGAATCCATGTCTTATGGAGTTTCGTGTGGATTTATTGGTACTGTCACTATTGGCTATGTCTACTACTAGGCTACCTGTTTGTTAAAGGACAGTGTGGATGGAGCCTTCTCCTTGAGTGTAGTTTTTTGGTGATTATTCATAGAAAGGGAAAGCTTCTATATAGGCGACAACGAGATTTTGAAGCACGTGCAAGATTTTCGATCATTTGTTTACACTTTTAGCAAGATTCTCCATTGAGTAGTATGAAATAACAAGTCACATAGTGTTGTATGTCTTCCCGTCATCATATGTAGTATCCCAGGATACTTTTCTACCACAAAAGTTCTATGTTTATATCACTTGTCTACAAGATGATAAGGGTGTGGAACTTTACTTTCAATAAGATGGGTGTAAGAATTTACATGTCTTTTATAAGCTTCTGCATGTCTTTTATATAATCAACATCTTATATAAGCCAAAACATTATCATTGGTGAGTAAAGCCTCAACAGACTTCATAAATAGCACATTAGTAGTATTAAAAAGAATCATAAAAAGCATAGTTGCAACACAAATATAAAAAATATCCATACTTCTAAAAATCCACATATGAATTATGGACATCCACATATGGTTTATCGAGGTGCAAGGTGGACATCCATGTAACTCGATTGACTTACGTGGTTGATATCCACTTACGTGCTATAGCCATATTTGGTAGTGATGTGTGTGAACACATTAGTTGGGGTGATTTTTCCCTCTTTAGGAGGGTTATGTGGTTGATATCCACTTACATGGATGATATCCACTTATGTGCTGTAGCCATATTTGGTAGTGATGTGTATGAACACATCAGCCGGGGTGCTTTTTCCCTCTTTAGGAGGGTTTTTCCCCCATGCTGTTATACACCCATCTTGGGGTATACTTATCGTCTTTATACAAAAAACATTCATTATCTACTATATCATCTCATTGTGTGCCCCCTTGAGCTTCTCCATTGTGTGTGTGTGCGCACGCGTACATTTCTGCAACTCTATTTCCAACATTTGGTATCAGAGCATATACTCCTCGCCCTTGTGTTGCTGCCTACCCTTGACCCCAAGTCGCCTGCCTTCTTGAATCGGATCAAGGAGCCCTTCTGGGAGAAGAAAGAGGATTGTGAAGTGGTGTAGTACTTTGTACTGTAGTTTTTCGGTAAGATTTTTATTCTGGGTGCATTTTGGGGACCGTTTTTGATTTTTTTAACTATTCTTCATCGAATTTTGGAGTAGTTTTGTCAGATCTACTACAGACGGGTGTGCAGATACACAAGAAAGCATTAACAGACAGTCACCACACTAGATCTTATCTATAGGCTTCACTTCAGTATAAGTGACATCGATCTCTACATCTTACGAGTAAAATTTCTACTCACTATACTCTGCATTTCTTTCATACACCTTGCATGTCTCCATTGTCAATGGCCTTATTTTAGCAACCACCTTGGTTGCATCAACAAAGGAGCACTCAGCACTTTGCATGTTAGGTGATTACTTGCTTGGGTATTATTAGAAATGGTAGACAATGATGTATTTTGGATGTTATCTAAGGATAGCCTTGACGGGAGCAACTACCCACTATGGTCCTATATGATGCGGCATTTATTGGTATCTAAAGGGTTGTGGAATTTTGCGGTCAGTATACTGAGAAACGTCTTGATTCCTCTAATGCACATGATGTAGAAGGCACATATGCAAACACAAACTCAATTTCACATGGTACATTACCACAATAGAGCATACCTCCTATGGAGGAGGAACAAATAAAGTGGGATGGAAGAGATGTGAAGGAACATGCATTGCTTACTTTGTCAGTCCAAGAGGAGTATCATTCCTCACATTTGGTCATGTAGGACTATTACACATGCTTGGGATGCACCTGCATCATTGTACCACGTACGTTGTGTGGTGGCTGGGTGGTTGCCTCTATAACAACACCAGCAGACACACAAGAAGAAAATGTATAAGGATCAAAACTTGGGGACACTAGGATCCCAACTCAAAAGGCACCAATCAATTTAGACTCTTTCCTCTAACTTCTGGCTAACACAAATGGACACCTCTACACCTTCTAATCTGACTTGGTACTACCTCCAACTATCCTTTCCCGGTCAGATAAAATCACTAAGACTTCAGATCTTCAGCCAAAATGCCTCAACTATCTTCAATTGACAAGAAGCTGACCTAAATCTCTTCTAGATGATGCAGACCGATCAGATATCGATTGTCTTTTCGAATAAGACACTAGCTGATGACCCCAGGCAAAACATTATCGCCAACATCAGCACACTTCAAAACCTTGCTTCAGAACTCCATAGCACTTGTCAACACTCCTTTGCTAACCTTAATTCACCTTAGTTGATATAGAAACAACATCCTCCTTTTTTCTCCAGGATCCTCTACAATCCTCTTACACTAGCTAACCTTATAGCCACTATCCCAGGGGCTTACCAAACTCTTGGCTGATCCTCTTCTGACCTCTTGGCTGATCAATTGGGTAGACTTTCTTAGCTCTGAGTCCTCTAACACCTCTAAACCCTCTAAACACTCAAACCACACAACGACACAACTCTAAAGATATCCAACTAATCACAATGAACTCACAGCTAATCCAGAACCACCAATTTGCCCCCAAACCCATCTGACTTTTGTTAGCCTTTTGACAATTAGACTCAACTCAAAAAAACTTCCTTTGAATCCAAATGGATCAAAACGACCCTTTTACGTCATCAATCGACCCCCTAGATGCACAACTGCCTGTATAGCTAACACTCTTTTGACCCTATTTGATTGTATTCTCTCAATAAAAGATGATTGCTTCAACTATGAGAAAGCTTTGACTCTTAGGACATCATACATATTTTTATAATTGTACTATCTCAACAAATTCTATCAGATTATCACATGTCAAGCTCCATATCACAAATTCTTATCAAACATAACATAAATTTAGGCTTTGAACACTGGGCTTTCTTCATGAAAACAAAAACACACTCTGCATCAACACCCCTGAGACAATGGGTCCAAACATATCAGAAGAACACACAAAAAATTTGGGGATTTTCCATTGGTAGACTCCGACGACTATTCAAACTAGACTGAATTTTCAATCACAAAGTGCAGGTCTTCCCTAGACATACTTAATTCAGCACTCAGCTAACATATAGCAACAACAACTGAACATGTATTTGGACTAAACCATGTCTCTAATAGAGTTGCCTCATAGAAATCACTGGGGACACCTCTCCTAGTTGATTATTTGGACCTTAGTGCCTTCTCTGCTTTGATTTACCTAATTTCACCTCAATTGCACTGCTCTCCACCTCTGCAACTTTCGAAAACTAGAACTCCCTCTATCTGTAGATAGTTTCTTCACTGTAGATACTTCACACTACACTCACTCTTACTTCCCCTACTTCTCCTCTGTGTCTACTTGTCTATATGCCATAAATTATCTCAATTCCCCCTTTTGGCCCGTCGCCGCCTTGTTGCCTTCTGGAGGAACAATTACACCGGCTCCTTGGTTCTTCCATGCTCCTTCTATTTTGGTTTTTTACACCTGCTCTTATCCACTCATGTCGCCTCATTTTTTTTGCCACTTAGGATCCATTTCATCCTCCTTATATATATTATATGTTCCCACCTTTCATGTTTGTTTGGAGCTCTAGGCTCCTCTCACATATTTGTTTGGAGCTCTAGGCTCCTCTCACATATTGCCCCAACCTTGCAGTGAAACACTTTCAAGTGTTTCACACTTTGTTTTCTGCTTTCACATGACTCCAATATGATATGGCCTCAACCTTAGTCCATTCACTTTGCTGACATGCATTTGACCTCCGAGAACTTGCAATTGATACGATCCATTAGGAAAAACTTCATGTATAACAAAAGGTCCCTCCCACCTAACTCTGAACTTAGTATGAAATGTAGTATCTAGAGCATTATTGTATTTGAGGACCAACATTCCCTTCTTCTAGTCTTTTCTTCCCAACTTGTCACATTGAAAGTTTCAATTCTCTTCTAACTGACCATTTCATACCATTTAATTTCTTCCTCTCTGTCCAACAGTAAAGAATATAAATTGGTCAACCTCTTTTTCTCTTTCTCTTCTTGGGTCATGTTATGTTGTAACAAAAAATCAAGCGATGGTAGCATCACATTCATCACTGGCAACACACAGTATTCTCCATACACCAAATATGGGGTATATCTAGTTGCATTCTTCTCAGACACCCTAAATGCCCATATTGCTCTATCTAGGTACATGTCCCAATCACTAGGATGATCTTCCACTAGTTTGAACAACAATCTCTGTAGAACTCCATTAAAGCTTTCTACTAACCCATTGCATTGGGGATGGTATGGTGTGGTAAACCTGTGCTTAATTCCATCCTTGACTAAATCAGCTTTGAACTCCCTTCCTTGACCAGTTCCAAAGGAACACCAAACCTACAACAAATCATTTCATACACAAACCTGCAAACTTGCTGTGTGTAGTAGCATTGGCTGGTTGCTCTAGCCTCTGGCCACCTTGTCAAATAGTCTACTGCAGTGATGATGTAAAACTTTCTACTTTTAGTTCCTAGAAGTGCCCCTATTACATGTATTCCCCACTTCTCAAAAGCCCCATAGCTCATAATGCGATGCATGGGCTCAGGAACTAAAATCTTCTTCTGAAAAGCTTGACATTCATGACAGCTCTCCTACACCAATGGTGGATGTCTCTATTCATCCTTGGCCACATAAGATTTGATGTAAATACCTTCCTCTTTGTAATGTCAAACCCATAGTGGCCACCACATTTGTCTTCATGACAAGCTTTTAGACAATTCAGAATTTCATCTTGGTACAAAACTCTTCTCAAAACAACATCATTTCCTTTATGATACAATGTGTCTCCAATCAATACATATTTCAAAGCTCTTCTGACTCTTTTTTGAAACATCCAACTCTCTTTTGGCAAAACCTATCAAAAGGACCCGCTCCTCTTCATAAAGGGCTTCTCTACCTTGATATAGTGGTTCTTGGACTGTCACAGTATGCAAATCTTTGGAGAAAACCTGCTCTCCTAACTCATGGATTCTCATGTTATCTTCCCTAGATACATGCCATAGATACATGCCATATCTGAAAGGCCTGGAAACAATTTAAGAGCTTCCTCACCTTGAAAAACTAGGTCTTCATCTCATCTTTGTTAACTTTCCAAGTTCCTTGTACCTGCCTTATAAAAAGTAAAGAGTCTCCCTTTATAACCAGTCTTCTAGCCTTCCTCTGTTTGCACTCTTTAAGACCCAAATTGAGGCTTGAATACTCAATCTCATTGTTGCTTTTAACTTGAATCTTCTAGCTACCAGACCACAACTCTTTACCTTATTTGCTAATGACAAAGACAAACCCAACACCCCCTTTACCCGGACTTCTTTTAAAAGCCCCATCAAAGTATGGAGTAGTCTTATCTACATCCTACAATTCTTCATGCAACCTATGATCTGGAACCACTTGCTTTTAAATATTCTTAATAGGTTTGGGCTTCACCTGTATCTCTTTGTAGGTTAACATGTCTACCATATGGGCCCTCACACTGTCTTCCTTAATAAACTCTTATCAAACTCCTACAATGCTGTTAACCCATGGTGGCGGACATGGCGACGTACTATATTTTACGTCATTAATTTAAATATTCTGAGTCATGGGCCGGGCTTGTCGGCACCATATGTTAAGGATGAAGGGATTGGGTGATCGCCGATGAGAGGCGCACCTTGGATATCAGTAGGATAAGGGTTAGGGTCAGCCGGCCATGTATGGGCGCCCAAGTGTGAACGGCCAAGTCACCTATATGAGTCAAATGTAACCCTAAAATCCTCATTCTCATGTGTTATGAATACAAGAGTGCTCTTGCCTTATCTCTTGGTTTCCTTCTCCTGCGTGTGTGTGTGTGAGAGAGAGAGAGAGAGAGAGTGAGAGAGCGATCGAGCACTGTGTAGCGGCACGGCGCGGCGGAGAGGCGGTAGAGTGGCGACGGCGGCTCCTCCTTCACGGCTGCGACGCGGGAATCCTTCAAGGCGGCGGTTGAGCGGTGAGTGACACACCCTTTGGCATTCTGTTTGAGCTTCCTTCCCTGGTTGTATGCTTGTAGCCATCCGTGGCTCGCATACGGTGTCTGGCAAGTCCCCAGCTAACGACCTGTGCGGCAAAAGCGCACATTTTTGGCGCCGCTGCCGGGGAGTTGCCCTGCACCAAGCTCCAGTTTGCTGCTCGGCTGCTGCGTGAAGTTTAATCTACACTGTAGGAAAGCGACTGTGTGTTTGTTGTTAAGGTGTTTCTGTGTTGCATTTCTGTTTCTTTTGTTATATTTTCGCCCCGCGTGTGGGCGTGCATTCTGTTATCTGGTTTCTGCATGTGAGAGGGATTTCTGAATCCCCAGATCTGCGCTGTGTATGCGAACTGCGCCGCGGCCAAGGCTGAACCCTAAGGAAACCCTAGAGAACTTATCTCACCAAAAAAGAAGAAAATAAAAAATAAAAAATTAAAAAGAGAAAAAATTAAATTTTATTTTCAAAGAAAGAACCAAACATGTGGAGAGGAAAGATTTTCTAATTGGAGAAATTTTTTTTGAAAAGAAAGAACCCCAATTGACCCACGACCCCGGTCCTGGCCCCGGCCTCGGTCTCGGTCTTTGATATATATATATAGGAGAGTGAGCCTCCATAGCTTTCTCTCAAGTGAGAGCTTATGGGAAGTCGTGCCCTATATGTAGCCCACTCCCCAAGGAGTAAAGTGAGCATGTGGGATAAAGCCCTCACCCTTTCCTCCACAAGCAAATAGGCTTTTGCCCCTTCCCCCCAAAGGAAACGGACTATTTTGAGGACTACAAGAGCTCTAGATAGGCGAACACGGTGCTGTAAAGCACACTAGGACCCTTTAAACGATACGCTCGTTTCGAGCTATCACACGCCCTAGTCCAAGTTCGACCGTAAGTAAGGGGGTCAAAAACGAGTTAAAAACAATCTAAAAACAAGTAAAAACGAGGTGCAAAATACCCAAGAAACCACTTGTGTGGGCTTCAAGGGTAGTTACCAACGCACGTAGGGTACTGCATCTACGTTCTGGTCGGGTGCTAGAGCCTGAACCACTAGAAAGCGTTTCAGTCTACGCAGGCTCACACCATCCCTCCACGTTGGCATCTTGGCCTTCGGCTGGAACCCAAGGGAGTGCGACCCAAGATCCACGAATAGTGGATAGTGACTCATCTTCTGACTCAGAAGCCATGGAAGGACACCCTACCAAGAACCCTGAGGAGACAAGCCAAAACATGCCAGTGTGGGCCCCACAACCTGGATCTAGCATGTTTAGTCGTCTAATAGAGACTTTTAGTAGAGCTACACGCTCTGAACATGCGACAAGCGAAGTAAATGAAGAAGGAGGGGTAGTGGATTCGCCATTCACATCTTATGTAGACCCTACCCTCCCAAAGAGTGTCCATGTGGATATTCTACCACTTCGTTTAATGAGGGCCCTACTGAGCTACCACCTTCCGATACTCTTCCTAAAGTAGAGGTCCCTAGAAGCCAATCCATAAGAAGTGACATTGCGTCCACTTCAAGAGAACCGTTTGGCACACCAAGTCTAGATGGGATATTTCTCAATGAAAATTGGGAATATGATCTACACACAGAGACTCTAACGGACCTATACACGGGTTACACATACCATGTAGGTTGGTTAGAAGTCCTACGATCCACATCTAGCGCCACTAATCTAGAGGAGCAACAGCAAATGATATGTGATGTTATTCATAGAATTATCCAAATTGAGAGGCAAAATAGGGGAGTGGACCTAGTTTCCACTGGCCCTATGAGGTTTTTGGATACGGGCAAGGCCAAACAACCAACCCTATCACAATTGGAGACTCCCTCGGTGAGTCCCATAGACCCTTCATATGTTGTTTCGCCTGGAGTCTCAATGCAGGTTGAGCCCACGAGTAGTAACTTTAGCTTTCCAACCTTGGCTCAACTTTCCATTAGGGAATCCGCAATTTCTTCGCAATGATGAGCATAGCTGAAAGTGCACCTGTTACCGCTGTAGTTAGTACAACACCACTACCTAGTGGAACAGTACCTACAACAGTGCATGATAGTGCCTATCGGCCTTATGTACCTATTGCTACTCATGCTCATGTAGCTCCTACGCCTCTTAGTAGGCCAATGGCGTATGCTCCACGACCGCCTTATCACCACCCTTATCCAAGAGGAGCTAGGCCTAGCCACATATCATATCCTACGTCATTTGCCAACCTACTCAGACAAACGCCAACTCCTATCAACCAGGCTATCCCGGAAGTGCCTCCACCAGCTATGCCTGCTCACCTAGGTGATCTCGCAGCATTTGCTCAGACGATTGGACGATCCATTGCAGAAAACATGCGGGGTATGCCTGAGAGAGAACCTAGAAGCAAGGCAGTACAAGTGGCTAAGCTCACTCAAAACTTCAGTGGTAACGAGGATGTTAGGAAGCACATTGAAGTCTTTGAACACGTGTGTGATTCCTTGGAAGAGCACAATGAGCTGCACAAGTGTAAAGCCTTAGGCTTAACCTTGAGTGGGAAGGCTGGAGATTGGTATCGAACCTTAAGGGTTGAAGAGCGCACTCACTACCCCACTCTCAAGAGATTGTTCTTGAAAGAATACATACGTGAGGGTGTGCTTTGGGGAGTAGCATCTCAACTCCAAAAAGCTGAACGCGAGGAAGGGGAGTCAGTGAGAGACTTTATAAGTCGATTGAAGCATCTAAATTCTCGCTGCACTCTCGATGAACGAGGATAGATTCATCCGAGGATTGCGCCACGAGGACATTTACAATGGCCTAGTCATTAGAGGTCTTACAACGTGGGAAGCAGTCACTGCCAATGCAATCCAGTTAGAAGACAACTTGATGATTGCAGGTAAAAAGGTGTCTTCGAAAACAAAATCCGTTAGTTCGCAAGTATCTGGGCACAAGCCAATGACGGTAAAACCTATTGCCAAGGAGTCCAAGATATCTGAAATGTCTGTGACCGATCTTACTAAGGCTCTCCAAGAACACTTTAGGGGTAATCGAGCTCCTCAGAATAGCCATATGTACCCAAGGAGAGAGCAACAATGGTGTTCGGTGTGCTTAGGACCACATAGCACGAGTGAATGTCCCACATTCAGAGTCAAATTCAATGGGAATTGCAATGCATGTGGTAAGTATGGCCATCAATCTAAAGATTGCCTAACACTTAAGCGAATGTTGGCAAACCAGGCACCACTAGCTTGGTCAAACACACCTCAAGTACCCGCGCTAATGCCTGCACAACCTATCGAGCAACCGTCACAGCACATAGTTCCAAGGAATCTGAATGTAGTCCAGTCTGTGTCGTTACCACCGCCAGTGCTAGGACCACAACCTCCACATCCAAGGATTACCCCTGTAAACCAGATGGGTTGTGAGTCACATAGTGCATGTGGGGATTATGAAGAGGAGATAGACCCCACTGTTCCATATGGGATTGATACGTTTGAAATGATTCCCCAGTACTACATGGAGGATCATTTCGGGTAAGTTAAGCCTGTATATCAAGCGGCTGCTCTCGCCACAAGGGGGAAAAACCTTAATACCTTGGCGAGGAGACCACCTCTTCAATGCTACGAGTGTGGTGGACCACATCGTGTAGCAGAGTGCCCTAATAGGCTACAGAAGATCTCTACTCAGATGCAACCAAATCAAGCAAGCACATCGGGAATGCCGGTGCTTACATGTAATCGTTGTGGCATAGATCATTTGGTCGCTCAATGTCCACATAATCCTAATGCACCCAAGATTACGCCATTGAATTTGGTTGAGGTCACCAACCAAGCACAAAGAACCACACCCGTTGTACCCGCGAATGTAGTTACACGGTCAATGCTTCAAAATCAAAACTACATTCTTGAAGAGAGGGATACTGCATCAATCGCTCAGGCAAAGAAAAAGAAAACACGGCGAAAGAGATCGCTTAATGCCACGAGCTCCAAGCCGAGTTCAAAGACTAACATAGGGACGGGAGACAACCCCGTGTATATGAATGATCCTGAAGATGATTCCGATTCAATAGAAACCATGGGGACCAAAGCCACTACCTTAAGGGAGGAACCCACTCGGGAGCTCAATGACGGAGAATCAAGCGAGTACATAAATAAGGGGAAATAGAAGGAAACTTCCTCGGCCCCACAACCAAGTCAGTTAATGCCCTCTTGTCCACCCAACCTGAGTGAGACTCCCCGAGACAAGCCACGTGGGCCAAAAACCCTCAAGAAAAAGATTGGAACTTACCCAAATCCAGTTGAGGAGATTGAACAAGTGCAACACTTAAGGGGTTTGGTGGAAGAAACACAAAGAGAACTGGAGCCAAACCCGAGAAAAATCAAAATTCCAGACACAGTGTTTCCTACGCAAGTTCAACCTCACAGGAACCATAAACCGTTAGCGATACCTAGTATCATTCGGGAAGAAAGTGAGGATAGGACATCAGGAAGTGGGCAAACACCCTTTTTGCTTGAACCAATGTTTAGTGAGGGAATGCCTGACCCCATCGAGGAGGAAGTGATTCCATCTTCACCAATCCCTAGTCAAGGGGCGATGTCTCGAAAAGTACCGTTAAATGTGTCTAAGCTAATGGATTTCATGTCCTCTGAAATCAGAACCACGATCATATCCAAATTATACGGAGATCCTGAGCTATTCTTAGCTCTTCGGGCATTTCTCAATGGAGAACTAAAGGCAGGGCTACCACAATTTGCAAATATGGATAGACCCGACACACTTCAAGATGAAGGGGAGCATTGGGATCTACAACCCAACCTAGATGAAAACTCGGTCGTTGAAATACCTGTTAACAAGTTGGGACAGTACTTTGAAGGTGACGAATCTAATGCAACCCTCCCCATTACTACCAAGGGATTAACTCTAAAGGGAATCCTTGATGGTGGTGCTGGAGTGAGCATTGTGACTAAAAACCGTTGGGAATCTATGGGAAGGCCTCACCTCGAAGTCACAAACATAGTAGTTAAGATGGCAAATGGAACTATTGCTAAACCTATTGGAATGTTAAGGGACCTTAAGATCAAGGAAGGTACGACATACCTTCATTGTAATGGATTTCTCCAAGCATCCTATTGTTGAGATATCGAGCTCTAGTGAGGCGGTGGACACTGATGACCCGCCTGGGGGATAGGCCCCGCACTTACACCAACTGGCATGGTTGGTGAGATCTTGGGTGATATGCGGCCAGTGGGATGACAGGCTGTGTGACAGCCGTTCTAGAGACTGGCATAGTTATAGCGCCAGCTCATTTAGTCGGGTTCACACTATAGAGAACCCGTGTATGTATTGGTTGAGTACCTTTCATATTGTGTGTACTCTTATCTTGTATATGGTGTGTTGAGTGTTGTGTAGAGAAGAAGAACATTTTCAGCCTCTCACCTTGTGTGTTCTCTATTAGGGTTTTGTGAGTGTGTGTGTGTGCTTGCAAGAGCTCAAGCTCTCCTCCCCCCTGCATCTTTTCATGGTATCAGAGCCTGGTTCGTGCTAAGGGCTGAGCTGCAAGCAAGAGAACCACAGGAAGCGGTACGAGGGTAAGAGCTTCAACTACTCTTCCCTATTGTGTTGGTGACTACACCCTTGTCGGGAGCTCTACGGGAGGCACCGGCAAACGATCTCCGATTGAGGAGCTTTCTTCGCGGGAGTGAAGCTAAAGGGCAACTATACAGTCCTACGGACTGAATTAGTCCTACGAATTGAATTTTCTGGGTCGAAAACGCGTTTTGAGCGCGTCTGGACCTCCGTTTTTCAAAAAGCAGGCGATTTCGAGCACTGCGGGTAAGTCATCGATTCTCTGCAGAACTCTGTTTTAAGAACTGCAGGAAGACAGATTGACTGTGCAGACACTGTGGGTGCTGCAAAGAGGTCTACAGTTGCCATTGGGTGTATGTATGCACATTGTGGTCAGTGGTTGTGACATTTGAGTGGACTGCAGTACAGCTGTGCAGGAAATACAGCAGTTGTGCAGAAAAACCAGAGTGCAGTTTCTGGTAAAATTGTGTGTTTGGCAAGATGTCTAATGATGGCATAACACAGATTGTGGCTGAGAAGCTGGATAAGAATAACTTCCATGCTTGGAGGTTCAGGTTAACGAATTTCCTGATGGGAAAAGGCTATTGGGACTACATAGAAGGTGAGCATGAAGAGGCACCGGAGATACCGGATATAAATCCGACTGCTGCAGATGTGAAAGAGTTTAAAGACTGGAACCAAGGAGCCAGGAAGGTTTTGTATTGGCTTTCCATTAGTATACAGGACACCATGATTGGGCACATTCAGGATGCCAAGTCCCCCAAGGAGGCGTGGGACACCTTGGTAAAGCTTTATGAAACAAATACCAAGGCACGTAAGATACAGTTGAAGAATGAACTTCATACTGTGGAGAAGAAGAGCATGTCGGTGAATGACTATGCGTTGAAGATAAAGGGTATTGTGGAATCCCTTGCATCTATTGGTTTGTCAGTAGATGATAATGACAATGTGGAAGTCTGTCTACGTGGTCTCGGGCCACAATACAAGGCATTTAAGACGTCTATTCAGACTCGGGAAAACATTCCCAACTTTACAGATTTGGTGTCTATGCTGATTATCGAAGAGAAGAACTTGGGTGAAGACCAACAGTCTTCATAAAGCAAAAACAGTTCAGAGCAACAGGCCTTCTACACGAGTTCAGGAAGAGGACCACATAGAGGAGGCCGTGGACGAGGTCAAGGAGGTGGCCGAACAGGTAATCAGAATTATGGCCAGCAGCAGCAGCAACAACAACAGTCCCAGAATCAACAACAACAACAACACGCAGGTGGAAGAGGCAAATTCAGAGGCAGGGGGAGTCAAAGAGGCCGTGGAAATTGGCAAAGGCAATATAATGATGCACGTGAATGCTACTATTGTGGTAAGCCAGGACATGTGCAGTCAGAATGTTATAAGAAGCAGGCTGACATGCAAAATGGGAAAGTGCAGCAAAACAACTATGCATCCTCAAGCAGAAATAATGAGGACAATGAAAGGTTGTTTGTTATGCAGCATGTTGTGAATGCCATGTCTGAAAATGTTGATGCAGCACAAAAAGATAATGTATGGTATGTGGATTCAGGCGCTTCGAACCACATGACGAGTCATGGGGAGTGGTTCAAGGAGATGAAGAACCCGGAAAGACCAGGTTTTGTGGAAACAGGGAATGACACGGCTCATCCAATTGCCCACGTTGGAGATGTGCCATTGTCTATGCAGGATGGCAAAGTGAAGTACCTTGCAGATGTACTTCATGTACCGAACATAACAAAGAATCTGGTTTCAGTTGGCCAGATGATTGAGCAGGGTTTGCAGGTTCGGTTTAACCCCGATGGGTGTTATGTTGAAGATTTCAAAGACAAGTGCAGGTTGGTTGCAAAAGGCAACAAAGTGGGCAGAATGTTTACGTTGGATGTAGACATGCGTGAGATGAGTGCTGCGATGTTTGCAAATGGTTCAGGAGTTGTTGCAGACACAGACATATGGCATAAAAGAATTGGACATGTAAATGTGCAGAGACTGAAGTCTATGCAGACAAAAGGAATTGTGACAGGGCTGCCAAAATTTAAAGTGGAAGGTATGCAGAAAATATGTGAAGCATGCCAATTTGGGAAGCAAACAAAGCATGTGTTTTCACGTAACAGATATGTGAGCAGAAATGCACTAGATGTTGTGCATTCAGATGTATGGGGTCCTACGAAGACCGTGTCTATGGGAGGCTGCAGGTACTATGTCACTTTCATTGATGACCACACAAGGAAAGTGTGGGTATATTTCATGAAGGAGAAGAGTGAGGTGTTTACTCACTTTCAGAATTTCAGAGTTTTGGTTGAAAAGCAAACAGGGAAATATGTAAAGTGCCTAAGGTCAGATGGAGGGGGAGAGTACTTCTCCAATGAGTTCTCTGAATTTTTGAAGAAGAATGGTATTCGGAGACAGTTCACATGCAGATACACTCCGCAGCAAAATGGAGTTGCTGAGCGGAAAAACAGGCACATTGCTGAGATTGCGCGAGCATTGATGGAAGAGAAGAATATGCCGCATTGCTATTGGGCTGAGGCTGTTTCTACAGCAGTATACATCATGAACAGGACCCCAACTGCAGCCATACATGATGTAACTCCAGAGGAGAGGTTTACTGGCAGAAAACTAGATTTGTCTCATCTGAAAGTCTTTGGATGCATTGCATATGTGCATGTGCCAGATGAGCTGAGAACTAAGCTGGATCCGAAAGCTGAAAAATGTGTGTTTATTGGATATTCCCTTGAGCAAAAGGGATACAGGTGTTATAACCCTACTACACGTGAGTTGAGGGTAAGCAGGGATGTTGTCTTTGATGAGATGAGCAGCTGGTATGCTGCTGAAAAAGAAGCTGTTGGGGCTGATTTGAGTGGAAGTGTGGTTGCACAGAATGCAGGTCAGCAATCACAGTCTTTGAGTGGACCAGGAGAGTCCTCATCTAGTGGGTCTATTGATAGACCATGGAGTGGCAGGCTGCGTCATAATACCAGCCCTGCAAATGTGATTAGTACATCACGTAAAGGAAAAGAGAAAGTGGTTGAGCCCCTTGGTATGCCTGACATTTCTGCAGGGCATTCTCATGTTGATGGAGAGTCTAGTGGCTCAGATATGAGCCTTGATGAGGAGCTTGGGATCCCAGCTATGAGAACACCTGGTGTAAAGAAGGCTATGGAGGCCATGAATGAAAAGCTGCGAAGATCAGGGAGAGTGAAGAACCCTGTGTAGAGATTTACATATGATGGTTATGTGGCACATCACTATGCATATATGGCAAAAGTTGTGCAGGTTGTAGAGCCCACATGCATTGATGAGGCTGTTGGAAATGTGTGTTGGGAGAAAGCTATGGATGAGGAGATGGATGCACTATATGGAAATGAGACTTGGGATTTAGTGCAATTGCCTGAAGGCAAGAAAGCCATTGGATGCAAGTGGGTGTACAAAGTTAAACATAACAGTGATGGAAGCATAAACAGGTACAAGGCTAGGTTGGTAGCCAAAGGATATGCGCAGACATATGGGATTGATTATGAGGAAACTTTCAGCCCAGTTGCCAAGATGGCAACGGTGAGAGTTGTGATAGCAGTGGCTGCGTCAAAGCAATGGTCTTTACATCAGATGGATGTAAAGAATGCATTCTTGCATGGGGATTTGCAAGAAGAGGTGTATATGTTGCAGCCACCTGGTTATGAGGATGTGGGTCACCCCGAGCATGTTTGCAGGTTGAAGAAAGCCTTGTATGGCTTAAAGCAAGCACCAAGAGCATGGTCTGACAAGATTTCTGAATATCTTGTCACTATTGGCTTTCATGTAGCCAATGCAGATTTCTCATTGTATGTGAGTCATGGTGATAGAGGAGTTGTGCTTGTTG
This sequence comes from Cibotium barometz, assembly GCF_041138505.1. NCBI lineage: Eukaryota > Viridiplantae > Streptophyta > Polypodiopsida > Cyatheales > Cibotiaceae > Cibotium > Cibotium barometz. Next base: position 6,683,137 of record NC_141100.1, on the reverse strand, counting down.
TCATCTATGTAGATGACTTGATCATTACGGGGGACCATGATGCAGAGATCTTTGATGTAAAGATCTTGCTTAGACAGAAGTTCGAGATGAAGGATCTGGGGGAGCTCAGATATTTCTTGGGCATTGAGGTGATTAGGTCACCACATAGTATTGGATTACTGCAGAGACAGTATGGCTTGGATATGTTGTCCAAGTATGGTATGACAGGCTGTAAGCCTATTTCTGTGCCATTGGATCAGAATGGCAAATTGAGTGCAGATTCAGGAGAGATCTTGGAGGATCCTACTATGTACAGACGCATAGTAGGAAGTTTGATCTACATGACGATCACCAGACCAGATTTGAGCTATGCTGTTGGGTTGGTGAGCCAGTTTATGCAGGTTCCACGGAAACCGCATTTGGATGCAGTGAGACGCATACTGAGGTATGTGAAGTCTACTTTACAGTGTGGACTATTCTATGAGACTGGGACAGAGATATGTGTACATGGGTACACAGATGCTGATTGGGCTGGTAGTATCTCAGACAGAAGATCTACCAGTGGATTCATGTTTTCTTTGGGGAGTGCTGCTGTGACTTGGAGCAGCAAGAAGCAGCCTACGGTTGCTCTATCGAGTACAGAGGCCAAGTACAGAGGAGCTGCTATGGCAGCACATGTGAGGTAGCTTGGTTGAGAAAGCTACTTGCAGATTTGGGTCTATCAGTGGATAGACAAGTTGTCATTTTCTGTGACAACATTAGCAGTATACAGTTGGCCAGGAACCCAGTCTTTCATGCTCGTACGAAGCACATAGAGGTCCACTACCACTTCGTCAGAGAGAAGGTCTTGGCAGGAGATCTTGACCTTGTTTATGTCAGCACAGAGGATCAGGTAGCTGACATCTTCACCAAAGCATTGGGTACAGAGAAGCTCCGCAGATTCAGGGCTTCGCTTGGTGTACATGAGATGGAGTTGAGCTCGAGGGGGAGTGTTGAGATATCGAGCTCTAGTGAGGCGGTGGACACTGATGACCCGCCTGGGGGATAGGCCCCGCACTTACACCACTGGCATGGTTGGTGAGATCTTGGGTGATATGCGGCCAGTGGGATGACAGGCTGTGTGACAGCCATTCTAGAGACTGGCATAGTTATAGTGCCAGCTCATTTAGTCGGGTTCACACTATAGAGAACCCGTGTATGTATTGGTTGAGTACCTTTCATATTGTGTATACTCTTATCTTGTATATGGTGTGTTGAGTGTTGTGTAGAGAAGAAGAAGATTTTCAGCCTCTCACCTTGTGTGTTCTCTATTAGGGTTTTGTGAGTGTGTGTGTGTGCTTGCAAGAGCTCAAGCTCTCCTCCCCCCTGCATCTTTCACCTATGTCATATCAAATGATCTTAGGACGTCCTTTCATGAGGGAAGCACAAATGGTGCATGACTGGTCAAAAAACCATGTCTATCTACAATTCCAAGACTCTGTCATTCGAGTTGATCTTGAGAATGGTCGTGCACATCCTTTAGGAAGCAAGGTTATCATTGATAATCGATCGGATACCACTGTTCATTCCGCCCCATTAAGGTATTGCTATACATGCAAAAAAGAGACTGATGATGGGAAAGATTCTCCTTACATGGATGTCCTACCGGGTATGACTGAGTCGGATAACGTGGATTGGGTACACTTAGCGGCAACCATAGACACATGGGGAAATAGAGGCACAAGTTGGGTAACACCTGAGGGGCAAGATATGCCACCATTAGTGCCAATAAACATGATAGGTGTTATGCACTTGACTCTTGATGGCAAGAAAGTGGCGAACTCCACTGACACTGACAGTAGTGAAGACTCAGACCAATGCAACTCTGAGTATGAATCTCAAGAAGAAACTGACTCTGAGCTTGATGGGAAAAATGAATCAAATATTCACCCAAATGTGGAAGCAAGGTGCTCAAGGCCTAGGACAGTGGCCCCCTGCAGTTCATCCGAAAGTGAAGATCGACCAAGTGAGTCCGAATTGGATAGAAACAAAAATCAAAAACTTGGTAAGAAGAAAATGAGACATAAGCGCCAACGCTATCGAGCTAATGTACGAACTGCAATAAATAAGGAGAGATCCACTGCAGAATGGCTTAGTTATGTAGGAGCCATTGACGCTCATCGGAAAATAGCGGATAATTGGGGACAATACCTCCAAAGTGTCATGTGGTGTATTCCGCAACCTTATGACGTTGCCCAATTAGAAATCGAAGAGAAGCCAAAACTAAGTCGTACTGCAAGAAGGCGACAAAACCAAGAGTTGGCTCAGCAGCAAAAGGAAGCGGAATTGAAAGAAAAAATCCTGGCACAACAAGAACCAGTAGACTTACACCCCGCCCCCGAGCATTTCAAATCATTCACCACCACAGGGGAACGTAAAGTGGTCTACACAAAAGCCCAACGAACGCCTACCAATGGGAGTAGCGGTGTCTACGATGGCCCTGCGGTAGTTAAGGAGATAGACTTAGCAGATCCAGGTGAGGAGTCTAAACCAGTTTTTATTGCTCAAGACCTCACCAAGGCGGAAGAAGCTGCACTTACGAAGCTTCTTAAAGAATTCAAGGACATATTTGCTTGGACATATCATGATATGAAGGGTGTTTCACCCTCGGTGGTGCAGCACACGATTCCAATGATTAGCACTGCTAAACCAGTCCAGCAACGTCCCTACCCAATGAATCCTAAGTACGCAAAGATTATACAAGAGGAAATTGAAAAGCTGGTAAAATGTGGATTCATATATCCTATTGAGCACTCAGAATGGATTTCTCCGATAGTCATCATGCCAAAGAAGAATGGGAAACTCAGAGTGTGCGTTGATCTCAAAAAGGTTAATGCAGCCACCAGAAGGGATCATTACCCCTTGCCATATTCTGAACATGTGCTTGAAAGAGTGGCAGGCAAGGAGGCATATAGCTTTTTAGATGGGTACTCGGGTTACAATCAGATCACAATTGCAGTCGAGGACCAAGCTAAAACAGCATTTATCACGGAGTTTGGAGTGTTTGCCTTTCGCGTCATGGCTTTTGGCTTGACCAATGCACCTGCAACATTCCAACGATTGATAAACACGGCCTTTAAGGAATATCTAAGGGACTTCTGTGAAGCTTTCTTAGATGATCTTTGTGTTCATTCCTCTTGGGACGAGCACTTGATGTGTTTACGAAAGATATTTGAAAGGTGTAGATTATATCGCATCTCCTTGAATCCTTTCAAATGCCAATTTTGGGTTAAACACGGAGTTATCTTAGGACATATAGTGTCCAAAAATGGGATTTCCACTGACGAGAGTAAAATCAAGGTCATTCTGGAATTACCCCCACCCACCAACTACAAGGGAGTCCAACGCTTTATGGGCCACGTTGGTTGTTATCGAAGGTTTATTCTCTTCTTCGCCGAGATAGCTCGACCATTGTATAAGCTTCTCATCGAGTTTATTTGGACCGAAGAATGTGACCGTGCCTATGAGCTATTAAAGAAGGCCTTGGCGAGTGCTCCAATCTTGAGAATGCCTAACTGGGATTTACTCTTCCATGTGCATATTGATGCATCAAACTTTGCTATTGGGTGTGTGTTAACTCAACCTGGAGAACATAAGCTAGACTACCCCATTAGCTTTGCCAGTCGCCAGTTGAACGATGCTGAGATGAACTACACCACTACGGAGCGAGAAGGGTTGGCAATGATATATGCAGTAAGGAAATTTTGTTATTACCTCCTTGCCACCAAGTTCGTTTTCTATGTGGATCATCAAGCATTATTGTATCTGGTAAACAAACCATGCTCCACAGGAAGAATCACACGATGGCTATTGATTCTCCTTGAGTTTGATTTCACGGTTGTTGTGAGACCTGGCAAGAAACATGTTATGGCTGATCATTTGTCTCGCATACCTAATGGTGAGGCTCCTACGGGGGTTGATGATGACTTACCTGACACTTCCCTGTTCATGGTGGAGACAATGCCTGAATGGAGTGAGAAAATTGTTAACTTTTTGGTTAATGGCTTTCCACCCAAGGAGCTTCGTAAAGATCTAGCTCGGAAGCTGATCAAAGAATGCGAACCCTATTGCCTGATAGCCGGGACTCTTTATAAAAGAGGAAAGGATGACGTTCTTAGGCATTGTGCCCGAGAGGATGAGTATCTATACATCTTACAAGAGGCACATATGGGCGTAGCCGGTGGTCACTTCTCAGGAGACTTAACTGCGCGAAAGATCTTACAATCAGGGTATTGGTGGCCCACTATGTTCCAAGATGCATCACTCTTTGTGAAGGGTTGCGATGAATGCCAACGATACAAGAAACCCCAACGGAAAGATCAGATGCCTCTACATCCAATCAAAGTAAACCAACCATTTGAAAAGTGGGGTTTAGACTTTGTAGGTCCGATTAGCCCAGCGGCCCGAAACACACAATCTCGCTATATTATTGTGGCCACTGACTATATGACCAAATGGGCTGAAGCGAAAGCGACACGTAAGGCAGATGCGAGGACAACAGCCAAGTTCCTCTTTGAAAATATAATCACACGCTTTGGTTGTCCTTTTGAACTTGTGAGCGACAATGGTACGCATTTTATAAATGAAGTGATTAAGGAGCTCACAACAAATTTCATGATATTCCATCATAAATCTACTCCTTATTATCCGCAAGCGAATGGCCAAGCCGAGAGTACAAACAAGACATTAATCTCTGTTTTGACAAAGACAGTTGAAGCTCATCGCACGGATTGGGATCTAAAGCTCACGACAGCTTTATGGGCCTATCGTACTGCGTACAAAGTGGCTATTAATTGCACACCATTCAAAATGGTATATGGCCAAGAAGCAGTCCTGCCGTGGGAATTTGTCATTCCTAGTCTTCGTGTTGCTACTCAAGAGGGTTGGGATGGTAATCCCTTAGCAGAGCGTCTGTATATCCTTGAGCGGCTAAACGAAGAAAGACAATTGGCTGTGTACAATGTCCTTGTGGAGAAGGATAGAAGGAAAAAATGGTTTGATCACCACCTAAAGGACAAGGACATCAAGGTTGGGGATAAAGTCCTGATGTATGGAGTGCGAAACGAAAAGAAGAAGCTCAAATATGCTGGTAAGGGACCGTATAGAGTATGTGAAATTACACCGCAGGGTACCATCAGAGTGGAGACTCTCGACGGAGTTGAAACCATTGGATTCCTTAATGGGAGTAAATTCAAAAGATACTATGATCCCCTGAGCCAAGAGGAGTTACATGCAATCCATCAAAAGAAGGCAGCCAAAGAACAAGCTGAGCTTAAAAAGATACAAGCGAGAGTCGAAGCCAAAGAACGTCAAGAGCGTGCTAGGAGACAACGAGAAGCCAACTTGGGAATTACGCAAGTATTTTTCGAGGAGGCAGTAGAGGATGCACTGGAATCTGACCCACCTCTAAGATACCCAATTGAGTTACAGAGTCCTTACGGGGAGGTGCTGTATAATGCATTATTGGATACAGGAGCTCAACACAATTTGCTATCATATGGCGTGTGGTGTCAACTGGGAAAACCACCTTTATCCAAGAGTTCTATCCAAGTTCAAGGAATCAACAAGAAAAAAACCCCTGTATCAAGAATTCTGCACACTCCGGTTGCTTATGACAAGGGAACCATAATTCAAAGCTTTTTGGTTATGCCTGCTGGAACCATGGAAGGGACTGTAATCTTAGGGCGCAAATGGATGATGGCCACCAAGTGAAATATCGATTGGGCAACTAGACAAGTCACAACGCAAGAACCAACACTAGGTCTGACCGCTCAAAATCCCACACCTAAGTCATCCACTCAAATATTAGATAACAAAAAATCACAAAGTCCAGTGGCAAAACCATCTTCGATTGTTGGCCACCCCTCTAACGCTTCAACACCAAGAGTGGAAACAGGCAAGGTGGTCCCTAAAGCTTCGCTTACTATGCCAAAGAGTATATACAAATGGGTCCCCAAAGCTTCGTTAACAGCTACTTCCCCTGCTCAATCTCGTTCAGCCACACCAAGAAGCCTCGTAAAAGGAAAGTAGCTACCCACCCGAGAAAGGGCAATGTAACATCGCGATGGATCCCTAAAAAATTATTAGTAGCCCAAGGGTACTACGAGGGGAATGACCAGATTTGGTTCCCTAAACATAAGGTGAATCCCTTTACATCACCTGTAAAACCTTGCAAACCAATTGTTGCCACCCCAATGACAATTCAAGACCGTGGTAAGGGAAAGGTAACAGAGTGCTCCGCACCACTTCCAGAGTTAGTTTGGATTCCCAAACGATATCGATCATTACCACCTAGCTCAGGAAGGGGGGAGCCACATGAAGCTTCTATCTCCTCATGCCAGGCACACGCTGATATAGAAGTTTCTACATGCTCTACACCTACTCTTGCCAACACCCAACAAAAAACCGATGAGTCTACGTCTCCCCTTGTAATAGTATCGTCGGAAACCATTTCTTCCATTCGTCAATGGGAGCGTACACTACCATCTTTGCAATTGGATGTGGCCACAAGGGTCATAAAAAGCTATCTGCCCACATCACAACCTATGACCCGCTGGACAAATTGGTTCCAAGAGGCTGCAACATCATTGCAAATAATATGATCTACCCAAGGAAAGGGGGAGCATATACTCACGCTCGACATTCTAATGCTTCCTCCTTAACCTTCTCCCCTGACCATGTAATTGCCAAATTCAAGGGGATGTATATGTATAGCTTCATACATTTTAAAAAAAAAACAAAACAAAGAAAAGAAAAACAAAAAATAGTAAAAAGAGCAAGAGCACAAAAACAAGAGAAATATCCGTATACAATCAAGAACTAGATTGACCTGTCTCACAAACCTACTGATGCTATATCTGTGTTTGCAGATATGGCAGATGCACGATCATCATACACTTCATCCACTCCCGCCTTTGATGAGAGGTATCATCTGTACCTTTCTCAGATATTTCACATGTGCTATCCTGTAATTGAAACTGAATGGGATAATATAGATGTATTAGCCAGAGAGGAAAATGTTGAGGAATTAGAATGGCTAATTCACCTATTAACCATGACTGACCCCTACTCCGTAGAGGACATATCCCCGATAGCCCAATGCTTTCCTTTTCCACAAGATGACTATCCTCGCATGGTTACATTCTTGATGAGTCTATGTGGATGGGAAAATGAAAAGGAAATATCTGACAATGATGAATGGACGGATGAAACTCATGGCACTACTGAGGTTGATTTTATTTATTTGGATGATGCGGATAGAGGCTTAGCCTTAGGGCTAGAGCCAGGACTCTACAACATCCTCTTACCGTATCCTCAGTAGTAGTGTGGTGACTGGTAGGTAGGTTAGTGTTTTCAAGTTTTTTCTAGTTTAGATTCTTTAAACGAGTCTTGAAATTTTCACACTGATGTGCCTCTCGAGGTATATTGCTTGTTAGTTGATTGTACAGGTTAAAAAGTTTGAGGTGGGTTCACTTTCAAGTCCTGAGACTGTCGCAACGTTCATCAAAATATATCTACATCAAATTGCAAGCTGTCTCATCAAATCAAGGACATCTCCAATTACAGGTGTAATTCTTCCATACCCACTCTCTTCCGTTTTTACTGTTCAATTAATTTCATAAACTATAAGGCATGACCACATGGAAATTGTCAATGTACTACTTAGTTTTTGAAGTTGCTTGCATGCTAGTGTAAATCATTAATGAGCTTAACTTTATTGGAAATATTCCTAGGCAGCATGACGTCTTTAGTTAACCTTGGAATACGATTGTCTTAGGTCTAGGGTCAAACCATCTTAATGTTTGAACACCTGGCTGTGTGTGTGTTGACCTCTAGGACATAGCTTTTACCCCTTGTCGAAAGGATGTAAGAACACATTTTAGTTCAGGAGCGAAGATCAAAAGAAACTTTAAAAAAAAAAGCCTACAATAAATGGCAATACAAGTCTATGATGTGCTTTAATGTTGGCCTATCGCCTTATTGATACTTGGTAGGCGAGGAGTATTCTACTCCAAACCGATGCCTTGGTTGGTAGGGGGTAGCCTTGCCTAAAGTGAGCTAATAGATTCCTGGATAATGCCTTGTGTTAAACATGGTACCAGGATCGATGTTAGTTTTGCCTTAGGAAGGTCGCCATTGTGTATAAAAATTGTCATGTGCAAAAAAAATAAAGGCAAAAGGCTCCTGTAACTCTGATGTTTCTTGTGTCCCTAGGCTCGTGGTAACTACTTGTTCTTAGAGTAGACACAGTATGGTCATTTGTTTATTTATTAAGCTTGGTTATTTCCTTGACTTAAGCCAGTTATAAACCTTGATTAACCTTTGACACCTTGCTAACTCTTGATTTACTTTCAATAATTTTAAACTCCTGTTACTTTGCTACACTAGCTCATTCATGTGACCCTTAAACTAAGTTCTCATAGCAACATCCATTGTGGTCTAACATGCTTGAATTTATACACTTTATATCTTTTGAATTCCAGCATACTTTCACTCTTTTCCCTGTTTTGCAGACGGTCAACCACAACAACCCTATCGAGCTTACCATACCATAGCTTCCGAGGACGGAATCTACATCAGGAAGGGGGGCATGTTAACCCATGGCGGACATGGCGACGTACTATATTTTACGTCATTAATTTAAATATTCTGAGTCATGGGCCGGGCTTGTCGGCACCATATGTTAAGGATGAAGGGATTGGGTGATCGCCGATGAGAGGCGCACCTTGGATATCAGTAGGATAAGGGTTAGGGTCGGCCGGCCATGTATGGGCGCCCAAGTGTGAACGGCCAAGTCACCTATATGAGTCAAATGTAACCCTAAAATCCTCATTCTCATGTGTTATGAATACAAGAGTGCTCTTGCCTTATCTCTTGGTTTCCTTCTCCTGCGTGTGAGAGAGAGAGAGAGAGAGAGAGTGAGAGAGCGATCGAGCACTGTGTAGCGGCACGGCGCGGCGGAGAGGTGGTAGAGCGGCGACGGCGGCTCCTCCTTCATGGCTGCGACGCGGGAATCCTTCAAGGCGACGGTTGAGCGGCGAGTGACACACCCTTTGGCATTCTGTTTGAGCTTCCTTCCCTGGTTGTATGCTTGTAGCCATCCGTGGCTCGCATACGGTGTCTGGCAAGTCCCCAGCTACGACCTGTGCGGTAAAAGCGCACAAATGCCGTGTCTACCATATGGGCCCTCACACTATCTTCCTTAATATCATTAATAGGTAATATCATTAATAGGTTTGGACTTCACCTGTACCTCTTTGTAGGTTAACATGTTTGCCATATGGGCCCTCACACTATCTTCCTTTATAAATCTCATATCAAACTCCTGCAATGCCATATGGGCCCTCACACTATCTTCCTTAATAAATCTCATATCAAACTCCTGCAATGCCATGATCCACTTATATACCTTTGGGTTATCCCTAGAATACTTCATCACATGAGGCAAAAGATTACAGGAAGTAAGCACAACAAAAGCTCTATAAATCAAGTAGGACTTCAGCCTCTTTGTAGCATATACAAGTGCCCAGACTAGCAGCTCAACCTCATGTCAGGCCTTCTCATCTCACCATTTGACCCGCTGATGTAAAAAAAAGGTCTCATATATGACTGCTTGGTTCCTTTTTGCATCAACATTTCCCTACTGCATGTTTCGCAACACTAAGACTTAGATAAAAGGGTTGACTCCAATCTAGGGGCATTATTGTTGGCATGGTAGACAACTTATCCTTAAGGCTTTCAAAAGCATTCTCTTCTACCTGACTCCACTTGAAAGGATCTTACTGACTTGCCTTTTGCAAAGGGTAAACAAACTCAATCAACATACACACAAACAACTAGACCACTGGTACCATTAGTCCAAATTCCATCAACTCCCATCGGAGCTTCTGTATGACCCTCCACTATCAGACTCATGTTACTCCCTCTTCTTTTTCCCATTACCACAAATGCACCCAAGATAAAGGGGGATATCTTTGTAAACAACTAGACCATTGGCACCATTAGTCCATATTCCATTAGCACCCATTGGAGCTTTTGTGCGACCCTCTACTTATCTCATGTTACTCCATCGAGATTCATGCTACTATGCCCGCATGCAGCACCCTTCATACCGCATGCAGCACCCTTCATACCACATGCTACACCTACTGTACCAATTTCTCGAGCGATTGCACTATCAATTGATCTGGTAGCATTTGCACAAGCATTGGGGAGAGCAGTAGTAGCCAAGAGAATAGCACTTGTCTCATGAGAGATAATGGATGGAGTAGTTCTAGAAAGGGTACACAGATTGTGAAGCTCATGCATAAGTTTAATGGGTGATCCTAGAAGACACCTCAAAATTTTTGATCAATTTTGCAAAGCCCTAGGCAAGAGGAATTAGCTTGCAAAGACCAACACCTTCACCCTTACACTAGATGGTAAGGCTGGTGATTGGTATCAAACCTTGAGAGGTGAGGAGCGTCTAAACTTAAGGGTCTTAGAAGGTTATTCCTAAAGAAATTTGTGCATGAAGGAGCCTTGTGGAGCATGTCAAGCTAGTTTACTAGCTTGCTACTATAGGAAGGGGCTAGGACATAAATATTAAAGGAAAAAGAATGCCTCTTCAGTGTTACCACTGCCAAGGTCCCCATCGAGTCTCAAAGTGCCCTGTAAAGTTCCCTCAACTAACCAAGCTGCATCCTCAAACATGCCACTTGCCACTTGTAATCATTGTGGCATAGATCATTGGATTAAAAACTACCCCAATGAACTTATCATAACAAATCCACAAATGGAACCCATAATTACACCACTAAACATGATTGGAGTGAGTGATCAAATACAAAGGCAAATCCTATAAAACTTGATCTTACACCCTTAAACACTATCACTTGGCTATAAACTTAGAACCAACATGTACTGGAATAACGATCTCTTTCCTCAAAGCACGGTCTAAAAAGAAGAAGGGCCATAGGAGAAAGAAGTTGTTTAAGAATGGGAAAGTAAAATAAATGGAAAAGAAAAACTTGGGAACAATAGAAGAACTAGTCTTCATAAAAGGAACCTAGATGAGGACTCGAATTCCTCGGATACAAGAGCTAATTCTAAACACAGCAAGGCATACAAACCAAAAACCATGGAAACAAAAAATTAGACACTAAAGGAAACCAGAGCACTTGAATCTAAATCACACAAAGAAAAATTGGGTTCTTATCCTAACCCTAAGAAGAAGATTGAATAAGTCTAAGAGCTTGGTGATTTAGTTATTAAGACACATGTGGAATTATAATTTATAACCAAAACCTAAACAAGTGAGAGTCTAAGACATTATGTACCATAGCACCTTAATACCTATCAAGACTCACAAACCCCTAAAAGTGCTAAATGTCATCATAGAAGAGACTGCAGCATCCACTGCTCATAGTTTAATTCCTAAAGAGTTCAAGGGACAATTAGATACCCATGATCTTATCTCAGAGATGGATATTATAGTTTCATCAATGCCTTCCTATGAAAAGGGGGTGATGGATAAACATCCCTAATCCACATCCATTCTTCACATACACATCCACATCCATTCTTTCACCTACACATCCACATCCATTCTTTCACATACACATTCACATCCATTCTTTCACATACATATCCACATCCATTCTTCTTATACACATCCACATCCATTCTTTCACATACACATCCACATCCATTCTTTCACATACATCTACATTCATTCTTTCCTTGAAACTAACGAAAGAGTCAGGTCTTGGTCATAGTTTGATTCAAGGTTTGAGTCGGTTAAGATTTTTCCTGAACTATCTTTCTCGAAAAAGTTTTGATAATTCAGTTACTATTTTACTGAATTTCTTTCTTTGAATATTCACTTAACTGATTTCTAATTTCGTTACAAATTCCAATGAGGAATAAATTAATCATTTATCTGAATATTTCGATCTCGATAGATTTCCTGAATTTTTTTTTTCAATCTGGGTGAATATAAAACGATAGAAATTTCTCTTAGAGTATTTAATTATTCATTTATCAAATACTCATAGAATTTAAACATAGAATTTAAGAGAATTCTAATTTTGATATAAAATTTCTTTATGCATCTATTTATGCATAAAAATCAACTTCAATGGGAATAACACTTTTATGAAAAAATCCTTTTATGCATCTATTTATGCATAAAAATCAACTTCAATGGGAATAACACTTTTATTAAAAAATCCTTTTATGCATCTATTTATGCATAAAAATCAACTTCAATGGGAATAACACTTTTATTAAAAAAAATCCTTTTTATGCATAAAATCAAATTTAATAGGAATAACACTTTTAAAATAAAAAGAATTTCTTTATGCATAAAACAAATTCCATTATGCATCTTTCTATGCATAGAAATTAAATTTAATAAGAATAACACTTTTATAATAATAAAAAATTCCTTTATGCATCTTTTTATGCATAGAAATCAAATTTAATCAGAATAACACTTTTGTAATAAAAAAAATTTCTTTATGCATCTTTCTATGCATTCATTGACATTCTCATGCTCTTCCACCTCTTATTTGCACACATCCAAGACACCCTCTTGACAAATGGAAAGCTCATACAAATAAAAACTTCAAGTCTCCAGCAGCTACTCCAAAAAAAAATGCATGCACTAACTCACTCCAAAGCCATTCAGTTTGTACATTTGCCAGGGCATTCAGGGCAAAGTTTTATTACACACCATGCATCCCATATGGACACGGACTCAAAACACCTTTACAGAATTTTGCCTGACTTACTTTGCCCAACCCGCAGCCTGCTGAATCATTCATGATCAGCAGTAAAAAGCATTTCAAGACCTAAATCCATTTCCAAAAACTGCCCTTCATCTGAAATCACATCTTCAGACACTGCATCCTATACCCGTCGCATTATCAAGTCAATTCCCTTCAAATACAAAGCATCACCAACCACCATCACATACCTTGCAGCTTTCCTGATGAAACCATATTTTTTTGATTTGTCAATACCATTAGGAATCATCCCTGTTAACAAAAACTCCTCAACATCCTGTAAATTCTCCCTGCCCACAATAAAATGTGCATGAGCTTTAAGAACAAAAACTTCACCAATCATTCCCTGGGCTGCTTCATAAGCCTCCTCATTATGGCCTCGATCCACATGCTTAAGACTCCAAGCTTCAAATTCCTTCAACAAACCTTTAATCTTGAAACACATTTCTTTGAGTAACATATTCTTTGACTTCCAAACTCCCAATACCTGTTTTACCACAAGCAATGCATCTCCTCGACGAATGCGAATCCTGTATACACTATGCTTCAAGCATATTTGCAATCCAACTTCCAAAGTCAGATACTCCGCTTCATTGTTGCTATGTGCATCCACTTTAACACCCTTCTTAAAAACAAGGCAACTCTCTGGATCATAAAGCACCAAACCTCCTGAGGCTGCATCATGGCTTTTCCTATAAGAACCATCAAAATATAATAAGTGTGCATTCACCAATTCAGCCGCATCCTCAACTGGCTTCTTGATGGTTTCCTCCTTTATAAGAAGAGGACTCTCCTTATATGTCAACAGATCAGCTAAGGTAGCCCTGGTACTCTCTTCCACCAAGAATGAGAAGGTAAACTCCTGCAACTCAATCACCCACTTCATCATAGCCTTAGATAAATTTGTGCCATTTATCAACTGAGGCAAAAAAGTGTAGCTCGTCAAAAACACAAAGGGGCGAGGCAACAAGTAATGGCGGAACCGCCTACATGCATACATCACACTAACTATAACAAGTTCCACTTCTGATAACAACCTTTCTCTAGCAAGTTTCACCCTGCTAGCACAGTAGACTGGTTGCATATAATGTGATTCTTTCCCCTTTTTTAACAACATAGCTCCAATTGCATCTTCACCCACTGAAGGGTTGACATAAAATACATGTTCCCAATTAGGCGCCTGCATTGTAGGAATAGCACCCAACACCTCTTTCACTTTTTGGAAAACTACCTCACACTCCTCCGACCAATGTAAAGGATCATGCTTTGCTGCTTGCTGCAAAGGATATAACAACTGTGAGGATAGAGAAATGAATCGAGCCATATACTTCACCTTTTGCACAAAAGTAGCCAGTTGCCTTGTATTCTTTGGTGTAGGAAGAAGAAGAAGAGACTTGACTTTATCAAGATCCGGATCAATACCATTCTCTGAAACAACATGGCCCAAGAGCTTCACCCTCGGTTGAGCCAAAAAACACTTTTTTAGATTTAATTGACCACCACACTCATCATAACGTTGAAAAACGATAGCCAGCCTATCACAATGCTCTTGCCTGGAGCTGTATATACAAAAATCATCAATAAAATCCTTGACAAACTTGTTCAAAAAAGGAGATAATACCCAATTTGCCCTTTTCTGATAGTAAGCTGGCCCATTCATCAATCCAAAAGGAAGAACTTTGTAGCAGAAACACCCCCACGGTGTAATGAAAGTCGTCTTGTGCTGATCTTCTTCTGCAATCTTTAACTAGAAATAACCTAAAAACCCATCACAAACACTATACCTTTCATATCCAGCTACAGTATCCAAGATCTCATCCAAAAAAGGTAGGGGGTAAGAATCCTTCTTTGTAGCAGCATTCAAAGGCTTGAAATCCACACATATACGCCACCTGCCATCCTTCTTTGGACTCACCACTGTAGGACTTACCCACTCAGCTGTGTCCACTGGTGTAATGAAACCTGCACTCAACAGCTTATCAACTTCCTCTCTCAGGGCCTGCATTTGTTCTCGTCCCATCCTGCAAAGCTTTTGCCTAACTGTTTTTACACCTTCTTTCAATTCAATCCTCAAATCTGGCCCTTTAAATCCTCGAATCTCCTTATAAGAGGTGATGAACAATTCTGGAAAATGAGACAGCATATTAACATACCTAACTTTTTCTCCACTCGAGAGATCCAGACTCAGCATTCCTTCAATCAGCTCCTGCTTCTTCTTCACTTCTATCTTTGGCTGTAGTAATTCCTCGATCACTTCATACGACCCCAAGGTATCTTCTCCCTCAGCACCCACTTCATGCACTTCTTTATCTTCATTACCTTGTTGCTCTGATATTAGGAAAGCCACATCTGCCAAAACTCTAATGGAGGTTTAAAACCAATTGTATTCTTTTCCAAGACCATTCAAGGTCATGGACACCATATCATCATCTTAACTTTCGCCGAGTAATCATTTATACTCATCTTTTCTCTAGTCACGTTATGCAACTCCTACTTTAGCTGCATCTTTCAAGCTTGGTTTTTTTCATTTAGAAATTTGGTTATGTTTTGCCCCGGGTACTAGGGAAAAGAGTTCCCAGGCCCCTTAGCCGACGCTTCAAGTAAACTTTAAGATAGTCACACCACTTACACACCCAATATGAAATTGCCTAATTCACAGATTTAGCTGTCTTTAAAACAATCTTTTAATAAAACCATAGTATCACTGGAGCGCCATTTATTGCGTTGGGTTCTTCATGTCCTAAGCTTGCTTTTTCACAACAAAAGGCTGAATTATCCCACATGCAAAGAGGCAAAAGCTAGCCCTCCCTTCTCTACATAAGGGAGAGCTCTCATTCTTGTAATCTCAAACTTGGGTGTTCCACTGAAGAGCTCACTCTAGAGCGAAACTAGTTTGGAACTACACCCTCAAGTTAATACAAGAAATTTGACTTTTTCAAGTCTTTTTTGTCTCTTAAATCAAATTTTGTCTTGTGTTTTGTGTATGTTAGGCACTTAGTCCTTTTTTGGGCTAGTAAAGTGTCTTTCTTGTGTGTGTGAGTAAGGTCATTGGTTTGGTGCTTAGCAAGAGGCACTTGGTCATTAATTTGGCTAGTTTAGTGTCTTTCTGCTGAGTATGCTCCTTCGATCTGGCATAATGTCATATTGCGTGGCATGCTAAGTGTCATTTCGATTGATGCACCTTCCCTTCCCCTTACCTTTATTTTTTGAGGGCAACTAGTTGTTCTTTTGCGGCAAGTTGTT
The DNA here is from genome assembly GCF_041138505.1 of Cibotium barometz. Lineage (NCBI taxonomy): Eukaryota > Viridiplantae > Streptophyta > Polypodiopsida > Cyatheales > Cibotiaceae > Cibotium > Cibotium barometz. The sequence goes on along the minus strand of NC_141100.1, from coordinate 6,667,109 downwards.
GTCCCCACGTCTTAGCGCTCATCCCAAGAGGAATGAACACAAAGATCATCTAAGAAAGCTTCACAAAAGTCCCTTAGATATTCCTTAAAGGCTGTGTTTACCAATCGTTGGAATGTTGCAAGTGCATTGGTTAAGCCAAAGGCCATGACGCGAAAGGCAAACACTCCAAACTCCGAAATAAATGCTATTTTAGCTTGGTCCTCTACTGCAATTGTGATCTGATTGTAACTAGAGTACCCATCTAAAAAGCTATATGCCTCCTTGCCTGCAACTCTTTCAAGCACATGTTCAGAATACGGCAAGTGGTAACGATCCCTTCTGGTGGATGCATTAACCTTCTTGAGATCAACGCACACTCTGAGTTTCCCATTCTTCTTTGGTACCTGCCTCTTCTTCACTAGAAGCAGTGGTCGATGAATCCATCTCTGATTCAGAAGTACTGGTGGTAGTTTCCTCTTCACTCGAATCCTGTGGCCTCTCCCACACATCATTCAAAGATCTCCTACTATGCATCTCAAAAGATTTTTTATTACCTCGCTTATTATGCAAAGAAATGGTCCCATACCTCCAGTCTTGTACTGCACCCACCACTCGTCGCAACCAGGGTCGTCCAAGAATAATTGGAAAAGCACCAAGACCCGCAGGCATCACATGAAAATCTACAGTAGCTTTGACATTAAAAGCTTCAATTTCCAATTCCTTTATCATACCAAGACATTTTACCTTTTGATGATTAGCCATCTTGATTCGAAAACCAGAAACCCCAAACACCCTCAAGCCTGACTGCTCCACACATGATTGGGTAATCACACAGATTTGAGCTCCTCCATCTATATAGGCCTGACCAAGGTTCCTACCTTTACTCCACACCTCCACAATTGGCGAATATCTGGAAGCTCTTCTAAAGATAGTACTTTGACTGACCTCTTCTCTAACTCCTTTTCCATTGGATTCACAAGTCCCTTCCATTTCCTTCTCAATTTTGGCACCATCTCCACCAACTGCCCAAAGGTGATGTTGGCCTTCCTATTCACCAAATCAGATTTCAAGTCATAGCTGGTTTGCCCATCCCCCATCCCCCACCCTTCCCCCACCCAGTGGGAAGTCTGACACCTGGAACCTTCTACGAGGCTTTCGTTTCCTTTTAGCTTTCACATCTTCTCCTTCCTGCTGCTTCCCCTTCTTACGGCTGGGTCCAGCTACTCCCTTCCCCTTCTTACGGCTGGGTCCAGCTACTCCCTTTCCTTCTCTTTCATCCGTTGTGCGCTTGACAACGGGCATCACATCCCCTTCTTCTCTCACCTGAACATTCTCCAAAGTAACAACATTCACGACCTTTGCCTTCCCCTTCTCCTCAGCTGTGATTCCACTGGGGCCTACTTGATCCCTGATATCAATACCATAATCATTTGACTTGTCAGGTAACTGTGAAGGTAGTGGGTACATATCACCACCCATTTGCTGAGGCTTATCACAATCTGTACTCAGATGACCAAGCTCACCACAGTTCCAGCATGTAGGGATGAAACGACGGCCCCTACCGCGACCACGTCCATACCCTGCTTGTCCATCTCCCCCTTCATGATTATTGCCTCTACCTCTGCCACGTCCACCACTTGTACTTCCCATTAAATTTAAGCTCAAATTCTTCATAAGATCAACCATCTGTTTTATATCCTGTCGCAATCCCTCATCAGAACCTGCAGGAACCATAGGTACTCCTTGACTAGCTTGTGGCACCATCTGCATAGCCTGGGCTTCAGTGGGCTTCATCCTCTCAATCACTGCATTCATGGGTGTAGCCTCCACTCTACGAATCTCCGGCTGTGCTACAATTGGAATCATCCCCAACTGATTCATTTGTTGCAACTTCCAATCCTTTGATTTGGCAATTTCCACCGCATCCTCATAAGACCTGGGCTTCTTCAATTCCACTTTCCAGCAAATACTCCTCTTAAGCCCGGCTACAAACTTGTTTTTCTTCATCATGTCAGGAGGTACCTGGTCTTCCCCTAAAGCCCTACAAAGTTGTTTTTCTTCATCATGTCAGGAGGTACCTGGTCTTCCCCTAAAGCCCTGCATAAAGTCTCCCACAGCAAAGAAAAATTCTTCACATAATCATCAATTGATTCCAACTCACCTTGTGTCAGAGCTTGCACCTCATGCCAAACCTTGTCGGGGTCTTCTACCTTCTTGAACCTGTTGCTAAGTGCTGTCTTTAATCCATTCTCAGTCATATCAATACGTGGAACAACAACCCTCAATGACTCCTCATAAGCTCTGTACCAGGTCCTTGCATCCCCTTTTAAGCAAATGCTCAGTAGCCGCAACACCTCTACCGACTCATTGATGTGGTTGCTTATGCATGCAACCTCCATCCTTTCCAGGAAATCTGCCACATTCTCATTAGGGCTACCATAAAACTCTGGATAAGACATCATTTTAACCCCCAAGCTTCACCTCGAAACCCAAGAAAAACACCTTCCCTGAAACTCTGAACTGCTAGGGCATACACCCTGGTAAACTGAAGAAAATAGCAAAGCTATCCTCAGTGGGGGCACCAGAAAACTGTCGGGAGGCTGGGAAAAGAAGAAATGCCTCTATAGCTACCTACCCAGCAGCTTTGGAAGACACAACAAACATAAGGGGCACCACCAGCACGATGCTGGAAACAGAAATCTCTCAAAACACCACACAGATTCAAAGAAAAGACAGCTTCAAAGACTCACATATCTCATTAAAGACCTTTTATCTGTTAGCAAGGCTAAGCCATCCACATATCATCAACACAAACCCTATTTGTCCATTTATAAGGGGTCATCCATCACCATAGATTTTATCAATTGACAAGCTTCAACCCACTCTTCCTCGCACTCTCCTTTTATCACACACTCATAGAAAACAACTCACACACACACTGCCCAAAGCTTCTCTTGGTCTCACACCAGAGGCCTCAAAACCAGACGGCCACCTTTTCACAAGTCCCTTGGCTGCAGCAATTAGCTTGCTTCCTCTCCAACCTACTTTGCCAGCTCTCCTCTCTTAGACGGCAGCCACCTTAGGTCGGCCCAAGCAAAAAAATCCCAAAGCTACTCCTCTGACTCCTCTGCAAGTCGCCAGTCATCACAGCTCCAAGCCTGTTCTTTAACGAGGCCGCCACCTTTTGCTACTCGCGGTAGCTATCACCAGCCCCCCAAAGCTCTCACCCACTTCACCTTGCTGTTCACGCAAAGCTGTCCACAGTTGTCGACAGCCTCCAGCCCTCACGACCTCTAGTAGTCAGCTTCTCTCGCCTGTAAGCAAATCAAGGCCACCTCAAGCTTTGGTCGCTACCTCTCCTCTTGCATACAGTCCACGCATCTCAGTCGCCACCACCCGCGTTGGCTTTTCTCCCCCCGTCTCTCTGTTTTAGCGGCCGTGCTCCACGCTTCCCCTCGCTCTCCACTTCCACTGTTGTTGCTGACGACTGGCCCTTGTACCCAGACGGCTCCCCTTGCCTTCTTCGCGCCCGTCTGCTCTGCAGCCTTCAGCAAGGTGATTCATAACTTCTCGACCCCAGCTCTTCCCTTGTTACTCACACCAGCTAAACCACGTCGCTCCAACCTTGTGCTGTCAGCCACTCTGACGGGCCCCTTGCCTTCAAACGTTACCACCACAAGGCGGCCTCCTCACATATGCTTGCAGCTGCGCCCCTGGCTCCCTTCTCTGCACGCCCGCAGCAACTACCCGCTCGAGCCAAGCCTGGCGCGTCGACGTCTCCAGTCACCACACTGTCTTCTCTCGTTTTCCCACACTGTGGTCTTCACAGCCCCCCCAGCTAGGCTCTTCCTTTTTTACAAGGCGGCTCCGTCCTCTCTTCACACCTCCTCCCAACTGCTTTCTCTTTCGAAGTCTCTTCTCACTAGCGGCCACCCTTCTCCCTCTCTCCAGTCTTCTAGACGTCGAGCTGGCGGCCCAAAAAGACTTCCATGTGGCCATTTTTTTATTGGCCACGTGTATTATATATTTTTTATTTATTTCTTAAAACTTCAAAGCCTCAAGAATGGCCACATTTATCTTCTTTATTACCTTGCTTTCCGGGTGAACATGCCGCGCCCATAACCTTCCAAAACCACAAGAGCTGCCTACGGCCATAATCATCAGCATCATCATTACCAAGACACGGCCATTCCAAACCTGAAAGACCCTCCAAACTCAAGCACAAGAGCAATTCACATTTTGCTGGCGTCCCTTGTAGATTTCAATATTTACAGTCTGAATTGGACTCTCTCTACATAACCAGCATATGTACATCCATTTCCACCAGAGATTCATCAAAACCCCATCATTGACATCCTCATGCTCTTCCACCTCTTATTTGCACACATCCAAGACACCCTCTTGACAAATGGAAAGCTCATACAAATAAAAACTTCAAGTCTCCAGCAGCTACTCCAAAGAAAAATGCATGCACTAACTCACTCCAAAGCCATTCAGGTTGTACATTTGCCAGGGCATTCAGGGCAAAGTTTTATTACACACCATGCATCCCATATGTACACGGACTCAAAACACCTTTACAGAATTTTGCCTGACATATGGCTGACCATTTCTCATTTTTATCTTTCTACAATTAACTTAATTAACCCAATTTAGAATTATAGAACTCTAATCTATTTAATTTTCTAAATTCAAGAGAGTAAATAATAAGAAGAGTTTAATTAATCACTTAGTTAATCTTTCTAGGATTAAGAAGAGTTGGAATGTAAAGAAGAGAAGGGGGTGGCTTTTTCATCAAAAGCATAGCATTTGAATTTAATTCAATCATCTGCAATTCATAAAAATCAAGAAAACCATACATTTTTCATTAAAATTTGTAAACAAGTAAGAAAATTAGCTTACATGGAGTTTGTAAGCTCTCCTTTGGATTGAGGGATTGAGGGTTCTACTATTGTTTGAAGCAATAGTAGCCACCAATTCACTTTGGAGGGGATTAGGCCAAAAACAATTGAATTAAAAAATTCAATGTAGATGGCTCTCAGGACAGAAGTAGAGTAACAGTGCATAAACACCAGTAAGCTTTTACAAAGGGGGAGGCTTCTATTTATAGGAAAAAGTGAGCCTCTAACCAAGTAAACTGACTCTAGAATTTTCCAGATCAGTTTGGTCTAATTTAATCATTTTTGGGTCAATTCAGCTTACTTTTTGGATCTAGTTTTGAAATAGGAGAGAGGAGAGATGAAAATATCTCATTTTATTGATTAAAAATTGGGGGTAATGATGAGAAAAAGGCGCCTACTTCATGAGGGGAGATCCCCACACTGAGGTGTCAAAATTCAATTTTTTAATTCTTTTCTTTAGTCCTTAGTCCACTCTTCATCTTATGTGAGCATTTACTCATTTTTTTGGAGGAGGGGGGGTTTCTTTTATTCTTCAATTTATCTCCTTCCTACACTTGGATTGATCCTATTGGTCCATATGAACCTTAATTGGACCATAATCCAAAACTTTTTGCTGAAAATCTGGACCCTTAGGGTAAGGTCCTTTATACCTATTTTCAATTAATTCCAATTGCACATTGGAAAGTTCTTTTTGAATTTCTATTTCAGGGGAAACCATTTTAGACACTAGGAGGATTTTTATATCCAAAAATATCTCAATTTTGAATTACCTCCCTCTATCTCTAGATATTTTCTCTCTCCAAGCCAAAACACGGTAAAACAGGATCTTTCTTTTATTTCAGAGAGGGGAATAATTATAAAATCAGAAGGGAAGGTTCTTACACCTACACACCTCAAAAGCTGGAGGGAGGAATCTTACACACACTCTTTATAGAGAGTCTTTAGGCATTTGTAGGAATGGTTTCTTAATTGTTGGAAATAATCCAAACATAAACCCAAGATCAAAGCCTAAGGTTCAAAGGTTATTGTACATGTAACTTCAGCATTGTAAAAGGCACAAGAATCTACCCAAAGAGGTTAAAAGAAGGCACCCTCCTCTGTAGAGAATCAAGGAGAAAAATGAGGGAAGTTCCCACCTACATTCACTCCACCTCTCCATAGTGCTCTCTCCATCTCTCCTAAAATCAAGCCACCTCTCCTATATTCAAGGATGTACTCTTGGCCTATAAAAAGGCACTTTTGGGAATGAGAAATCGGTTAAAGTGTTTTGATTCATACCCTCTTCATGCTTGTTTGATTAACCTAATCATATCTTAATCATATTGTTAATCATCCACCACTAGTAATGGCATAAATATGCTTTGATCCACTAGTAATCATATTGTTAATCATCCACTAGTAATGGCATAAATATGCTTTGATCCACCATAAATACATCATTCTTTCAATTTTCTTTCATGGTATCAGATCTAGGCCATTGTTTAGTACCTTCCCTGCCCCCTCCGCGCAATGAATTCGGGGGTGCTAGCAGCAGAAGTAGCACTTCTTGTGCAGGGCAAAGCCTCTCACTTGGGGCCTCGCCCACGGATATTCGGACAAGAGACTAATCCCTCAGTTCTTCCAAAATCGAACCCGAAAAAACTTCCCTCGCCCAGCAGACATCAGACATAGGTGATTTCTCCAGGATATTTTTATTCTAACGTAGTCAAGAGCCTTAACTTACCAAACTGATTCGACCGAACCCGTAAGTCACATGGTCAGATCGAGGAAAAGACTTGCACTTGTGATGAAAAACAGGTAGAGGGAGAGGAGACACACACACATGAGCAAACCCTAAAGTATTATGCAAACCCTAACCATAGAGGGAAGCCATCTCCCTTCTCACACAATGCATATAGCCATAACCCATAATCTACAACACACACTATGTGTTGTGTCCACACACTGCTAACCCTAGCTAATGTCCACACACTATGACCAACTGGACGCGGTCATTTATGTCTCACACATGTTACTACCTAACATGCAAGCACACAAGCTGACATCGAGCTTGAATCTCAATAGCCCCTCTCAAGCTCATGATATACTACCATAGATGAAGATGTAGATGAGATTGGGCTATCAAAGCTCTCAACACTCCCCCTTGTTAAAATTACAGCAATGTGATGAGCTATGGTGGATCAAATGCTAGAATCAACATCATTAACAAAGAGATTAGATGATAATTAATACGTGATTAGTGAGCAATTCATTAACTGATAGCTTAATGTAGGCATGGATAATAAAAAACCAGCAAATTCTCATTAGGCCAATGCCTCAATTTATAGAGTTTACATCCAAGCATCTAATCCCACTGATTTCTCCTCGATTCACTCCACCTCTTTTGCTTGATTCTCTCCACCTCTCCTAGAATATCTCCACACCTCTCCTAAATCTCCTCATGCTACCCTTTATTCTCTCCCAATAGATTCTTCTCACCTTTTCACAGGTTCTCTCACATTTACAGATTCTCTTTTACAGCCTCTTGCTAAGGGCTTGTTCCCGCACACACCCTATTCACTTGTATATTTCAACACCTCCCCTCAAGTGAATACTCCTAGCACACCTGGACCCTATACCAAGTTTCCCTCTTACTTGATAGTTCGCGACCAGTGCCTCAAGTCCCTAAACTCATAGTCCTTGACACACTCTCTCTCTCTACGTGTCCAAGGCTACTACAAGTGCCCGTGACCTTGACTAAAGTGCTCACACATACATCTACCACATGGCCTACATCATTGCCTCAGAGGTGGTTTTACTCTGTTGGGGCAAGTTACATTGGGTTGTGGGGTTTCTCTCTCTCTCTCTCTCTCTCTCTCTCTCTCTCTCTCTCTCTCTCTCTCTCTCTCTCTCTCTCTCAGAAAAGATGATCTGACTCCACTTCCTTAGGAGCCTCCATGAAGTTTGCCGATGTCGTTCCTTCTCCCCCCACTGGGTTTGCTATAGCAGTCTCTTGCCATGTGTCCTGGCTTTCCACAGTTGTGAGTGAAGGTCCTTCCTCCTACTCTGCCTCTTCCTCGTCCTCGTCCTTGAGAGAATCCTCCTCGAGTGAAGAATGCTTTTTCGAATTCTATCTTCACCAACTTGTAGAGCACCCTTGAAAACCCCTAGGGCCAAGAGGAATTAGACCCATTGCATCTGGTGAAGCAGATATTTCAATTTCTCCTCAAAAAAATGGTGCCTACAAATCAGCGAAAATCGGCAGCTCCAATAGGCGGTTTGCGATTCTGTTTGGATGGGCTGGAGCACAAGAGTGTTAGTTGTGTTTGGCTAAAGTGGCTTGAGCTAATGTTGCTCCTGGAGGGAGATCAAGCCTCTCCACTGGCTGGGGGTACAGTGGGCTAGTTGAAAATAACTAAAAAAGTGATTATTTCTTCTAATCCTAATTAGTTAGATAATGGGCTCATAAACTTGATGGATTCTAGGCTAGGCTCTGATACCATGTTAAAATTACAGCAATGTGATGAGATATGGTGGATCAAATGCTAGAATCAACATCATTAACAAAGAGATTAGGATGATAATTGAGATGTGATTAGTGAGCAATTAATTGATAGCTTAATGTAGGCATGGATAATAAAAAACTAGCAAATTCTCATTAGGCCAATGCCTCAATTTATAGAGTTTACATCCAAGCATCTAATCCCACTTATTTCTCCTTGATTCACTCCACCTCTCCACCTCTTTTGCTTAATTCTCTCCACCTCTCCTCCCAGAATATCTCCACACCTCCTAAATCTCCTCATGCTACCCTTTATTCTCTCCCAATAGATTCTTCTCAACTTTTCACAAGTTCTCTCACATTTACAGATTCTCTTTTACAACCTCTTGCTAAGGGCTTGTTCCCGCACACACCCTATTCACTTGTATATTTCAACACCCCTCAAGCTCATCCCATGTACTCCCAACATAGTACGGAAGTACTCAAACTTCTCCCTACTTGCTAAGTGGCTTTGTAAAGATGTCGGCCACCTGCCCTTCAATCTTCACATAATGTAAATCCATTGTACCATCCAACACTTTCTCTTTGACAAAATGATAGTGGACCTCTATGTGTTTGGTCCGCGCATGAAAAACTGGATTCTTGCCAACTATATGCTACTCATGTTGTCACAATGAATTACAACCTTGCCATCAATAGGCTCACCCAAATCAGCCAAGAGACTCTTTAACCATACTCCTTCACACGTAGCAATGGTTGCACCCCTGTATTCACCCTCTATACTAGATAAAGCAACAATAGGTTGCTTTTTGCTACTCCAACTCCACTAGTAGACCTCTTGTCATACGAGATACCTGCCCAATCTATGTCTGTGTAGCCATGTACATCCAAGCCTTTACCATGCTCATAAAGAAGACCATAATGTGCAATGTGGTCTTTACATATCGCATAATGCGTCTCACTACATCCAAATGAGGTTTTTTGGGGCTTTGCATAAATTGGCTTACTAGCCCCACAGCGTAACTGAGATCCAGGCGTGTGATAGTCATGTAAATAAGACTGCCAAAAACCATCTTTCTATACATAGATGGATCATCCAACTCTTCACCAAAATCAGCCCACAGCTTCACATTCTGCTCCAAAGGTGTACTCATTGGCTTACACCCTGTTATACCATATTTTGCCAACATATCCAATGCATATTGGCGTTGCACTAACCATGTACCTGCATGGTCTTTGATCACTTCAATCCCAAGAAAATATCTCAATTCACCCAAGTCTTTCATATCAAACTGCCCACTCAATGCCTTTTTGACATGCATAACATCAGTAGCATGACCTCCTTTGACAATCAAGTCATCCACATAGATGACAAGTAAGACAATCCCATGACCTTTTTTCTTCACATAGAGTGAAGAATCTGCTGAAGAAACCTGAAATCCAAGGGAGATAAGATATCGACTTATCTTATCACTCCAAGCACGAGGTGCTTGCTTCAAACCATATAATGCTTTCTTTAATCTGCATACATGAGTGGGATACCTCGGCGGGTGTACATATCCTTCTGGCTGTGCCATATAAACTTCCTCTTGTAAATCATGAAAAGATGCAGGGGAGAAGAGAGCTTGAGCTCTTGCAAGCACACACACACTCACAAAACCCTAAAAGAGAACACACAAGGTGAGAGGCTGAAAATCTTCTTCTTCTTCACACAACACTCAACACACCATATACAAAGTTAAGAGTACGCACAATATGAAAAGGTACTCAACCAAATACATACTAGGTTCTCTATAGTGTGAACCCAACTAAATGAGCTGGCGCTATAACTATGCCAGTCTCTAGAATGGCTGTCACATAGCCTATCATCCCACTGGCCGCATATCACCCACCATGATCTCACCAACCATGCCAGTGGTGTAAGTGTGGGGCCTATCCCCCACGCGGGTCATCAGTGTCCACCGCCTCACTAGATGAGCTCGATATCTCAACACTCTCCCTCGAGCTCAACTCCATCTCATGTACACCAAGCGATGCCCTAAATCTGCGGAGCTTCTCTGTACCTAATGCTTTGGTGAAGATGTCAGCGACCTGATCCTGTGTACTGACATAAACAAGGTTAACGTCTCTGCCAAAACCTTCTCTCTGACAAAATGATAGTGGACCTCTATATGCTTTGTGCGAGCATGAAAAACTGGGTCCTTAGCCAACTGTATACTGCTAATGTTGTCACAGAAAATGACAACTTGTCTATCCATTGATAGACCCAAATCTGCAAAAGTAGCTTTCTCAACCAATCTACCTCACATGCGTACTCGGCCTATGTACTCGATAGAGCAACCGTAGGCTGCTTCTTGCTGCTCTAAGTCACAACAGAACTCCCCAAAGAAAACATGAAGCCACTAGTAGATCTTCTATCTGAGATACTACCAACCCAATCAGCATATGTGTACCCATGTACACATATCTCTATCCCAATTTCATAAAATAATCCACAATGCAAAGTAGACCTCACATACCTCAGTATGCGTCTCAATGCATCCAAATGCGGCTTCCGAGAAACCTGCATAAACTGACTCACCAACCCAATAGCATAGCTCAAATCTGGCCTGGTGATTGTCATGTAGATCAAGCTTCCTACTATGCACCTATACATAGTAGGATCCTCCAAAATCTCTCCTGAATCTGCACTCAACTTGCCATTCTGATCTAATGGCACTAAGATAGGCTTACAGCTTGTCATACCATACTTGGACAACATGTCCAAGCCATATTGTCTCTACAGTAATCCAATACCATGTGGTGACCTAATCACCTCAATGCCCAAGAAATATCTGAGCTCCCCCAGATCCTTCATCTCAAACTTCTGTCTAAGCAAGATCTTTACATCAAAGATCTCTGCATCATGGTCCCCCGTGATGATTAGGTCATCTATGTAGATGACAACAAGCACAATCCCTCTATCACTGTGTCTCACATACAGCGAGAAATCTGCATTGGCTACATGAAATCCAATAGTGATAAGATATTCAGAAATCTTGTCAGACCATGCTCTTGGTGCTTATTTTAAGCCATACAAGGCCTTATTCAACCTGCAAACATGCTCAGGGTGACACATCCTCATAACTAGGTGGCTGCAGCATATACACCTCTTCTTGCCAATCCCCATGCAAGAATGCATTCTTTACATCCATCTGATGTAAAGACCATTGCTTTGACGCAGCCATTGCTATCACAACTCTCACTGTTGCCATCTTGGCAACAACTGGGTTAAAAGTTTCCTCATAATCAATGCCATATGTCTGCGCATATCCTTTGGCTACCAATCTAGCCTTGTACCTGCTTATACTTCCATCACTATTATGTTTTACTTTGTACACCCACTTGCATCCAATGGCTTTCTTGCCTTTAGGCAATTGCACTAAATCCCAAGTCTCATTTCCATATAGTGCATCCATCTCCTCATCCATAGCTTTCTCCCAACACACATTTCCAACAGTCTCATCAATGCATGTGGGCTCTACAACCTGTACAACTTTTGCCATGTATGCATAGTGATGTGCCACATAACCATCATAGATAAACCTCTGCATAGGATTCTTCACTCTTCCAGATCTTTGCAGCTTTGCATTCATGGCTTCCATAGTCTTCTTTACACCAGGTGTTCTCACTCATCTTTGAGCCACTAGACTCTCCATCAACATGAGAATGCCCTGCAGAAATGTCAGGCATACTAAGGGGCTCAACCACTTTCTCTTTGCCTTTATGTGATGTACTAATCACATTTACAGGACTGGTATTATGGTGCAGCCTGCCACTCCATGGTCTATCAACAACACTGAACCACTAGATGAGGACTCTCTTGGTCCACTCAAAGACTGTGATTGTTGACTTGCACTCTGTGCAACCACATTTCCACTCACATCAGCCCCACAACAGCTTCTTTTCTAGCAGCATACCAGCTACTCATCTCATCAAAAACAAAATCCCTACTTACCCTCAACTCACGTGTAGCAGGGTTATAACACCTGTATACCTTTTGCTCAAGGGAATACCCAATAAACACACATTTCTCAACTTTTGGATCCAGCTTAGTTCTCAGTTCATCTGGCACATGCACATATGCAATGCATCCACCAAAGACTTTCAGATGAGACAAATCAGGTTTTCTGCCACCAGTAAACCTCTTCTCTAGAGTTACATCATGTATGGCTGCAGTTGGAGCCCTGTTCATGATGTAAACTGCTATAGAAACAGCCTCAGCCCAATAGCTATGCGGCATATTCTTCTCTCCCATCAATGCTTGCGCAATCTCAACAATGTGCCTGTTTTTTCGCTCAGCAACTCCATTTTGATGCGGAGTGTTTCTGCATGTAAATTGTTTTCGAATACCATTCTTCTTCAAAAAATCAGAGAACTCATTGGAGAAGTACTCTCCCCCTCCATCTGACCTTAGGCACTTTACATATTTCCCTGTTTGCTTTTCAACCATAACTCTGAAATTCTGAAAATGAGTGAACACCATACTCTTCTCCTTTATGAAGTATACCCACACTTTCCTTGTGTGGTTCATCAATAAATGTCACATATACCTGCAGCCTCCCATAGACATGGTCTTTGTAGGACCCCATACATCTGAATGCACAACATCTAGTGCATTTTTGCTCACATTTCTGTCATGTGGAAATACATGCTTTGTTTGCTTTCCGAATTGGCATGCTTCACATATTTTCTGCATACCTTCAACTTTAAAATTTGGCAGCCCTATCACAATTCATTTAGTCTGCATAGACTTCATTCTTTACATAGAAATACATGCTTTGTTTGCTTTCCAAATTGGCATGCTTCACATATTTTCTGCATACCTTCAACTTTAAACTTTGGCAGCCCTATCACAATTCATTTAGTCTGCATAGACTTCGTTCTTTGCACATTCACATGTCCAATTCTTTTATGCCAAATGTCTGTGTCTGCAACAATTACTAAACCATTTGCAAACATCACAGCACTCACTTCAGGCATGTTTACATTCAATGTAAACATTCTGCCCACTCTGTTGCCTTTTGCAACAAACTGCACTTGTCTTTAAATTTTCAACATAACCATTAGGGTTAAACCGAACCTGCAAACCCTGCTCAATCATCTAGCCAACTGAAACCAGATTCTTTGTTCTGTTCAGAACATGAAGTACATCTGCAAGGTACTTCACTTTGCCATCCTGCATAGACAATGGCACATCTCCACCATGGGCAATTGGATGAGCAGTGTCATCCCCTATTTCCACAAAACCTGGTCTTTCAAGGTTTTTCATCTCCTTGAACCACTCCCCATGACTTGTCATGTGGTTTGAAGCACCTGAATCAACGTACCATACATCATTTTTATGTGCTGCTTCAACATTTTTATACATGGCATTAACGACATGTTGCATAACAAACAACCTTTCATTATCCTCATTGTGAGGATGCATAGTTGTTTTGCTGCAATTTTCCATTTTGTATGTCAGCTTGCTTCTTATAACAATTTGCTTGCACATGTCCAGGCTTACCACAATAAAAGCATCCACGTGTATCATTATACTGCCTTTGCCAATTTCCACGACCTCTTTGACTCCCCTGCCTCTGAATTGGCCTCTTCCACCTGTGTGTTGTTGTTGTTGTGAATTCTGAGACTGTTGTTGTTGCTGCTGCTGGCCATAATTCTGATTACCTATTCGGCCACCTCCTTGGCCGCGTCCACGGCCTCCTCTACCTCGTCCTCTTCCTGAACTTGTGTAGAAGGCCTGTTGCTCTGAATTGTTTTTGTTTTGTGAAGACCGTTAGTCTTCACCCACGCTCTTCTCTTCTATAATCAACATAGACATCAAATCTGTGAAATTGGGGATGTTTCCCGAGTTTGAATAGATGTCTTGAACGCCTTGTATTGTGGCCCGAGACCACGTAGAGACAGACTTCCACCTTATCATCATCATCTACTGAAACACCAATAGATGCAAGGGATTCCACAATACCCTTGATCTTAAATGCATAGTCATTAATAGACATACTTTTTCTCCACAATATGAAGTTCATTCTTCAACTGTATCTTTCGTGCCTTGGTATTCGTTTCATAGAGTTTTACCAAGGTGTCCCATGCCTCCTTGGGGGACTTGGCATCCTGTATGTGCCCAATCATGGTATCCTGTATAATGATAGAGAGCCAATACATAACTTTTCTGGCTCCTTGGTTCCAATCCTTGAAGTCTTTCACATCTGCAGCAGTTGGATTGATATCTGGTATCTCCGGTGCCTCTTCATGCTCACCTTCTATGTAGTCCCAGCAGTAACCCTTTCCCATATGGAAATTTATCAACCTGAACCTCCAAGCATGGAAGTTGTTCAAGCTTCTCAACAACAATCTGGTTTATGCCATCATTTGACATCTTGCCAGACACACAAATTTACCAGAAATAGCACTCTAGTTTGTCCTGCTGCACAAACTGCTGTATTTTTTGTAGCGGTACTGTACTACACTCAAATGTCACAAAACAAATGACCTCAATGTCCCTCTTCGTGCAAAGCCACATGCAAACATGCTCGGGGTGACTCACATCCTCATAGCCAGGTGGCTGTAACATATACACCTCTTCGTGCAAATCCCCATGCAAGAATGCGTTCTTTACATCCATCTGATGTAAAGACCATTGCTTTGACGCACCCACTGCTATCACAACTCTCACTATTGCCATCTTGGCAACTGGGCTGAAAGTTTCCTCATAATCAATGCCATATGTCTGTCGCATATCCTTTGGCTACCAATCTAGCCTTGTACCTGCTTATGCTTCCATCTTCACTGTTATGTTTTACTTTGTACACCCACTTGCATCCAATGGCTTTCTTGCCTTCAGGCAATGGCACTAAATCCCAAGTCTCATTTCCATATAGTGCATCCATCTCCTCATCCATAGCTTTCTCCCAACACACATTTCCCATAGCCTCATCAATGCATGTGGTCTCTACAACTTGTACAACTTTTGCCATGTATGCATAGTGATGTGCCACATAGCCATCATATGTAAACCTCTACACAGGATTCTTCACTCTCCCAGATCTTTGCAGCTTTGCATTTATGGCTTCCATAGCCTTCTTTAAACCAGGTGTTCTCATAGCTGGTACCCCACGATCCTCATCAAGGCTCATCTTTGAGCCACTAGACTCTCCATCAACATGAGAATGCCCTGCAGAAATGTCAGGCATACTAAGGGGCTCACCCACTTTCTCTTTGCCTTTATGTGATGTACAAATTACATTAACAGGACTGGTATTATGATGCAGCCTGCTTCTCCATGGTATATCAACTGAACCACTAGATGAGGACTCTCCTGGTCCACTCAAAGACTGTGATTGCTGACTTGCATTCTGTGCAACCACATTTCCACTCACATCAGCCCCAATAGCTTCTTTTTCAAGAGCATACCAGCTAATCATCTCAAAAACAACATCCCTGCTTACCCTCAACTCACGTGTAGCAGGGTTATAACACCTGTATCCCTTTTGCTTAAGGGAATACCCAATAAACACACATTTTTCAGCTTTTGGATCTAGCTTAGTTCTCAGCTCATCTGGCACATGCACATATGCAATGCATCCAAAGACTTTCAGATGAGACAAATCAGGTTTTCTGCTAATAAACCTCTTCTCTGGAGTTACATCATGTATGGCTGCAGTTGGAGTTCTGTTCAGGATGTAAACTACTGTAGAAACAGCCTCAAGCCCAATAGCTATGCGGCATATTCTTCTCTCCCATCAATGCTCGCGTAATCTTAGCAATGTGTTTGTTTTTCTGCTCAGCAACTCCATTTTGTTGTAGAGTGTATCTGCATGTAAACTATCTGTGAATACCATTCTTCTTCAAAAATTCAGAGAACTCATTGGAGAAGTACTCTCCCCCTCCATTTGACCTTAGGCACTTTACATTTTTCCCTGTTTTCTTTTCAACCATAACTCTGAAATTCTGAAAATGAGTGAACACCTCACTCTTCTCCTTCATGAAGTATACTCACACTTTCCTTGTGTGGTCACTCATCAATAATAAATGTCACATAATACCTGCAGCCTTCTATAGACATGGTCTTTGTAGGACCCCATACATCTGAATGCACAACATCTAGTGCATTTCTGCTCACATTTATGTCACGTGAAAATATATGCTTTGTTTGCTTTCCAAATTGGCATGCGTCACATATTTTCTGCATACCTTCAACTTTAAACTTTGGCAGCCCTGTCACAATTCCTTTAGTCTGCATAGACTTCATTCTCTGCACATTCACATGTCCAATTCTTTTAAGCCAAATGTTTGTGTCTGCAACAATTCCTGAACCATTTACAAATATCGCAGCACTCACTTCAGGCATGTTTACATTCAATGTAAACATTCTGCCCACTCTATTGCCTTTTGTAACCAACCTGCACTTGTCTTTAAAGTCTTTAACATAACAACCATCAGGGTTAAACTAAACTTGCAAACCCTGCTCAATCATCTGGCCAACTGAAACTAGATTCTTTGTTATGTTTGGAACATGAAGTACATCTACAAGGTACTTCACTTTGCCATCCTGCATCATAGACAATGGCACATCTCCAACATGGGCAATTGGATGAGCAGCAGTGTCATCCCCTGTTTCCACAAAACCTGGTCTTTCAAGGTTTTTCATCTCCTTGAACCACTCCCCATGACTTGTCATGTGGTTCGAAGCACTTGAATCAACGTACCATACATCATCTTTATGTGTTGCTTCAACATTTTCAGACATGGAATTAATAACATGCTGCATAAAAACAACATTTCATTATCCTCATTGTTTCTCCTCGAGGATGCATAGTTGTTTTGCTGCAATTTTCCATTTGCATGTCAGTCTACTTCTTATAACAATCTGCCTGCACATGTCTAGGCTTACCACAATAAAAGCATCCACGTGTATCATTATACTGCCTTTGCCAATTTCCACGACCTCTTTGACTCCCCCTGCCTCTGAATCGGCCTCTTCCACTTGTGTGTTGTTGTTGTTGTTATGAATTCTGGGACTGTTGTTGTTGCTGCTGTTGGCCATAATTCTAATTACCTGTTCGGCCACCTCTCTTGGCCATGTCCACGGCCTCCTCTACATCATCCTCTTCCTGAACTTGTGTAGAAAGCCTGTTTTGCTGTGAACTGTTTTTGTTTTGTGACTGTTGGTCTTCACCCAAGCTCTTCTCTTCTATAATCAACATAGACACCAAATCTGTAAAATTGGGAATGTTTTCCCGAGTCTAAATAGACATCTTGAAGGCCTTGTATTGTGGCCCGAGACCACGTAGACAAACTTCCACCTTATCATCATCATCTACTGAAACGCCAATAGATGCAAGGGATTCCATAATACCCTTGATCTTCAATGCATAGTCATTCACAGACATACTCTTTTTCTCCACCTTTTTCTCCACAGTATGAAGTTCATTCTTCAACTGTATCTTTTGTGCCTTGGTATTCGTTTCATAGAGTTTTACCAAGGTGTCCCATGCCTCCTTGGGGGACTTGGCATCCTGTATGTGCCCAATCATGGTATCCTGTATACTGATAGTAGAGAGCCAATACATAACTTTTCTGGCTCCTTGGTTCTAATCGTTGAACTCTTTCACATCTGTAGCAGCAGTCGGATTGATCTCCGGTATCTCTGGTGCCTCTTCATGCTCACCTTCTATGTAGTCCCAGTAACCCTTTCCCATCAGGAAATTTGTCAGCCTGAACCTCCAAGCATGGAAGTTGTTCTTGTCAAGCTTCTTAGCAACAATCTAGTTTATGCCATCATTTGACATCTTGCCAGACACACAAATTTACCAGAAACAGCACTCTGGTTTGTCCTACACAAACTGTTGTATTTTCTGCAGAGCGGTACTGTACTACACTCAAATGTCACACAATCAGTGACCTCAATGTGCATACATACACCCAATGGCAGTTTTTTGGCCTCCTTGGAGCACACACAATGTCTGCACAACCAATCTGTCCTCCTGCAGTTCTTAAACAGAGTTCTTCATAGAATCGATGACTTACCCGCAGTGCTCGAAATCGCCTGCTTTTCAAAAAATGGAGGTCCTAATGTGCCCGAAATGCATTTTCGGCCCGAAAAACTTTCGTCCGATAGGACAATATAATTGCCCTATAGCTTTACTCCTGCAAAGAAAGCTTCTCAATCAGAGATCGTTTGCCGGTGCCTCTCATAGAGCTCCCGACAAGGGTGTAGTCTCGCCAACACAAATAGGGAAGAGTAGATGAAGCTCTTACCCTCGTACCGCTTCTTGTGCTTCTCTTGCTTTCAGCTCAGCCCTTAGCATGAACCAGGCTCTGATACCATGAAAAGATGCAAGGGAGAAGAGAGCTTGAGCTCTTGCAAGCACACACACACTCACAAAACCCTAAAAGAGAACACACAAGGTGAGAGGCTGAAAATCTTATTCTTCTTCACACAACACTCAACACACCATATACAAAGATAAGAGTACACACAATATGAAAGGTACTCAACCAAATACATACTAGGGTTCTCTATAGTGTGAACCTAACTAAATGAGCTGGTGCTATAGCTATGCCAGTCTCTAGAATGGCTGTCACACAGCCTGTCATCCCACACTGGCTGCATATCACCCCATTATCTCACCAACCATGCCAGTGGTGTAAGTGTGGGGCCTATCCCCCAGGCGGGTCATGAGTGTCCACCGCCTCACTAGATGAGCTCGATATCTCAACACCAAAGCTTGTTTTTGCTCTTATCTATAGACACTATAATTGCACTCAGCTCGTAGAGATTATTGTGCCTTACTCCTTTGCCAACTACCTTCCCAACAACATCAAGAATTTTTGCTTCAGTTTTCTTGAAGCGTACTTCAAGCCCACGATCTATCATTGCAAAGCAACTAATAGCAGATTTCTCTTTATCTGGGGTATATAGAGCACATTCGACAGCTTCTTTTCTTCACCTGTAGTAGCTGTGCTGCCACAAAAGATATGTTTCCAGACTCTTTGGCTGGGCATTTAGCATTATTCCCAACAACAACACTGATGGGTTCCTGTAGAGGCTTCCAAGAACTATACCAGCCCTTCTTACTAGTCATGTGTCGGGATGCTCCACTATCCAAAATCCATGAATCATGAACTAGAGCTTGAGTAGATGAACATACCTCTTCAATGGCGACCCAAAGTTCAGGCTCAGTCTCGACATTGTTGACTGACTCCTTGCCCTTCCATGAAGACTGCAAGGTGTCGTTCTTCTCGTCAGCATGCTTCTTTCTACAATCTTTGACAGTGTGACCCTTCTTGTCACAGTAATAATAGCTCCCTTGAAACTTCTTCTTCTTTGGCTTCTTCTTCTTCTCATCTGAAGATGTTGTGTCTTTGCCTTTAGCACTGTGGCCGAAAATGTAGCATCACTACTATTCGCGGGTCTTCAGCTACATCTCCTCCTCAAGTAGCATAGCACTAAATTCTTCAAATGATAAAGATGGTACTTTAACCTGAGTGTTTAGTGATGTAGCCAAGCCATCATACTTCTGTGGAATAATTCGGATGCACCTCCGGGCCAACTCCTATCACTAGTGTGTGTAATCCCTACAGCAGCCATTTGATTTCGTAGATTTTTGATCCGCAAGATAAATGCTTCAGCAGCTTCTCCTTCAGCAAACTTTTCAGCAGGAAAGCTGATTCTCCAGACTTTGATTGCGAGTCTCATACTAATTTCTCAGTAGTATGATCAAAGCTTCTGTAGCCTTGGTAGTATATTGAATCAAAGTGAGAACAAAATCACTTACGCTAGTGACGATGGCACAAAGTGTGTCAGCATTGTGCCTTTTCCATGCTCGAAGAAGTGTAGCATTTGGCAGAAGCATGTTTGCAAGGTTGTTGGGGTCGGGACTTCCCACTGGTTCTGCATCCATTTCCAGAACAATTTCTAAGAGCTCATAAGAGTCTAAAATGGCATTGATTTTGAATTTTCAAAGAGTATAGTTCGTCCCATCAAGCTTGTCTTCCGTGAAGGCAAGTGGACGAATGTGCAAGACTAGTGCAGCAGCCACAGCAGAGCAGCAGAGGTAGAAGCCATCACTCCTAGGGTTCTATGCAAAGAAAGACTAAACTTTATGCACTATTCCTGCTAAGAGCACCTAAGCTCTGATACCATATAAGAATATGGCATAGCGGAAAGAGATAGCAAGACAAAGCACAATAGACAATGCAATAGATACACAATGGAGAGAATTTAAAATTCTGATTATACCAAAGATGTAAGATTCCTTCTTAGCCTGAATAACAAATAAGCCTTTACTTCAATCCCCTGTAATCATTCCATGTTTTTGAATAGAAGAAAATATTATTTTTCCTTGTTTTTGCCTAGTGAGATGAAAATTTCTAGAGAGTGGTAATTCAATATTGAGATATTTTTGGATATATAAATTCTACAAATATCAAAAATATGTTTTCGTGAAACAGAAAATCAAAATAAATCTTCTAAAGTGCAATTGGAATTAATTAAAAATGATTTAAAAGACCTTAGCCTAAGGGTTAAGATTTTTTAAAATTTTTGGATAATGGTCCAATTAAGGTTCCTATGGACCAATAAGATTAATCCAAGTGTTGGGATGAGATAAATCCAATGAATAAAAGAAAATGCCCACAAGATTTATTAGTTAAAAATTATAAAATATTACTAAAAAAATGAGATATTTTAGAGTAATCATACCATTTTGACACCTTGGTAAGGAAAGGGGGAGCCTTCAAGGAGGCTCCTATTTCACACATGTGAAGGAGTTTTAAACTTAAAAATATTAGGATATTTTTATCTCTCCTCTCTCCTGGATCAAACCAAATAAAAAAGGGAGCTAAATTGGTCCAAATCTTGTCCAAATTCAGCCAAACTGAAGCTGGAAAATTATAGAACTTAGTTAGACTTAGTTAGTGACCTCCCTCACCTATAAATAGACCCTCATTCTTTTGTATTCTCATCTGTGAACTAGACCATGCCAGTATTACTCTAAAATAAGCATATTTTCTATTATCCTCTAAAAATGATAGTTATTCTATCATATTGTATTACTAAACATTATTCTTTTCAAAATTATTGAAAATTATCAGTAATAGCAGCGGAGCTATGGTAAAATTTCTGAAAAATTAACACATAAATCATTTTCATGCATAATATGAAAAGAGAACTTCCTACCATATTCTAGGATTAGTTATCCTAGGTTAAATGAATAATTCTCATCATATCCATGGAAAATTTGATTTTTAAAGTTTATGCATAAATAGTTAATTAGAGAAAAAGAGAAATTTCTAGTAAATTCATTTTTATGATAAAAGAGAAATTCCCATGACATTGGAAATCCATGTATTCCTATGGAGAAAGATAAAAATTGGAATACTAAAATGATGGATATTTTATTTAAAATTAAAGAAGAATTTTAGTTAAATTTATTTTTATGCATAAATGAATTTAAATGATAAAAGAGGAATTCCCACCATATTTGGAATTCAATCATTTAAATGAGAAAAGTCTAATTTCTAGTATAATGGAATTAATGGATATTTTTATTTAATTTTTAAGAGAAATTTTAGTTAAATTTATTTTTATGCATGAAAAATTTAAATGATAAAAGAGGAATTCCCATCATAATTGGAATTCAATCATTTAAATGGAAAAGGTGGAATTTTTGTCATATTTGGATTAATGGACATTTTATTTTAAGAGAAATTCTAGTTAAATTTACTTTATGCATAGGAAAAATTTAAATAATAAAAGAGGAATTCCCAACATATTTGGAATTCAGTCATTTAAATGAAAGAAGAGAATTTTTGGTATATTTGGAATATTGAATTTAAAGAGGAATTTTAGATAGATTTAATTTATGATAAAAGAGGAATTCCCATGATATTTGGAATGCATTCATTAAATGAGAAAAAGAGGGATTTCAAGATTATTCAAAAAAATAGATATTGGTATTTAATTAAACAAAGAATTTTTATGATATTTAAGAAAAGAAGGATTTGAATTAATTTTTATTGTCAAAAGATGAATTTCCACCATAATTCTACCTAGGGAATTAAGGTCGAGAAATTAAGTAGTAGAAAGAATATCTTTAGATATTTTAATTGGTTAAATCACTAAATTGGTATTTACCCAAAAATAGATGTTTATCTGAAGGGAATCTCTGTTAGAACTAAACCGAATGAATTTGGTTAGACTACGAGAGGGACGGACACTAAACCTACTTGTCCATCTCTTGATCTGAATCAAGCAAAAACTTCGTAACCAATTCCAGTTCCTAAATACAAAGAATAGACTACCGTTGAACTAAACTAGTTTTCCTTTGACCGAACTCACTAAGAATCTAGTTGGACAATCAATCAAAAGGTTGGGTAGATTACCCTAATGAGAGATCAAGGATCCTCATTATGAAACTGGGAATTGTGGAAAAAGGGGTTTTGTGGAACCAATCTCAAACTGGGAATTTTACTTGCTTTGAAAGGACTGTTTTACGCCAAAATGCTGGAGGAAGCATTTGGCATGTGTTTTACTAAGAGAAGGTTCATTGTGCAACAGCTGGGGTGGGGAGTCGTCGAGGGACATCGCTCGTCGCGGCAAAGCTTGCCGAGGTCTTGTGACCAGCCTCGGTACGGTTAAAATGGTGTGCTTTTGGTACGATGGGTGAGGACCGATGAAGCGGTCCCATGCGTGCGTCGAGGAAGATTCGGATGGACTAAAAGGAAAGATTTTTGTGAATCAAATTTTGATACTGGATCTCGTTGGTTGGCCAACTGGTCTTCAACGAAGAGTCCAGAGGACACATTTTTTAATACAATGGACTCAAAATTTTGGAGGATGATGATCAGTAATATTATGATTTCTATTATTGAAGGATTGTTTTAAAGCTAGCCGAATCTGTTATAAATGGCAATTTCATATTGTACATGGTATGCCTACCTTAATTTTTGCATGAATCACCAGCTAGGGGGCCTGGGAACTCTTTTCCTTGGTACACCCGGGCAAAACACAACCAAATCTTTATAAAGGAATCCCACCAATACAGTGGTCGGGTGTTTGGCTAACCCATGGGCCGATTGGGGTCAGGCTAGATCAGAGGATTCCTATGAAACAAATTAAGATGCGATTAGTTACATTAATTGGATTAAGTCCTGATAAAACCTTGTTTTGTGGGAGGGGATCAGCTGTGCTGCTGTGCCTCGTTAAAGGAGGAAAAAAGCGGTGATTCCATGGACCAAGTGCAAGTCTCTTTTTGATCTCACCATGTGACTTCAGGTGTTCGGTCAGATCAGTATACTCTAACTCGTTAGGATAATTCCCCCATTAGCCCATGGTGGAATCGCTTGTGCCTTCCGGGCGAGGGGAGTTTTTTCGGGCTCGGTTTCGAAGGAACCGCCGGGCTAGCTTCTCGTCTCCGGACATTTGTGGGCGAGGCCCCGAGTGTGGATCCCCGCCCCGTGTGGGAGGCTAACACCGCTTCCACCGTCGGAACCCCGGAGAGGGGTCTCACAAAAGAGGTGCAAGTGATGGTGCTGTCCACCCGTGAGCTCTTAAGTAGAGTTAAAAGGCAATCTAGATAGACTCTGATTGGAGTATGTACGAGGTGTAAAAGGGGGTGGATACTGACAAGCATTGGATGCCTTAGCTCATGGCAACCATGTCCATATATAGTACTGTAGGCGGTGTGGTAGACGCGTATACAATGAAGGCAGTTACACTACATAGACACGGTCATCGGCCGCGTATCAAGAACACGGCCCACCGACCCCACTGACCACCGCCCACTAATGATGGACCTACTATCCGAGGAAATATTCTAGGGAATATTTCTCATACTTTTGTGTTACATACTGAGAGGCGAGCATTGAGTGTATTCTAACACCCTTATAGTGCCTTTATATGACACTTATTAATGTCCTCAAATGGAGGAGCATAATTGTTTATCCTAACTAGGATTAATAGAGATTAAGTCCTACGATGAACAAAAACTCAAAAAAATATAATTATAAGAAAGAATTAATCAAAATTGAAGGAAATTACACTGAACACTTACTTGTATACATGCAATTCGAGCTCGAAGGGTTGCTCCATTATATCAAGGTAAGCAAAACAAACCATAAAACAACAACAATAAACAAGAGTTAAAACCGGTGGATTTACATTGGTTTTAACTCCAATCGAGCTATATCAATACAAATGCAAATCAAAGCAAGGGAGTCCTAAGCAAAGGAACTTCCAGGCTAGAAGTGCAATCTGTGGGCATGGGTCCGTCAACCACCGCTGGACTAGGTCTAAGAAAAGAATTACCAACCCAACCTTCAAGGTCCGGGATGTCTAACAACACTGGCACCCCTAGAATGAGAAGAGACTTGGAAAGCATAGCTAGGAGACAGGACAAGTATTCTTCCCAACCTCAAAGGAAGTGGAATTAGATTTGAAAAGGGTTGAAGTAGAATGGCAACTGCGAGAATTGAGCTTAAGGAAACAAGAGCTCAATACACGAAGGGCTAGGACTAATAAACAGAAGGAAATGGGAAATGTGAATCTATTTCAATCACGTAGCAAAGAGCCAGAAATAGTTATGGACATGACTAAGAGAGACATTCCAAATTTTGAGTCCATTAATGAAGAGTCAAGAGCGGAGGAAGGGTTTGTGACCTAGGATGAAGGGGATAACCTACTGAGAGAAAATGGTGAAGTTAAGGACCACCTGTACACCAAGAAGGACATCAAGCAAATGATCAATCATCCCATGTTCTTACAGGACATGGAGCTTTTGATTCTACAAAGGTGTACGGAGGCTGCTAATAATGATGTGCTAGTCCAGAATGAAGTGGCCGGACCAACGTATAGACTAGAAATGCCTAAAAGAGCTAATGTTGGAAGAGGACAAGGTCTAGGTAGGGGGGAGCGGCTCCTCAAAGACCAAGGGCGGATCCAAATGTAGATCTTAATGTGGCCACAAGGACATATTTGATGAATATGGCTACGAAAATGGGCCAAGGAATGGTCAAGGAACTAGGCACTGCTTTAGAATCCAAACCATCCTAAATGAAGCCACACATCATTTCAAAGCTCATACAGAAATTCTCAAGGGATGGGGACCCGATCGCTAAATGATGATCAATTATTGACATGCTTTCGGAGAGGAGTCTGAGATCACAAAATGCATGATTATCTAGTATTAGCCCGACCGGCTGCTCTGGATGCATGTTGTAAGTTGGAAATCAAATATGAAGACAATATGCTGGAATTGCCACAACCTGAAGATGTCAAAATATCTTGGGTAGTAAAACGACTTCGTGAGTTTTGAGTCACTGTTAGGGGTTAACTTTACCTAAGTGGGAATATCCGAATTCTATATATATGTGAATGATCCTTTTGGGTAGTTGCTTAGGGATTCGTGAGAAAGGAGAGATATGAAGAGATGTAGTTAGTTGATCATGGGAAGGCGCATAACGGATATTCAGAATTGTAGAAGATGAGGAAGCGGAAATGTAATCCCTTACATGATTATGATGTCAATGAATTCTGATCATCTGTTTAGGATTATTGTGTGTAGTGGATTTTCTGCATGATGTTTCGTATTCCGTTTTACTGTTATGATTTTCTGCTAAAGGGAATGTCTTTGTGCTAGTGTTTGTTCCTTTATGATATTTCCATTACCAAGTATCAGGCATTTAGTGCCCAGATACACATTGGCGATCCTGCGGTGTTCGCATACTCAGCATTGTCTTGTCTTGTTGGGTATGGAACTCTTTCTAGGGTTACTGCAAATTTTCCATGGGTTTGGAAACCAATTTGAAGGCATGGAAGCATGGCAATGTTTGCTCTCTACATGAAGAAGAAGGTGCTGCAAATTTTCCATGGACATGGACATGGTTGATTCACAAGAGGCAGTAATTGATTGAATCAGCATTCTGTAGTAGAATCAAAAAATCTGCTCCGAAATCTGCAATCTGCAGCAGCAGAAATCTGTTTTCCTGAATCTGCAGTCTGCAGCAACAGCAATCTGTTTTTCTGAATTTGCAGACAACATCTGAATCTGTAGCAGCCTGAATATCTGAATCTGTAAGCCTGATTGTTACAGTTATTTTCTTGACTGTTTTTATGAGTGGAGAGTACAATTTCAATGACAATAGAAGCAATTGATGTGATTGAGGCGACGTTTAACCAATGCAAGCAAGAAGGGCTCATCATTGCTACAAATGTGAGACATGGAGAAATGCCCAAAATCAATTTATGCAAGTAAGCATACATTTTACATTTTCAAGGAGTCATACATAAAACATCAATTTGACAATGCTAAGTACAAGCCAAAGCAACCACATATTGTGCATTGTTTGGATCTCGGTATAGCACCGAGCTCTCCTTGCTATGTGCTTATGCGGTCTCGCATGGGTGTGGTGCACCTATTGCGGGCGCTAAGGCATGTTATGAGTATTTTCTAAGTGATATGATGGCTAAAATGAAGAAGAAGAAGTGTGCAATTTGCTTGAAACTTGACCATATCATGGATGATTGTCAATACATTTGTGAAGATTGTTGCATGGGAGATGATTGTAAGAAGTTTTGCATGGTGGATATGTGCACAAAATTGCATAAGATCATCATGAGATTCCATAATGCATCATCATGTGAGAAGATGAGGAAAGTCAGGGAGAAGTTAGATGATTTTGAGGTTTTTCTTGAAGATGCATATGAGTATCATAAAGAGCATAAGGGTAGAAGATGTCGATCTTGTTCTAGCAAGAAGAGGGTGAAAATGTTAGAGAAAGCTTGTGTGAAATTGAGGGAGAAGTATGAGGATGATTTTCAGGATGAGAGTGATGATGATGATTGGTTTATCTACCCAATGGTGATGCCAATGATTGGTGTGCAGGCGGTGCATGAGGGTGTGAGCCAAGAGAGCCACCAAGAATCCCTAGATACCCCTAGCCCAACATTAGAGCTAGCTCATGGAGTAGTTAAAGATCATTCATCCAAACAAGAAAAAAGTCAGCTAGTGGAAGTGGGTAGAAGCCAAAGGAGTGAGGAAACCCTAACTATCCCCAAATCTGATTTGCATGAGGAAGAAATTATCAATGAGAAGCATGTTGTTGATGTGCTCAATGATGGGAAGTGTGGTTTTCTATTTGATGTTGTGGATGATGACCATATGGATGATTTTTTCATGATGCATGATGTTTTTGATGTGTATGAGCGTTTTGGGCAATGCCATGATGAAGCCAAAGGGCCACATGGTCCATTATTTCTCACAAACACTGAAGAAATTCAGAAAAAAGAAGTCAGCCACAATCAGGAAGTCTTTCCTGACATTCAGGAAGCTTATCAAATGGTGAATCTGAAATTAACTAACCAATGGAATGATCAACATAATCAAAGACAGATGCAAGGTGGGCAAATTTTTGCACAACAAGAAGTTGGAGCCTTTCAGTTTGAAGTGTTACTCAATCAAGTTTTCAGTTCAGTGAATATTTGTGGTGTTCAATTCAAACCTGAATATCCAGTGACTCAAAAATCAGTTATTTCTACCAAATCCATGATCAAGTTGGATCAGATGGTACAAAAACAGAATCAGATCAATTTCAGGTGCAATCTTGAAATTGAAAAAGAGAAGGAGATGGAAAAGATGATTCAAATCAGTTCAAAGATGATTCAAACCAGTTTGAATCAGTCATTATATACAGGAGACATAATCAGAATGGATCAGATTTGGTTAACACTAATTCAGTTACAGGTTTTACTATATCAGTTTCTTGGTTCAGGGAGTTTTTGTCAAAGTCAGGTACTATCTGAATGTTCTGTACCTAGTTCATGGGTAATCAAGGCACAATTGATGTTCCAGTCATCAATCTGGAGCCGGTGGAAGATTCAAAGACTAAAGATGATCCGCCGAAGCCATTGGAGCCGGTGGTGTTACCTTAGTACTTTATGCTTTTCTAGTGTTTTAGGATTTCTAGTTTAGTAGGACTTTGTTTTCAGTTTGCAGTTCTGTTTTCTTTTTGAAGCAATGTAAAGACAATGGATGGTTTGATCAGGGATTTATGGGTCCGAGTCGGGTTTTCTCGAAAACCCAACCACCGGGCTGTGCCATGTGTTAGGGGTTAACTTTACCTAAGTGGGAATATCCGAATTCTATATATATGTGAATGATCCTTTTGGGTAGTTGCTTAGGGATTCGTGAGAAAGGAGAGATATGAAGAGATGTAGTTAGTTGATCATGGGAAGGCGCATAACGGATATTCAGAATTGTAGAAGATGAGGAAGCGGAAATGTAATCCCTTACATGATTATGATGTCAATGAATTCTGATCATCTGTTTAGGATTATTGTGTGTAGTGGATTTTCTGCATGATGTTTCGTATTCCGTTTTACTGTTATGATTTTCTGCTAAAGGGAATGTCTTTGTGCTAGTGTTTGTTCCTTTATGATATTTCCATTACCAAGTATCAGGCATTTAGTGCCCAGATACAGTCACCAAGAAACAGGAACTCGGAGCAAGCAAGTTGGGAACATGACTGTGGATGAACTTAATAATGCCATAATGGACAAATTGAAGGTGAAGGATGGAACAGAAACATATGAGCATGGGCATACCCATCTTTACCCTCGTAGAGATTTGGTATGGTGTTCTATGTGCAGATTGAATCACACTACCACTGAATGCCCACAGTTAAGAGTAAGGCCATTACTCTATTGTGCTCATTGTGTACCCATCTTTACCCTCGTAGAGATTTCGTATGGTGTTATATATGTGCAGATTGAATCAGTACCACCTGTTCCTATTTACCTAGGGGGATGTTTCAAATATAGGACATGTCACCTCTGCCACACCACCTGTTCTACAACCACAACCACCATAGGCTAAAATCAACCAAGTACTGATTGAGGAGCCATCAGAGGATATTGAAATGGTGTATGAGGTAGAAATTAATGGTGCATGAGGTAGAAATTAATGGTATCCAAGAAACGAATTGACAAGGGAAAGAGAATCGAACGCACCTACTCCAATTCCAGAAGAGTCGGAAGAGGGATCTCAAGGAAACCTTATGTGAAGAATGTTTGAGGTGGTTGCACAAGATGAGTCCATTCATTCATTCCCTAGGGATGGATATGAGAGACGCATACATGGAAGGAACCCTCACATGCCAGAGAGCCCAGAGACATAGGCAGTCTCGAGCAATTGTACTGTCCACTTCTGTGCAAATACCATTGGGACAACTGCTATGTAGTTCACCAACATTGTGGGTAGACATAAAGGAATGGGTAGAGGGCGGATTAAAGCCAGCAACCACTGCAGAGGAGATTCAATAACCTATAGCAGAAAGAAACTGAATACATGCAAGGGAAAGAACACCTAGATTCATCAAAATATCGATTAATCAATTGGGACATTATTATGAAAGTGACGACACTAATGCTACAATCCCAATTCATCATAACGGATACCAAGCATTGGCTACTATCCTAGATGGTGGGGTGGGAGTCAGCATCATCACAAAATGATGTTGGGAAAATTGGGGAAAACCCGATCTGAAAAGAGAAGATCTTATTGTTAAAATGGCAGATGGAACATCTTCAAGACCCATTGGGCTTTTAGAGAATGTGTGACTTAAACTCTTTACACTCCACTACCATATGTGTAATGCAAAAAGAAAGCTCCACCATACATGTGTTGCTCTCCTCTTTCTAAGTTTCTTAAACATTTTGAGAGAGATGAAATTGTGAAGTTGGGATCACTTGGTCATAATCCCAAGGCAAAGTGACCATAAGCTGTTTGTCCATGTCCATGAGTGAGCATTCCTGTTAAGGATACTGGAAGCCTCTCAACTCCATTGAGAGATTTAGGAACTGGTTTAATTTGTGGTATGGCAGTCTTGCTCTGGTCCATCTTATCATGTATAATACACAAATACCTGTTTGGGTTCATTTCGGAAGAGCTTGAATTTTCTACGCCAACCAGACTCATATGACATAATCTTGGGGAGACCCTTCATGAGAAGGAATCCAAGTTGGTGCACTATTGGGCATTAGACCATGTCTATGTTCGAAGGGACTCACAAATTCTAAAGAAAGATCTACGAACATGGAAAGCACACCCCATGGAAGGGCAACTGTTTGGTAATGATTTAGAGCGAACCACATCCGTACAAACATACCAGCCCATGGTGGAAGTTTCAAAAGAGGAAGAGGAAGCGAAAACATATGCATCACTTCCTCCTCCGGATTTTAGTGAAAACTGGATGCATGTGCTAGCCACCATAGATGTGATGCAACCAGGAACCCAATACGTTGAATCTAGGACTGTTCCCACCACCTCTATCTGTATCGTCAATTGGCAACCCATTGAAGAGGAATCATAGGAGCAAGTTTCAAGCATAGAAGGGACTAGATTACAAGGCCATAATACTAGTGCCCAATTCCTTAGAAGATGGCAGAAGTAGAAATGATATATTGCTCGATGAAATGCCCTGCAAAGAAGAAAACCCACAGATGCCCAGTTGGTTAAGATACCTCAAAGCTACTAACATCGTACACGATGAGTTATCTAAGGATTGGGGTGAGAAGTTAAGCAAGATATCCCTTGAAGGGAAACATAGGGAGAAATTCACCCTTCAAGAATAGGAAATGCCTAAGCTTACAAAAGCTAGGCATCGAAAACAAAACAATGCTTTGGCAGAAGCTGAGCATGAGGCTAAGAAGGTGATGTCTAAAACAAAAACAGAGGATAAGGAAAAACCAAACCTGCTTTCAGTACCAGACCATTTCAAGACATACATAATTGACGAATGAAAAGTGGTCTGATTGACGGTAAAAAGGGTTAAGGAAGATGGTTTATCCACATCATAATATGATGGCCATATTGAGGTAAAGGAAATTGATGTTGCAGAGCTAGGGGAGGAAACCAGACCTGTTTATATCGCTAAAGACTTAACTCCAGCTAAAGAAAAGGAGCTCCTTGCTCTCCTTAAGGAGTTTAAGGATTGTTTTGCCTGGAACTACAAAGAGATGAAGGGTGTACCACCTAAAGTGATACAACACACCATCCCAATCATGGACAGATCAATACCAACTAGGAAAAAAACATACCAGATGAATCCTAAATATGCAACAATTGTAAAGGAGAAAATTGATAAACTCATTGCTACGAACTTCATCTATGAGATAGAACATACGAAGTGGTTATCACCAATCGTGATAGTGCCAAAGAAGAATGGGAAACTTAGGGGTCTATGTCGATCTCAAAAAGGTCAATGTGGCTACTAGGAAGGACCATTACCCACTTCCTTATCCGAAACACATTTTGGAGAGAGTAACTCGTGAAGAAGCTTACAGTTTCTTAGATGGATTTTTAGGTTACAATCAGGTGTCTATAGCACCCAAGGACTAGCATAAAACGGCCTTCAATACAATGTGGGGAACATTTGCTTACAAAGTTATTCCTTTTGGTCTCACTAATGCCCCAGCAACGTTCTAATAGTTAATGTGCACAGCCTTCAAAGACTACTTACAAAAGTGGTTGGAGGTATTCATTGATGACCTATGTGCACACTCTCGTCGATGGTCAGACCATTTGGCTTGTTTGAGAAAGGTATTTGAGCGATGTTGATTGTATCGTAAATCCTTAAACCCTTTAAAATGCCAATTTTGTTGGGTCAAACACGGTGTGATCTTGGGACACATTGTCTTTAAGAACGGTATCTCCATGGATGAAGGCAAAGTCAAATTGATTTTGGAAATGCCCCCACCCACTAATTACAAAGGGGTAGAGAAGTTTATGGGCCATGTTGGGTACTATCGCTGCTTCATAGTATTTTATGTTGAAATTGCCAGACCATTATATAGGTTACTCATTGTCTTTAAATGGACTAAAGAATGTCAAAAAGCATATGATAAATTGAAGCAAGCACTGGCTAGTGCACCCATTCTGAGACTACCCAATTAGGACCTTATATTCCATGTACACATCGATGCATCGAACTTCGCTATAAGATATGTATTGGCACAGCCTGATGAATTCAAGTTGGACTACCCAGTCTGCTTCGCTAGTCCCCAATTGAATGATGCATAGGTGAATTATATCACCACAGAACGAGAAGGGTTAGCCATGGTTTATGCTACCAAAAGTATCGACATTACCTATTGGCTAACAAATTTGTATTCTTTGTGGACCATCAAGCCTTATTATACTTGTGATGAACAAGCCTTGTACCACAGGAAGAATCACACGCTGGTTGTTACTTACTAATGAAATTTGATGTCACGGTCATGGTAAGAAAGGGAACACAGCATGTGTTGGTGGGTGGATGATCATATGTCAAGAATTCCTAATATAGTACCGGCCAACTACTGTTGATAATGACCTCCCAGATGCTTGTTTGTTCAAACTAGACATGGTGCCCAAATGGAGCGAAGAAATATCAAATTATCTAGCTTATGGTTTTTTGCAACAAGAACGACCCTTGAACAAAGAGAAAATGTGTCGTCTTGTTAAGCTGGTTGTACCTTATCAATTAATTGCTGGAGAACTATACAAGCTAGGTAAGGACAATATCTTAAGGAGATATGTGCAAGAAGGTGAATTTGTCATAATATTATATGAAGCACACTCATGGATAGTTAGAGGAAATTTCGGTGGGGAAATTACAGGTCGCAAGGTGCTTTATGCAAGACTATGGTGGCCTACGTTATTCGAGGACGCCATGGAGTTTGTTAAAAGGTGCAAAGAGTGTCGATTTACTATTCCGCAGCAAAGGGACATGAAATACCCCTGTTATTGTAAGACAACCTTTTGAGAAATGGGGATTTGATTTTTTTGAACCTATTAGTCCAGCTGCGCCCGCATCCATTCACAAGCCCGATATGTGATCGTGGCCCACAAACTATTTTACAAAATGGGTAAAGGCAAGAGCCTCTAAGCAGGAGCTGATGCATGAACAACAACTAAGTTCTTATATGAACAAATCATTTCAAGATTCGACTGCCATTAGAATTAGTCAATGATCGCGGTTCACACTTCATTAATGAAGTGATTGATCACTTACTTGCTGGATTCCTTGTAGTCCACCGGAAGTCATCCCCTAATGGTCAAGCGAAGAGTACAAACAAGATTTTGTGTACTATCTTGAAAAAAACATTAGAAGCAAGTTGAATGGATTGGGAAAATAAGCTAACGGTATCTCTATGGGCATATCAAACATCGTATAAGGTAGCGACTGGATATACTCCCTTCTGTCTAACTTATGGTATTGAAGTGGTAATGCCCATGGAGTACTTGGTTCTAAGCCTAAGAATTGTTGTGCAAGAATGATTGATTGAAAATGCATTAGCTGAAAGGCTAGTTGACTTAGAGAAACTTGATGAAACCCGACTAATTGCATCACATGGTCTTATGGTCGAAAAATTACGAGGAAAACGTTCATTTGACAATAACTTGAAACCAAAGGAACTAGAAACGGGAGACCTTGTCCTCATGTATAGTGCGGGAAACACCATGAAAAAGAAACTCAAGTACAGAGGATAAGGACCTTTCTGAGTGTCCAAAATCACACCTCAAGGTCAGTTAGAATTGAAACAATTGAGGGCGTACAAATGGAGGGTTACATTAATGGAGCAAGATTTAAAAATATTATGGACCACTGACCCAAGAGATGCTTGTTCAAGAGCATCTTTTAAAACAATGGAAGGAGCTAGCAAAAGAAAAAATTAAGCAAGCTCAGGAAGAAGCTAAGGTAAGAGAGGCCAAAGCAACACACATACTCCAGAAAAGAGTATTGCATGTGAACATGGCTTCACTAACCCTCCTTGATGAGAATGAACTGGACATTGAGCCAGCACGGCTCAGGGTGAAAGTCTCTACGACTAAAAGTCATACGATGAGCATTGCATTAATAGATACGGGATCATCATAATCTGATCTCTTATGAGACATGGGTAGTTCTAGACCCAAACCCAAACCACACCCTGAGGCCACCAATGCACAAGTACAAAGTGTGCACTTGTCAACTACGAAAGCTGAGAGATCTCTAAGTGTTAATGTTTCTATCAGAAATAATCCCTTGGTTGGAAAGGTGTTTGTTACGCCTGCAGGATCTATGGGGAGGAAAAAATGATCTGGGGGGCGATCTTGGATTTGCACGTAGTAATTGTAATATCCAGTGGGAAAAGAGGACCTCATAATTGGGACGAGGGCAACAATGTCATTACTGTGTCCTTATGGAGCCCAATAAACAAGGGGAAGCAAGCTATGATTAATGGTATGGAAACACTAAGGGTGGTAACACCAGCTCTTGTACACCAGAGAAGACATCAACCCCACAATCCATACGCAAAAACAACCAAAGTCACAAGGTACTCTCAACAATGGGTGCCTAAGGATCAACTCGAAAACCAGCTATACAATGATGCGAAGGGAGTAATAAAGGAATCAGGGAAAAAAGTTCAAATTACACACAAGGGACTGAGATGGCCTTCAAATGTTAGCTGGCAGTATTCCAAACAAATCCGCAATCCACAAGGCACTCATAAGCAATGTATTTGAAGGGATTTGCTAGCGGCACAAGGCTATTACCAGGGCAATACAACAATATGGGTGCCAAAATCCCGCCCAAAGTCCATCATTGCAAATACCTTCAGAAACAACGAAAGAGACACAGTAAGAGACACAGTTAGAGCAACCAAATCCAATTCTCGACTTAAAAAAAATGCTAAGAATGCACAAACATTGGTGTGGAGAAAGAAGCCAATTCAATAGGATGAACTAAAGAGATAGCAATCCCGCCGCTAATTGCACCCACCGAAATAGAGAAGTTGGGCAATGTTATTGAGAAGAAAATAGAAAAGGTGCAACAAATGGAGACAGAGACAAATCCAAATCAACAAGATTTAGTAGAGGCACTCTTCAGTTGGATGGAAGGAAAGATCAAGCACTCTCACACGGAGTTAAAATGATTGCAACAACAAATGCCCAGAAGTGCCAAAGTACCCCCTTGGTTTCCATGGCAATAAACAAAAAGGAAGTACAAAGGTATCCATTACTCAGAAGTGGATACAAGGTAAAAACAGTTTAAAATGAAACATGATCATTCACTTCATTTTGCATAATCGAGTGTTTGATCATGAAAGGAATGTAGGGTATCAACCTTTCATGCTCTTTATACACAAAACAGTTCACGTCGTGAATTGGTTCCAAAATAGTTCACGCCATGAAACAGTCCAAACAGTTCACGCCGTGAACTGGTTCTAAATGGTTCACGCCATGAAACAGTCCATAACATTTTTTGCATCGTTTTCGAGGAAGGAACTCTATGCATTCACCTTTGGAAGAAGCAATAGAACACAACTGTAGTAGGAAATTTACCAATGCTTCAAGTTCATGTCCCTTTTGAGGTCTACAAGCTCACTTGAGAAGCTCCAATCCTCCAAGGTTCACCTTCCACGCTGTCACCGTAGAGTCGCTCACACCACCACACAAGGCAATCTCTCTCTCTCTCACTTCAACACCCAAGAATGCAAGCATACTAGTATAGAGAAGACACATGTGCTCTCATACTCTCTCTCACAAAACAAAAGCAAGAACTCTCATAGCACAAAGGGGGATTATGTCTCTTCATTATTATGATTGGCCCTTATTCACACTTGGGTGTCCAAAACTTACTAACTAAGGCCTTGGGTGGCCAATCTCTCATAATGTTACAAACTTTATAGTGCCTTTACATGACACTTATTAATGTCCTCAAAAATGGAGGAGCATAATTGTCAGTCCTCACTAGGATTAACATCCCCCCTACCTCATGTAGGTTCTGTCCTTAGAACTTGTCATCGAGGCCTAAAGACCTAGTTTTTGAACTCATGAGATGATAGAAGTTATAGCATGATTGAAGCTTTTTTGGGGTTCTTCTGAATGCAAAGTATCATCTCCAGAACTCGGTGTCTACCATATCTTCAAATGTGGCATGCATATATGCTGGTAAACACCTTAGGCTATGATAATATAACATCATGCCTCTATCAGTAGAGCCTTGATTCATGCCGAATTGTAGCTGATTGACATCAAATCCATCATATCTCTCTTTATGTTGATCAATCAGGAACACGATCAACTTCAAAAATCAAACATTGGCTACAATAGTAGCAGGGTCCGGGATTCGATGCCATGCATGTATCCAAGTTAGCAATTCCTTCCTTTGTTGTCCTATATTTGAAAATGTTGCTGGCAAGAATAAAGGAAAGTTGTAGCAAACATGTAAATCTCTTTGCTTGGCCTCATGGAATTCAATGGTGTCCATCTTCTTTTTATTGGCATATACAAAGGGTCTACTCTCTATGTGGGCGGGGCACACATATACTGATGACTATATTCTGGAATAGTTAGGTACTCTTGTTGCCATGCTGGCTGTATACCAAAATCTTCAAGTTTGGGGTTGGCATCGTCTATGATAATGGTTGTATATCCCCCTTGTGTATGGACTAGATTCGCCTTTCTCCACCTGTGAAAGCAGTAGAAGCTAAATGAATGTAACAATTCTGATGTTAAGTAAATATGCCAAGTGTGGGTTAGCCAACTTTGTATGCCACACCACATTTGACCATAAGGTGCCCTCTTGAGCCAAGGACAATAATTCTTCTCATTCCGGGTTTGGTGCTCGAAGAGGGTATGGTACATATGGCTGCTTTGTGGAAGTCACATCAGAATATGCCTCTGGCAGGATCCGTCGGGTAGGTTCAAAAGGTGTTATTTGCATTAACACCTTGAACATTAACTTTGGCTTTAGGAGAGGATTCTCTGCTTTGATGAAGCCTTCATACTCTGCAGAGCAGCAGACAATGCCTCAAGAATAGTATCATCAGCAGACAATGCCTCAAGAATAGTATCATCAGTAAACGGCTCAAGAGTATCTTGGGGTAGAGTGTGACTAACCTCTTGAGTTGGCCGTGGTGGAGACAGGTTGGGTGCCGACAACTCCTTAGGGGTGAGAGTGTTAGTGGGAAATTCTAATGAAAGAGAAGGAAGATGTGAGAAAATACAATTTGCCTGAGATTCATCTCAGTAGGAGGAATATTAGGGTATGGATTTAGTAACTTACTTGCTACGGATGAAAACATTGGATAAGTAGGAAGATAAGATGAGCTTGGTGTCTCCTCTTTACCCTCTCCAGAACTAGGGGGTGGATGGGTGGGTTTGTTGAGCTTCATAAATTCTTGTAGCTCTAGGATATCCTCAAGAGATATTGTATAATATTCAATGTGTATTTTATCAAAGTTATAGAGTATTGTAGTCAGCATGGCTTCTAGATGTTTGTGTATATTGTGATAAAGTTTAAGAATGCAAAAAAGGATGATAGAGTATAGACTCATAGAGATTTAAATGTTGATGGGTATTATACACTTCTAACCACCCATGATTGATGATCCATTGGTAACTACGAGATACAACCTCGTAATTGGCTGGTGTATCAAGAATATCATCTGGTACAAATAGGTCTAATTTGTCAACACTATTGTCCCGGATGTCTAAATTTTGTAACACCCGAAACCAGCTATGAAGGTTGAGCACAATAGGGTGTAATGGATAGAAGAAAACATCCTTTGGATTAGTTAGTACTAGGTCCCCCCAAAAAATCCCCATGATAATAGTAGGGTCAGCATCACGCTCAGTATTTTGTTTAATTAGTGTTAAATCTCCTAGGCTCAAGTCATCAGATAGATTCATTTCATATTGTAGTAAAGAGAGTGTTAGTGTGGACAAAAAGAGAGTCAAAGTTTGAGGGGCTCGAAGAGTTACTAGCAACAACGAGAACCTATCTCCGAGGCTCACTCGAGAAGTAGATGCAACTCGTTGGTAGGCTCTTGTCTTTCGCTGTGTTCTCGGATTGCTAGTTGTCACTCCAATTCCTATACCCAAGAATCCTTGGTTGTTAGAAGATTGGAGATGGTTATTTTTCATACCATTCTTGCTACATCTAATTCTTCAAAGCATCTTGTGGCAACTTCCTGTGCCCATTTGGTCACAGTTTCCATTTCTTAAGTCTCTGCAATCTTTTGAAGCCTTTCAGCTTGACTAGCTTGGAGCTACTGGTGGGTAATCTGCAACATTTCCTGTTTGTGGGTGTCCATCAGCTTCTTCTGCATCTCCAAGGATTTGGCGTTGATGGTCTCATTCTCAGTGCCCGTACTTTTTTTGCATTGGCTTTGTTGATTTCTTCCCTTTCTGTTTGTCGTTGGAGCACTTTGTGATCATTCTTAAGAGCTATGGATATTGATGTCAAGTTGTTTTGTAACTCCTCTTCATTAGCCCAGAATGCATTTTGGACCTCCTAAAGCTATTGAGCCTAGATGCTGGCTTGTTCCTTATTGTGTGCCACTTCTCTTTGAATCTATTCTTTGGCTTGCTCCAGTTGTGCCTTTAAGTTTGTATTCTTCTTCATTCTTTGTACCAATGTTTGGTTGAGAACGAGATGATTACTTTCGGGTGTTTGATACCTTACTTCTTGCTCTTCAATAGCCTTTAAGCTTTTTAAGATTACATCTCAAGTTTCTTCTACTGTTGTTAAATACTTGTGGAGCGTCTGAACTTGGTTGGTGGCATGGACCTATTTCCATAGTGTTGTATTTCTGTCTTAAAGCATGTGAGTGGTCAAAAGATGGCATCGCCCACACCCTCTGCTCTTGTTCCCAAATAGAAGAACTTGTTCCAACTGCTCCTTCCAATTCAGAGTGTGGTAACTGTAATAAGAGACTGTCCAGGCCCTCTATAGTCTCATTGAGGAACTTCGGAGAAATGCTCTTCTCTCATGAAAATACTTTTCTGGAATTCTCTCTACATCATCCAATCGTTGGGGCTGGACACCTCCTCATTTCTCTTTATCTTCCCTATAACCAGTCATTCTTCGGGGATTTCTACCTATAATAAGGTTGCTTCTTCTTGGCTTTGGTGCCCTTCGTCTTGCAACTTTTCTTGTTCTGTTGCTCTCTCTGTACCCA
Organism: Cibotium barometz; assembly: GCF_041138505.1. Lineage (NCBI taxonomy): Eukaryota > Viridiplantae > Streptophyta > Polypodiopsida > Cyatheales > Cibotiaceae > Cibotium > Cibotium barometz. Next base: position 6,627,715 of record NC_141100.1, on the reverse strand, counting down.
ACTCAATGGACGCCGGTGTATCTGATATGATGGAATTCTGAAGAGGCGAAAGGTTTCTGAAAATAATTTGTGATGGGCTAGGAGGAGGTGGGGTTTGTTGATGTGTTTATGCTGTTGTGCCGACTATAGTTCCAAATAAACTTAAGCTTTTTGCTTCTCATTGCTCCAGTAGTTCTGATAAGATGTTATCTCCTTGGTTAGCTCTGCCTCTAGTTGCTGTGATTCCTCTATGACACGGCATTATTCCCCGCATCTTCCTGTCTATTTTCTTCCTTCTACTTTTCTTGAGTTCCTTCATGATTTCCTTGTTATCCTTCAATAATGCTTGTCCTTCTAAAAGCTCTGTAGAGGTAAGCGATGGTGGTTCTAGTTGTGCTCCTTGCTACATCTGTTCTTCTTGTTCTGGACTTGGAAGAGGTAGTTGTGCCACATGATTCAAAACTTTTGTCATTAAGTATGGATTGCAAACCTTTGAGGTGTGCCTTCAAATAGTTTCCATTTCTCTATGGATGTACCATGCCTAATCAGCCTCTTTTTCTTCATGTACTTTGGTGATTCTGTTAAGGGGAACCATGTTGTACCTATCCACCACTGGTTTCACCTACATTATGAGGGACATGTCTCTGCAAGCTTTCTTTATCACCTCATCTCTGATATTGTCATATTCAGCCCCTTGTAATATCTTTTCTTCAGCATGGCGTCCAGGGGCATCTTCTCGAAGTTGTGAGAGTGGATTTCGATAGTAGGTGGTGGTAACTGTAGAGCTTCCCATATCAAATCCTCTGAGAGTAGTACATGTTCTGTTAATCCATTTGCTTTGGTCACATTTCCTCTCTTAGTGGCATTGTCATAATACTTGAGGTACTCCGCACACAATTATGTATTGATGGTCCGGAGGAGACATTCTGTTGTCATTCGACCTAGGCCAACTTTCTCTAATTTGTCTTTGACTTTTGATTCCTCCAAGATTTGCAAAGCATTCTGGGTTGTGGTACTACAGAGTTATCTTCCCATAGGTGGTTTGGACTTCCTTGCTTATGATTGATCCATGGAATGCCTATGCATTTGACCCAAAATAGCTTAATTTTGGGCCTCTTGTGGCTCTTCTCTTCCTGCTAATTGGTGACCCAGTTGCACTGGCTTGTGTTACTGTTGGAGTCTCCTCGGCTTCTAGCTCAAAAGTAGCTGAGGTCAACATTTGTGAGAATGATAAGAAGGTTAGTCCTACGACTGGTGAGAGCATGTGTCTGTGCCGCCTCTTTTTCTTCTTCGTCTCCTCCTTCATTCTTTTTTTTGTGTGGAAGTGTGTGTAAGGGTTATATTTGATGAGAAGTGTGAGCAAATAAGAAGGTATGAGTTTACAGGCGAGAAGGTGCACACCGTGAGAGTGCAAGTTTATGCATCGTGAGATGGCAAGGTACAAAACCTGTGAGATGGGCTAAAACCATGAAATGGTTAAACCCATGAAATAGTTATTCCGTGAGATAGGCTAAAATCGTAAAATGGACTAAACCCGTGAGATGGGCTAAAACCGTGAAATGGTAAAACCTGTTAGATGGGCTAAAACCGTAAAACAGCTATTCCATGATATAGGTTAAAGCCGTGAGATGGGCTAAAACCATGCAATGGTTAAACCTGTGAGATAGGTTAAAGTTGTGAGATGGGCTAAAATTGTGAAACGATTAAACCCATGAAACAGTTATTTCGTGAGATAGGTTAAAGCCGTGAGATGGGCTAAAACCGTGAAACGATTAAACCTATGAAACAGTTTTTCCATGAAAGTGCAGGGTACCCAGATTTTTTACATTTTTTAATCATTTTTTAAGATGTACTTGGTGAGTGTAGGTTTATGTCTTGTATGTTCCTAGCTCAAAATACATGTTCACAACTTCATAGATTTCACTTGGCCATGCACGTTCTCAATTCCCCATGCACATTCCAAATGTTGTGAACATATATTCAAAGTCTAAATGGGACCTGGCCACACACATTTCTAACTCACTTAACCACACAGGTACCTACTCGAAATGCATGTACTCAACTTGTGAATGCACAAGTTTAACAACGACAAAGACTTAAAAAATATCTAAAATATCCAAGACCACTGGCTGGACTCGTGTCAGTAGGAGGAGTGCTCTTATGGTTGATCACCCTTACATTAATACGAGGTCAGGTAGGATTTTTAGACTCAATCCCATGCTATAGGAGAGTGTCTCAAGTGATTTGGATCAAGAGCACAAATCTCTTAATCCCTGACTCTCCCACAACTACTCAAAGGAGTTTTGTAGATGTTATCAGAAATATCATCACCGGCCATCCAACTAAGGAGTGGGATTTAAAAACTCATCAAATTGTCCAGCAAGAGAGATGCCATCTTCTGGAAAGACTAATCACAAAGGAATTAGCCTTTGATATGGATCCTAACTAGTCTAGCTCGAGAATGAGAAGCATTAACCCTATAGAGGAAGGAGAACCACAACACTAGAATGGTTGCTGAGATAGTGGTTGGATCTATAGCTTTTGGTTTGGTCATCCCACAAAACACAAACCTTGGAGTGTTTAAAACATCTTAGAGACACACTATTCCTTCTGGATTTCTTGCATCAAATCCCTATAAAAGTAGTGCTGTATGGGGATTTAGGTTCAACGTGACCACAGAAGCCACAACACCCACTCAGGCAACTAGGGCTAAAGAGTCAATCCAAGCTGCCAAATACACAACTACGGGAGCCATGAACCTTGGAGTAGGGAGCTCCAATTAGACCCAACTCTAAGAGGATCATATGTGCCACAGTACGAATAGCTATCCTCCACAATACCCAATGTTGTCTCAAGGACAAGGACAACACCTAGCATATACCATGCCTCCACCACCTACCCATACCCATACTACCACCCACAGCCACCATTGCCTCAACTACAACCTAAACCAATATCTTCTACTCTAACCACTAAGGATATCTTAAGGATAGTAGTCCAAATAAGGAGGGGTAGCAAACATGGCTAGCATAACACCACCATCAGGTGTAGTAGTAAGACTGAACCCTAAACACTAAACTATCATTACAAATCACGAAAGTGATGCCCAAGTTAAATGGGACTGGAGACCTCATTATACACATGGAAGTATTTGATCAGATGTGTGGAAAGCTTGATGACCTTGTATGGGTAAGTGCCTTTGGCCTTGGCATGGAAGGAAAGGCAAGTCAATAGGTTCGATCACTAAAATTGGAAGACAAGGCTAACTTCGACTCCCTAAAGAGACTGCTTTCACAATTGGGTATTCTCGCCTAAGGGAAATGGATGGAACCCAATCGATCAACTTTATCATGTCAAGTAGCAAGAGAAAGAATCTCAGGGACTATATCAAAGAGAGAGAGATATTCCATGAGTGCATTAGAACTTGTCAACCTATAGGCAAGAGAAAGAATCTTAGGGACTATATCAAACAGAGTGAGATACCTTCACTCAACATGATGCTTAGGTAGTGACAAGTTCTATAATGCACTTGGAGATTCCTAGAAGGAATCCTCGATTCAACCTTAACAACTTGTACACTCAAAAAAGTATAAGAACTTTGAGACATGATGTAGAAGTGCCATAGACTTTGATGATAACTTCATAAGAACTTCTTCAACAAATCTCCATGAAGGAGCCCCTTTTGAAGCATATCCTTTAGCATAATACCTTCAAAGGTCATTGTCAAAGGGAAAGAGCCACAAGCCACACTAGCCAAAGAAGAATTAGCAGCCATGCTCATACATCAAATGAGTGAGCATTGGAAGGTCGGGGTAAGGAAAGATAATGTAGGGCAACCACATTTGTACCCCTAACGTGAGTTGGTCTATATGTCATGTGCTAACCACACAAGTACGCAATGCCCCCGCCTATGACTAAGGCAAAAAGGTATCTATTGGTGTGCATACTGCATAAGGATGGGAAATCATAACACTATCCTTTGCTATAAAAGTCAGCCTCAGAGGTAGCAAATCGATGGTAGTATGTGCCCCAAAGAGGAGTCTTAAGAGTCACAAAACTACCCCTACCACTTTTGGTATTACTACAACAACCACCCATTCCTCGAGTGACTCCCATGAACCAATTGACCTTGGCAAAAACCCTTGAGGGGGAGGAAGAGGGAATAGTAGGGGACCCTTACTATCTAGAACCACTAGAGGCTTAGAGTCCCCTAAGTCGTCAAATCCTAAGCCACTATGTTCAAGTTGGCGATAGTGTCTACCCTATATATAGCAGTAGTGCAATAAAATAGGGGAAGGAACATCAATGCCCTAGGATCCCATATGCCATTTTACAAAGCTATCACTACTACAAGGGACCCCACCGGGTGTAGAGTGTCCCATCAAGAAGGGGCTATGGTGGCTGCACCAACTAATCCACAGCTTTTAGTACCACTCTACACACAGGATGTGGTATTAACCACATGTACAAGGATTTCCCATTAAGAGAATCCAATCTAGGTCTAGCCCAAAAGCACAAATATACTGATGAAGTGTGCCACAATCAATGGGGGCTATACATATTCTATACACCATTATCGGCCCCGAAATCTATGTAAGTGATAATGGACAGACACCTAGAGACATACTAGACTCTTGGATACTAATTGAAGTATGCCACAATCAATGGGGCCTATACATATTCCATACACCATTATCGGTCCTGCAAGCTATATGTGATAATGGACAGACACCTAGAGACATACTGGACTCTCAGCCTTCCTTCCTCTCAAGTGCAAATTTTTGTTGGCTCCTTACTCTAAGGATGTCCAAGCCTATGGAAGGACTTAAAGGATTGGATGGATGGGAAGTTAAAAGTGGGAATGGAAGAACAACCAATTTGTAGATGAGTCAAAGGATGATGAACCTCTAAGGAAGAGGAAGAGGCAGCTCACCAAGGCTTTCCAAAGGTCATCCTCCCTATGAAATACAAGGATAACCAAGCCACCACCATCTTAGATGGTGGGGTTGGGATCAACATCATTGCTAACCCTAACATTAACAGATAATAATCAGGAATAGGTTCCAGAAATTGCTATTTATTGTGGCAAACCAGGTCATTTTTTTACAGAATGTTGCAAGAAGCAAAGTGACATGAAGAATGGAAAATTGTAGATATGAGAATTTATTTGTTATGCAGAACATGGTAAATACGATGACTATAGATGTATCCACAAATGCTGATGATATATGGTAATTGGACTCGAAAACCAGGTTATGTAGAGACAAGGGAATCTAGAGACAAGAGATGACATAGCTCATCGTATTTCTCATATTGGGAATGTGCCATTGGCTATGCAAAATGGCAAGATGAAGTACTTGTCTGATGTGACTCACATGCTTGTCTGATGTACTATGCGCTTATCTGATGTACTTCACAAAATGACCAACAATACAAAGAACCTAGTTTCTGTTGGGAAGATGATTGAGTAGGGTTTGCAGGTACAATTCAACCCTGATGAGACTGCTACATGCGTGTCTGATGTACTATGTGCTTATCTAATGTACTTCACGTGCTTATCTGATGTACTTAATGTGTCCAGCATCACAAAGAACCTAGTTTCTATTGGGAAAGATGATTGCGTAGGGTTTGCAGCGACACTTCAACCCTAATGGGGCTGCTACGTAAAGGACTTCAAGAAGAAAATGTCATTTTGTTGCAAAGGGCAAGAGGTTGGGTAGAATGTTTATTTTGGATGTAAGCATGCATGAGGTCAAATTTGATATGTTTGTAGGTGTTGTGGCCAATATAGATACTTGGCACACCATATTGGTCATGTAAATGAGCAGCAATTGAAGTCCATGCAAAATCCTGAAATTGTTACAAGTTTACCAAAGTTTAAAGTGGATGGAATGCTTAAGGTTTGCGAAGCATGTCAATTTGGGAAGCAAATAAAGAATGTATTTCCACATGACATAAATTTAAGCAAGAGTGCACTTAATGTGGTGCACTTAGATTTACAAAGACTGCATCAATGGGAGGATGTCACTATTATGTATATTTTATTGATGTGACACAAGGAAGCTGTGGGTATGCTTCTTGAAAGAGAAAAGTGAAGTGTTTACTCACTTTCAAAATTTCAGAATGTTGGCTAAAAAACAAACAAGTTTGTAGATTAAGAGCTTGAGGTACGATGGAGGGAGATAATATTTCTCCAATGAGTTCAATGCATATTTGAAAAAGCATGAAATTCAAAGGCAATTTACATGCCGCACAAAAATGGAGTTGTTGAGAGGAAGAACATGCACATTACAGAAGTTGCCCGTGCATTAAGGCCGAGAAGAGCATGCCTCATCATTATTGGGCTGAAGCAGTATTGCAGTTTACATTATGAACAAGACCCCCATAGCAGCAATGTATGGTATGACTCCAAAGGAGAAGTATAGTGGTAGAAAACCAGATTCGTCACACTTGAAAGTTTTTGGATGCATTGCATATGTACATATCCCTGATGAGCCACGTAGTAAGCTACATCCGAAGGCTGAAAAATGTGTTTTCATTGGTTACTTCCTTGAGAAAAAGAGGTGTAGATGTTATAACCCTTCACACGTGAGAGGGATGAGATGCGGATGAGTAGGGATGTTGTATTTGATCAGATATGCTGATGTAAAAGACTTGATTGGGGCTGATGCACAAGAACAGGTGGTTGCACAAAATGCAAGTCAACAATCACATTTTTTAATGGTCCGAGAGACTCATCTGGCAATGGGTCTGCTGATAGATGGAGTGGCAGGCTCCGTTCAGAATGTTAGTCGTGCAAATTCAATAGGTGCATCACATAAAGGCAAAGAGAAGATCAATGAGTGGTCCGAGAGACTCATCTGGCAATGGGTCTACTGATAGATGGAGTGGCAGGCTCCGTTCAAAATGTTAGTCGTGCAAATTCAATAGGTGCATCGTATAAAGGCAAAGAGAAGATCAATGAGCCCCTTGGTATACATGAAATTTAAATAGGGCATTCATTTGTTAATTGAGAGTCTAGTAGCTTTTAGAGCAAAGCCCTGATGAGGAGTTTGGGATTCCAATTAGTCTATCCAGGACACCTAGTGTAAGGAAGGCTAGGCAGCAACCAAGGACATCAAGGATAGATCCAGGACCACACAAATCGAATAGGGTGAAAAACTCTTTTAGAGATTGATGTATAATGGTTATGTAGCTCACATTATGCATACATAGCAAAGATTGTGCAGGATGTTGAACCCACATGTTTTAAGGATGTTGTTGGCTATGCAAATTGGGATACAGCCGTGGATGAAGAAATGGTTGCATTGGATGCCTGAGGGTAAAAAGGCCATTAAATGTAAGTGTGTGTACAAAGTAAAGAACTCCTCAAATGGAAGCGTTAGAAGGTACAAAGTAAAGCACAACTCAGATGGAAGCATTAGCAACAGGTACAAAGCTAGATTGGTTGCTAAAGGTTATGCTCAGACCTACAACATTGATTATGAGAAGACATTCAGCTGCGTTGCTAAGATGGCAACTGTGAGAGCTGTAATTGCTGTGTGGCTGTGTTGCTAAGATGGCAACTGTGAGAGCTGTAATTGTAGTGTGGCTGTGTCAAAAGGTTGGGTCTTACATTAGATGGATGTAAAGAATGTATTCTTGCATGGTGAGTTGCAAGAAGAAGTGTATTTGGACTAGCCACCTGGTTATGAGGATTTGAGTCACCTAGGTGATGTGTGCAGGCTACGTAAAGCCTTGCAGGGTTTGAAATAGGCAACGAGAGCATGACATGACAAAATCACAGAGTATCTTGTCACCATTGGCTTTCATGCGACACATGTAGATCATTCACTCTATATGCAAAAGAGTGATAAGGGGATTGTCATCATCATTACCATTTATGTGGATGACTTGATTCTTGGGAGTAACAATGAGTAGGAAGTTGAGCATGTGAAGGTTCTCCTCAAGAAGAAGTTTGACATGAAGGATTTCGATGAGCTAAGATACTTTCTTGGCATTGAGGTCATTAGGATGCCTGAGGGCATATGGCTGTCACAACAATGATAGTATGCATTGGACATGTTGTCCAAATATGGTATGGCTGGCTATAAGCCCATTTCTGTACAATTGGATTAGAATGGCAAGCTAAGTGTGAATATAGGTGAGATGTTAGAGAATCCCACTATGCACAAGAAGATAGTGGGTAGCTTGATCTACATGACGATCACCAGGCTAGACTTGAATTACACAGTTGTGTTGGAGAGCCAATTTATGTAAGTTCCTCAAAAACTATGCTACATGAGGTCCACATTAGATTATGGTCTTTTCTATGAGGCTAGTATAGAGTTGTAGGTGTATGGATCCAGTAATGCAAATTGGGTTGGTAACATCTTCGATACTAGCGGATTTATGTTTCCTTTGGGAGTAGTGATGTTACTTGGAACAGTAAGAAGCAAACAACAGTTGCCTTGTTGAGTATAGAGGTACTGGCGCATTTCGAGATGACGGATCTTCAGGTTGGAAATTGGGGGCCGCTTCCTAGGAGGTCCGCCATCCTAGTAGTGTTCACGTTACTGCACACTTAACCTCCACCACTATAATCCCTTCCAAGCCACAAAATTGGTGGAGGAGGGATGATAATGGCCCTAGTCTTCTATTGTAGTAGATGATCCCCTTGCTTGGGAGCAAGTGGGATGTAGGCGACCAGGCCACTCCCTTCTGACACCCTCCCTTGGTGGCCAAGATGTAGGGTACTCACAGGCTTTGATGATACTACAAGGCTTAGAGGCTTCTTGCACTATTAGTGATGTCACAGTTGGTACCATTAGGATTTACGCACACAACCTTCTTTTTGGCCCATGATTATACCTAGAAACTTAGCAAGCTTATCCATCCACTCATACATGCATTTGGCCTTCATTAGCTTCGTTTTGAGAGGAATTGGCAAGTCAATCAGCTATGCTAACAACATCCCAATATGCCCTCCCTAGCTCTCATACCATGTTGGAAATTGGGAGCCACTTTCCCGGAGAGGTCACCCATCCCAATAGTGTTCATGCCACTAACCTCCACCACTCTAATCCCTTCCGATCCATAAAAATTGGTGGAGGGATGAGAATGGCCTTAGTCTTCTATTACTTATAGTAGATGATCCCATTGCTTTTGGGACTCAATGCATGTGGGATGTGGGCGGCCACAAGCCACATTCTTCCAACACTTCACTAGTGATTCTACAGCTGGACTACACCTACATAGTTCACCCACGCCGAGTTACGTTATACTTATCTTGCCAGCTCACCTATTTAGCATGTTCACTTTATGGACCACTTTTACATAGTACTCTAGTACTGATGTTGGGTTTTCACTTACCTTTTGTAGCCTTGTTTTGAGAGTAAAAAGAAGAAGAAGATTTCAACCTTCCATCTATCTCTGTGTGTGTGCGCTTGTGCAAGAGCTCAAGCTTTGTCTCTTCCCCCAATCTTTTCAGCATTTTCTAGCCTTGTCTTAAAACTTGTCTAGCTATTTGTTACGAGTGTAGAGCCCTCTATAAAGCAAACCCCTTTTGTTGGTTGCTTTCTTCTATAATCTCACTTAATCTTGCAAGCCTTGTCAACTAAAATCCTTAACCAACTATGTAAGAAGAATAAAATGAAACTAACATCATATAGTAGTAACATGATCAAAATAAGGAATTAATTATGGACCCTACAAGACCTAGAAAAGACCCACACACCTAGGCCTACATTGATTTAGAGCACATGAATTCACCAAACTTGATTAGAGCAAGTGAAACCCTATTCTACTAAAAGCATGCATTGGAAACGTTCAAATAACTCTTTAGAACCATCAATGCCTATCCCACTAGATGGTAAGAAGGTTGTATAGAAAAAGCCTTTAAGCTTCCACAATTGGAATAAGGGAATAAGGTGAAAATCACGTCGAAGTAGAGGTGTAAAGAGAATGTTACTGTAGAGCATATTGACCTATAAATAGTGGCTCATGTTTTCTATGTAAAACAAAGAAGAAGACACCTAGTTTGAAGAGAGGAAGTGTTGATATATCGATCTCAACTAGTGCTTCAGACATTAATGACATGTCTGGGTGATAAACAACAAGTGTGCAAGCATATAAAGCATGGCATAAAAGAGCAAAAAGGTTGCTATACTAGTTGTCTATTAGTGTGACAGACTCTATGATTGTGCATATACAAGCTATACAATTAGGACATCTTGGTGAAGATGTGCAGGACAAGCTCGAAAGATGCAGCTAAAGCAAGAGGTATGCATTGAATGCTCTTTGAGCTATTTAAGGATGAACTTGGGCTTTTGTTTCATCAAAGATGATTTGATGAAATAAGTTGATGTGACTTTTGAGTTATTATGTTAAGAATGATTTTAATTAAGTCCTTAATTATTTTGAATTAAATCTAAGAATGAAGTTGACCATGATTTTAAACATGGTATTAGAACCTATGTTAATTAGGGAGCTAGGCAATTATTAGGTTCTTCTTCTACTTTCTTTCCTTCTTGTGTGATTAAGAAGACATAAGTGAGAGAAAGAGAGCCCAATCGACAACTTTGTATTCCATAGATGTTCTCAAATGTACTTCAATGGCATCTCCACATCAAGACCATTTTAAACTCCACTTTGAGATGCATTAGGTCATCAATAGGTGCACAATAACTAACCTCAATTATCACCGATCCAAGGAACTATGATTAAGAAGACACTAGTGAGAGAAAGAGACCCCAAATTTATATTCCATGCATGTTCTCAAATGTATTTCTTTCTCAATTGCATCTCCACATCGAGACCGTTTTAAAGCTCCACTTTGAGATGCACTAGGTCATCAAAATAACTTACATCAATTATCAATTAGAAACTGTAACATAATTGGCATCATTAAGTCCTTGTAAACAACTTCCATGAGTGGAGAGATCCAACAAGGTATTCAATAATGGTGGTGTGGATGCTTCATCATCAGGAAAATCAAGCAATAAACATCAAAGAAGCCTTTTATATCAAAACAAAAAAATTAGCATGACTATAGCCGTATTGCAACAATATTATCAACCCACTCAGCTCTTATTTTGGTGACCTTCCTCTTCCACTTGAGCTCCTTGATGGTGTAGAATGGTTCTTCAAGCAAGCAACTCGGGTGTCTTGCAAGTGTAAAGCTTATCCATTGGCCTTTGATGATTATAAAGCATATACGTCTTTAATTGTAATAAAAAGCAACACTCACAATAATAATTAACCTCACATTCTTGATCCAATCCCAAGTACATCTAGATTTCATAGCTCCAATGAGCTCATATGCATCACATAATGATGCCACCTCATATGCCGCACAAGTGGCCCAAAAGCTATCCACATCATGACGAATTGCGTTTACAACTTTAGATGCTTTTACACACTTCTTCTACCCTTTTACTTTTACAATCACCCAAATACTAACAACCTTCTAACTCTTGAACCATAATAATTTACAATCACCCAAGTACTAACAACCTTCTAACTCTTAAACCATAACAATTTACAATTCAACATTAGAATTTTAGTAAGTGTTTTTATTACTGGTGGGCTACATCAATGTTTAGTCACAAGGTGAGCACTATGAATCATGTGTGTCGATAGCAAGTATGTACTCTCAAGATCCCCACAAGCGAGTAAGTGTGAAAAGGGCATGGCTCCCTTTGTGCCTTTTATTTCCAACCTTTTTTATAAGGATTTCCTCTTGTCTCGGTGAAGGTGACCAAGGTTTGGGACTTGAGGCATAAGAGCGATCTATTCTTTGAAGTCCATGTTTTAAAATGTCTTCTTCCAACTCAACAAGTGAGTTATCTCATTTAAACCCTTAATAGGAATGTGAATCCAAATAAGGATATAGCTTTGTGCAACGAAAAGAGATGGTTGTTAATACATTTCTAAATCAACCCAAATGTACCTCATATGCATTATCCTCTTTGATCAAATAATCTCTCAATTTTGGATTTCTCCTAATCATTGCATACAACACCACTTAGTCCTCTCCCTTACTATCATAGAGAGTGCATTGCATATAGGCAAGCCTGTTGGTTCCTTTGGATATCATAGTTCAAAGTCTCTGCCAATGGCACAATAATCCATTATGAACTATCTCCTCAAGACCCACTCACTTATTTTGAGGGTACACATTGTAGCTCAAAAGGCATATGCATGATGATTGATGCGTCCTACGGGCATAATGCAAATTAAAAGCTTTGAGGGGGGTGTGTATGAGTGAGTGAGTGTGTGTGTGTGTGTGTGTGTGAGAGAGAGAGAGAGAGAGAGAGAGAGAGAGAGAGAGAGAGAGAGAGAGAGAGGGCCTCTGTTAGAGGCAATTGGGGAGGGGGAGAGTAGAGAGCACATTTTTGTTAAGTGTTTAAGGATCTTTACACACTACCCTTTGAAAAGCTTATAGGATCCCACCATGGCAGGGGAATGCTAGAGCATCAATAGTAGGGAGTCCTCATTGCATGAAAATCCATTAGTAGTAGGGAGTCCTCATTGAGAGAGAGAGAGAGAGAGAGAGAGAGAGAGAGAGAGAGAGAGAGAGAGAGAGAGAGAGAGAGAGAGAGGGCCTTTGTTAGAGGCGATTGGGGAGGGGGAGGGTAGAGAGCACATTTGTTGTTAGGTGTGTAAGGATCTTTACACACTACCCTTTGAAAAGCTTATAGGATCCCAAGTAGGGAGTCCTCATTGCATGAAAATCCATCAATTTTCACCTTTGAAAGACCTAAAGATATGAAAATGTGTAATTTTGTCCAATGTTTTCGAAGCGTAGGATGGGGAAAATTGTATTCAATGCTTAAAATAAAATAAAAAATGAAAATGTAAAGCTAAAATGAGTAATTTCGTCCAAGCATAGGATGGGGGAAAATGTATTCAATGCTTAAAATAAAATAAAAATTACACTCTGAGTTCCAAATTTGTGAATAAGAAGCTTTGAAAAGGAGATCTATGAAGAATTACACGAAGAGTTCCGAATTTGTAAATAAGAAGCTTTGAAAAGAGATCTATGAAAAATTGGATGACAAGGTTGTGGATGGGTGGAGAGGTTTGTTTTTGCATAAGAATGAGTGGGCTTTTGGTTCCTTTCATTTGGCCAGTTTTTAGTCTAGGGATGATGTCCTCCCCTGAATTTGAGATTCTCTCATCGTGCTTAGGATTGATTATATGTAAGACTAAAGCTTGTGGGGCATGGAAGTATTGTTGGTAAAAAGAAAGCAAGCAATTGTGGGTTCTCTACATTCTTGTCTTTCTTATAATAGTGTTGTGTCGGTGTGCCCTGTTTTTCATGATCATGAATGTAGGAAGTGTCAAAGATCATTGCATGGTGTTGGGGGGCAGGTGAGGGGAAAAATATCTTACAAGGACACACACCATAGCATATGATAAAAATTTAATCACGAGTGTGGTGGGAGAGCCCAATTGTCCAAGTGGCTCTCCCAACACGTGTGACATGTGCAGGACAAGTGGGCACACGCCTCTCCTTTGATTAACAAACCCATTGTCCAAGTGGCCCCCCCCCCCCCCCCCCCCCCCCCCCCCCCCCAACCCAAAAAAAAAAAACAACGAATTATTTATATGCTTCTCCAAAAGTAAAGGAAAAAGCTGCTTCCAAAAGCAAAGCACTCAATCTCAGAAAGCAGGAGAGCGAGCTTAATCGTGCTTTTCAATCCTGGCTTTCCACAGCACCCATCTCCTCTCCCATGAGCTTTTTGCTTTCCCAAAGTACCAATGTATTTATTTATTTGCTTTTATTTCCCCAAAGTACCCCTCCCCGACTGCTCTCAATTATTGGGCTTTCAATCCTGTCTTTCTTGCTTGTTTGTTTCTTTCCTACCGTTCTTCACCCTGCTCTTCTCCTCTGTCATCAATTTGTGTCATGCTTATTGGGCCCTTTTGGATATTTTCTGAAGCCCTGTTCTACATCTGTCTGCATTTTCTCAAGCCCAATTTTAGATATTTTCAACTCCTTTGTTTGCTGATCGAGTGAGTATGTGGGTGATTCTAGCAGAAAATCTGCCATTGTGGGTGGTCGTACATCGCAGCGCAAATTTCAATTAATGGGGCGATTATCCCTTACCTTTGCCATTCTAAACTACATGCTGTAATCGTTCCCTTTCAACACCTTCCAGAGTGTGGTGCCCATATGTTCACCAGCAATCGCTCAGAAGATTGTGACAATGCCTCCTCGACTGCTTTCCTTTCAAACAATTCTGTGTTTTTCTGAGTTGGGCTCGTGCCATTCGCCCAAAAAAGATTTTACCTCACCAGCCATGGAGCAGCCCATGTTGAAGCACTCTATATGAAGTTGCAGATACATTTTGAGTTCCTTTTCCTTTCGGAGGAGTTCTTGAAGCTCTTGTGTGCATACCATGGGACACAAAGACCTGAAGAAAGATGATGAGCAGAGGCTCTTGTTGAAGAAGGAGACCACGGCAAAGATACGCCTCACCCCGGCGGACAAAGCAGTGAAAGAGGCTCACAATGCTGTGGGGCCATTGGCAGCCTCACACACAGGTGTTCACAGCTGGTCGTCGTCAGAGCTCAAACTGGACAAGAAATGGATATTAGATCCAAATTTACTCAGGGCTGGAGGGGTGATTGGCGAAGGCGCTCACGGCAAGGTGTATGAGGGAAGGTATGGGGTCATTGATACTCTCTTTGATCACTTCTCTGATCTGGGGTGTCATAAATTTATCTCTGTTAAAGATTATGTGCAAATTCTTATCTGTATTCATAACATAGGAGGTTCCTTTAGGTGCATTGAATAATGAGGAATAATATACCTATTGTCCACAGCTAGCTGAAGGCATGGGGCTGAGTTCAAACCCTCCCTTAGTATATGGCTAAGAGCACCCAATAACTAAATGCTCAGGCTTCAGCCCAACTCGTAGCCTTACTTCTTGTCTCTTTTAGCATACCTATGATCTATGTGCTGCCTTCTGGAACTTCTTCAAATTCAGGTACCAAGATATGAGTGTGGCTATTAAAGTGCTGCAACGAGCACAAACATTAGAGGACCAAGTGAAGACAGAAACTCGTTTTGCCCGTGAAGTGGAGATGATGTCTAGAGTGCAGCACAAGAATCTGGTCAAGGTAACTCTGGTTATTTTTAATGACCAATTTTTGAAGGGTGTCCATATCTAAGTAGGCATTGTTACCATTGCTAACTTGTCTGCTGCAGTTCATTGGTGCTTGTAAAGACCCAGTAATGGCCATAACGACAGAGCTTCTACCAGGGAGGTCGCTTCGGAAGCATTTGTTAAGCTTACGCCCCAGCCAATTAGATCTGCATGTTGCTGTCAATTTTGCTTTGGATATCGCACATGCCATGAACTGCCTTCATATTAATGGAATCATTCACAGAGATTTGAAACCTGGTATGGGGAGTTTTGCAACTACATGCACACTTTTTTCATTCACAGAGATTTGAAACCTGGTATGTGAAGTTTTGCAACTACATGCACACTTTTTTCATCTTTTGTGCTGGAAAAGTAGTCCTTAATTGCTTAATGTACTGATAATCTTGTTCACATTATTAGTTAGACAAGTCAAATGAAGCTTGGCGGTGGAGTCATTCTCCATCCTTAGCATAGAGAACTTGCTTTAGGGATATTCATCTTTACATTGGCAACTCTTGGCTTTTTTCAAGCTTGTAGCTTCAACCAGCAGAAGGCTGCCCACCAGTCCGCATGAAATTCTCTTTCTTAATTAGAGGGCTTGTATTGTCACGTGCATCCCGCACTTGGATGCCACGTAGACATTTCTGTATAGAAGGTGCAGGACCTGGGATGGTGAACTGGTCCCATGTGAGCCCAGTCCGGGACGAGTCAGCCAGGGATCCATCTCAGTCGTCCGAGGTCAGGAGTGCATTGTCTTGCACATGAGTCCAAGGTCAGGTGTGCACTGTCCTGCACATGAAACAGTGCCAGTCCGTGCTGTGAGTCTCCCTCTGGAATGATGTCAGTGATTCTGTGTATCTGGTATGGTACCGGATGCCAGATCACTGAGTAGTTAGTGTTTAAGACAAGGGGCCAGCCCATGGGGCTACCCCAAGTCGAAGTGTGGGCATGGGGATGGTGTGAAACCACCCCCATGAGGGCCAGGAAGGCCCTGGCTGTACCCACCAGCCATGGGTAGGCCATGGGGGGGTGTAGGACAGCCCCAGTGGTAGCCGACTGCGTATCCAGCTCTTGGAGAGGCTTAAGGCAAGTATGGGGCAGCCCATACAGGCTGCCCAGCCTCCAAAACAGGGGGCATTCAGTGCCCAGCCTCCTAGGCAGCAGGCGCCTAAGTGCCCAGCCCTATTTCCCATGTGCGCAAGTGCCCAGCCAAGCAACAAAGTGATGCGAAGCATTTAATAGTATTTATTGCTGTATTTTCTGGTCGTGGGAGCATTTAATGCTGGCTGACTGTTGTAGTACTAGTATAAATAGCATTGCCCACAATCCCATTCATTCATCTCATTTTCTCACCAAGAGCTCAAGCATAAGAGGCTAGACAAGCCAAGAGGGTGCTAAGCAAAGGGGTGAAGGATTTCAAGTCAAGGGCAGGGAATTCCCAGCCAATAAGGGTCCAAGATTCTTGTATTTTCTTTCAGATTTACATCATTCTAATAAAGCAAATACACCATCCGTGGTGGGGGCCCTACAGAGGGTATTTGGGACCCAATACTGTGTCCTCTCCATCTCTCTCTCCCTCTCTCTATTTTCTGCACATCTCCTTTCAATTTGTGTGTTAATTGCCGTCGCGAAAAGAGTGCTGATTTCTAAGTATTGAAGTTACCGATTCTTCTCCGAAGCTTCCGCATATTACAGTGGTATCAGAGCCTACTTCAAGTACAAAGATTCAGCAAAGAAACTAGAATTTTTTCTCGCTCATGTGGTTGGTTTTGAGACGCCGGTGGACTACCCCTTTTGGAGTGACTCCTGTCTCTCGAAGGACGGTTGGTTTTCAGCCTCCGGAAGCCTCCGGACGTCTCCCACACAGATAGTGGATGGTCAGATTGCGTTCCGGAAAGGAAGTGCTTTTTCCTGCTACGGCGAGCTTCGACGACAAGAGAGACCAAGAACCATGGGACCAGAGTGCACCAGGCAACCCAGCTCGGGCACCAGGCTTGAGTGTTATAGACATGTTCCAGCAGATGATGCGAGCAATCGCAGAACAGACAGCCAAGTTGGATGAGCAGAAGGCGCAGATCTTGGCTCTGGAAGAGTGTACCCGTTCTCCAGCGTCGCGTTTTCCATCTCCTCCTCCCTCTCCTTCCGTATCCCAGATTCTAGATCCTTGTCACAGGGATCCTCTCGCGGGGTCACAACTGCAGCAGCCAAGCTCTTTGCTTGAGTTGCAGAGATGCGTGCATTGGAGATCCGACAACGAGAAGACGAAGCCATGCGACGCGTGGAACACGAGCGTTACCTCAGAGCATTGGACGCCAGATTGACACCGGCGGCACCCTCCAATCATTTTCCCGAGAAAATGAACTTTAGTAAGTATAATGGTAAACTCGATCCTACAACTCTCTATTCATGGTTACATCAATTTGAAGCTTACTTTGCCACAGTTAGGAAAACAGATACTGACAGAGTGATCTTAGCCACCAGTTGGTACTTGGAAGGTGAGGCCAGTCCTTGGTGGACTCAGTGGGCTCATGCCCACACCAGAGTAGGTACGGCAGCTTATGTGTGGGACGAGTTTGTCCGCGACCTTAAGCAGCGGATTCTACTGCCCCACTACCTTGAGTGACTTGAAGACGAGTTCAGGGGAGCGCGTCAGAACGCGCAACCAGTCCTTCAATTTGCCAATAGAATTTTGACTTTATGTCTGCAATTAGGCTTATTTGATACGGACAAGAAAGGGCAGTTTTTGTATGGCCTGGACACGCAAATCCAATGGGAGGTGCGTATGTTTAGGCCAACCACCTTTGAAACACCTTTGAAGACGCACTCTCGCTTGCGCAAAGTGCAGAAATGAAACACAATGGTGGTAAGCCCAAGACTTCCCAGCCAGCTTCTCCCAGGGCTACCGCCTCGGGGGGCAAAAGCCAGAACCAGATGGGGTCCTCCTCAGGATAGAGTCCGGAAGCCTCTGGCTCCAAGAACTCGAACAATGCGTCTAAGCTTACTCCAGACCAGAAAGCGGAGGCAGGCAAGATAGGTGGCAAGTTGAGTGCTGAGGAGCTTTCTCAGTACAAGAAGGAGGGTAGATGTTTCTTTTGTCATTCAAAAGGACATACTTCTCGAGATTGTCCGAAGAAGCCTCCAAAGCCCGCCGCCGCCGCCGCCTCCACAGCTTCCGTGGTGAGCTCAGCTCCCACACAGACCCGAGTCGTCGTCTTGTTTGACGGTGGCAGCACGGAGGATGTGGTCACGGAACAGCCGCTAGGCGTGCCTGTTTAGATCTGACTTCCGTGGACAAACAGGTTGAGGGTTTTAGCACAGGCATGACAACGAGCGTCAAGTATGAAGTTAGTTATTCAGGGCATAGAGTTTGTGCGTGATTTTATGGTTACCCCTCTTGTAGGAGCAGACATAATTTTGGGTATTCAGTGGTTTCACAAGTTTCTCCCTTATGTCAAGTGGGACAAGCACACGTTCCAGATCAATCGGAATGTGTCAAACGCCCCAGTGACCATTAAGTGTGAGCCAGGAATTTCGAACTTTCCGCTCATAAGCCACTTGTTGCAGACTAAGCGAGCAGTCAGGAAAGGCACAGAGTGTGCAATGATTTACATCCAGACAGCCCAGATGGTGGCCAGTGCTTCCGAGAAGTACTTGGTTCTCCATGAAAAGTTCCAGAAGATTTTTCTTCGGGACAGTCTCCCTCCCCAGCTCCCCCCGTTTAGACCGGAGGACCACAAGATTGACCTCCTCCTAGGCTCGAAACCCTCGAGCAAGTTTCCGTATCGCCTTTCCAAGGCAATGGAATCGGAGTTGGACCGCCAACTCCAAGAATTGTTGCAATTTGGCTTCATCTGCCCCAGCGTGTCGCCATTTGCAGCACCGATCTTATTTGTCAAGAAGAAAGATGGGTCTTCCCGTTTGTGTGTCGATTATCGTGCACTCAACAAGTTGACTATCAAGAGCAGATTCCCGATGCCTCGAATTGACTATATTCTCGAGAGGCTGAATGGAGCAAAGGTGTTCTTAAAACTGGATTTAAAGAGTGGGTACCACTAGGTGCGGATTGTGGAGGGGGACATCCCCAAGACAGCCTTCCGTACGGAACGGGCTCACTATGAATTTGTGGTCATGCCATTTGGCTTGACGAACGCCCCAGCTACATTTAACCGCATGATGATGCGTGTTTTCTGGGATTTGATTGGAAAGTGTGTTCATATTTTTGGACGACATACTGGTAATTTCAACTAACTGTGACATTTGTCAAAAGGTGAAAGCTCCTCGTGGAAAGAAGATAGGGTTGTTACAGCCCTTGCCAATTCCTGAGGGTCCTTTCCAAGACATTTCCATGGACTTTGTCACGAGTTTGCCTCCCAGTCCGAGTAAGCGTAATACGCAGTGCGTAACTATTGTTGATAGGTTTAGCAAATTTGTTATGTTTATTCCTTGCAGGGCCAATGTGACCGCCGAGGATGTTGCCCAGTTGTTCAATCGGCATTGGTACCCGATTGGCGGGATTCCTAGAACCATAGTGTCAGACCGAGATGCCAAGTTTACCAGTCATTTTTGGAGGGCATTGTTTGATAATTTTGGTACTAAGTTGAATTTTTCCAATGCATTCCACCCAGAGACGGACGGCCAAACAGAGATATACAACCAGTTCGCCTTTGATGTGCTGAAGTGTTATGTCCACGATCAGCAAGGTAAGTGGGAATCATATTTGCCTTTGGTTCAAGCTGTTTTGAATGATTCTTTTTCTTCAGCTACTGGCAGGACTCCATATGAGGCAGCATTTGGAAGACCTTTCCAGTCATTGTTGTCCAAGACCTCGTCTTCAGTACCTGAAGCGAACAGAGTGACGGAGTCGTACCAGGAGATTTTAGAGTGAGTAAAAGACAGATTGGCTAAAGCACAAGAGGCCTACACCATAGTTACCATGGAACGGGAACGTTCCGGGAACGTCGGATGCTGGAACAGGAGCGGGAACGGGAACGGGAGCGGATCGGGAACGTCGGGGAACGCCACGTCATATGACATGTCAGCATATGACATAAAATGACAAAACATTTAAAATATCTAAGATTAAACTTTAAAGTCTTAAACATTAAAAATTTGAAGAGTCCAGACTCCAAATAGAAACTGAAAAGAAAGTACATCGCATGTGGATATATAGAAACTGAAAAAGAAAGTACATCGCATGACAAGTACAAAACTAGCCTCAAGGGCCAAGGTAACTGGTGAGTCAAAGACTAGTCATCAGCAAGTGGGATCTCATCCTCCTGTCTAGGCTGTCCCTCAATCTGCTCATCCTCATGCTGCTCCACATCATCCTCTCCCTCTGGCTGATCCTCACCATCATTGTCATCAAGATCAAGGCAAAATCCAATAAATGGCTCTGGAGTACACTCAGCCCTGAACTTGTTAAGCAAACGCAAGTTCGCATTAACAAATACAAGGTCATTTGCCTTCTGGACACTAAGCCTGTTCCTCTTCTTGCTTGCAATGTTCCCCAAACTGCTCCATAAGCGCTCACATGGCGAGGAGCTAGCACCCTGGCTAAGCACTCGAATGGCCAATCTTTGCAGCAATGGTGTATCTGCCCCATAATCCTCCCACCACCGTGCACTGGATATCTTGAACCTATCATTTTGTGCATCCTGCAAAGCGAAGAGGCCTCTCTTTTGTCGATAGAAGGAAAGGTCTTCACGAACCCTCCTCCTATCATCTGCATTGGGTACAAGCTTCCTCAAGATATCCTCCCAACCCTGCACAACCTCTGCATCTGTCTCTTGTCCTTTGCCTTGAAATTTTGGATCCACCACAAATGCAGCAGCCTCTAATGCAGAGTGATACTCTGTCCACCTGCCTGTCGCAAGACGAGATAGCTCCTGTCTCCTACCCCCATCCAAAGTCTGTAGAGATAGGATTCTCTCAATCATCCTGTCCATCCCCTCGTACACCTTGCCAATGCAAGGCTCATCTCCATCAAGAAGCCTCAACATAAGAATGATTGGCCGCACAACCTGCAACAATACCTCAACAGTGTCCCAAAAAGTGTCATCAAGAACTATGGACTTGCATCGAATACCTGCCACTGAGGTACGCTCTCGCCATGCATCCCACTCCTCACAAACTACAAGCTGCCTCAAATGATTCTTCACTTCAAAAAGACGCTTTAGCATAAGGAAATTATATGCAAAGCGTGTATCTGAATACTTTAAGAGATCCTTTGGGCATCTCTGTCGAAATACAGCCAAAATGTAGTGGTGGCGAGTGATAAATGAAACAATGTGATTGCCCATTTCAATAAAAGGCTCCACCCACTGCATCTTACCAATATCTTTGAGGAGATTGTTGAGCCCATGTGACATGCAAGGAGTGAAGCAAATATGTGGGTACCTATCCTCAATGATCCTCCCTGCTGCCTTGTTTGAGTTCTCTCCATCAGAAACAAACTGGATGACATTATTGGGACCCACGTAATCAATGGCTTCACTCCAAATATTTGCCAATCTCTCTGTAGTTTTGCCCGCCTTTGAATTGTCAATAGCTTTAATAAAAAAGCTACATCCTCTGGAGTACGCAAGGATACCCTGAATGGAGCGGCTCCTAGTGTCACTCCAACCATCACCCATGATAGTGACGCCACATCTACGCCATACATCCTGAATGGGTCCCAAGGCATCCTCTATGGCCGTCCTCTCTGTGGCTAGAAGTGTAGTGCGCAATGCCTCGGATGAGGGTGGAGCATAGCCAGGTCCGAAAGAAGCAATCTCCTTCACCATATCTCCAAAGTATGGGTTGCGGGCCTTTACCAAAGGAACATCTGCAGCATAAAAAAACCGTGCCACTGATGCATCTACTTGTGCCCTCCTCCCAGGGTGCCATGATGCCACAAGACTAGCCTGCACTGGACCTCGTGAAGCCTGGGTCTGGGAAGCATTTGTTCCATGTGCGGATGGCTGTGGAGCAGCCCCAAATAATGGGGTAGATGCACTCGCTGAAGATGACGCGCCTGCAGGTGTAGCTGATGATGATGTACCTCGAGAATCAAGAACAGAGGGCCGACTCCCTGCTGCATCAAGTCTATCTGCAAGTGCCTGCAATCGTATGATATTTGCTCCTGACACTGTAGGGCAAACAGAAATGCCTTTGCCTCTACCCCCCAACAAATGGGCTCGCACACGATCTGTGCCTCCAGTCTTAATGGATCCACAAAAGTGGCACTTCCACTTGCGTGACCCTCCTCCTCTTGCACTATCATATCTGGACACAAGATCCACCTCATTCCACCAAGGGGATCTGTTTTCTGCATCAGGAGGTGCCATTGAAATTGATAAATGGCTGAAAATTAAAAAAACATGCAAAATGCCCTTGCATGAGACATAAGTAAAGTGTCCACAAAGTGGAAAAAAACGCAGCAAACTAGAATCTCCAAAATCCAATGTTCATTGCGTCAAATTTTAAATCTTACCTGCGCAAGACTCGAGTGCCACCCGAGCAAAAGAAGGGGCCAACTTGCCAAGGCCCAAGAGGAGGGGCCAAGAGGAGGTAGGGAGAGTGTGGGGCAGCCAAGGCTCAAGGTAGGGAGAGTGTGGGGCAGCCAAGAGGAAGGGTGGGGTAGTAGGTGGAATGGAGAGTGTGGGGCAGCCAAGGGGGCAGCCAAGAGGAAGGGTGGAGTGGTAGGGAGAGCACTCAAGCAGCAAGCGCAGCCAACAAAATAGGCGCAGCAGCGAATTGAAGCCGTACGCTGGATAAAAACAGCCGCCGCCGACTTAGCGAAAATGCGCACTTTTCGGAACACCCGGAACGGGCGTTCCGTCCTAGCGTTCCGGCGTTCCGATAGCCGTTCCGCCACGTTCCCCAGCAAGTGCGCCGTTCCAGCTCCCGTTTCCGTGTTCCGGGCACGCATTGAGCTTCGGAGCGGCGTTCCGGTGTTCCAGGAAGGCGGAGCGCCGTTCCACGGTAACTATAGCCTACACTCGACAGGCCAATAAAGACCGAAGGGATATGAAGTTTTCGGAAGGGGATTGGGTGTATCTTCGGATTATGAAGCAAAGATTAAAACAAGTGGGCAAACGATGCCCAAAGTTGTCTTTCAAGAGCTTCGGACCTTTTCCCATCAGGAAAAAGATTAATGAGGTGTTTATACAGTTAAAGCTACCTCCGAGTTGGACTATGCATGATGTATTTCATGTCAGTTGGTTAAAGCCATATGCAGGTCCAATCCTTTCAGAGGTCAAAGACGAAGCGGAACCAGACATTGTTGATGAAGCAGAAGTTATGGTTCCAGAGCAGATCCTTCTGCACCGTTTCAAGCATGGCTCCGGCCGAAGACTACGACAGTTCCTCACGAAGTTTCAAGACCAAGGAATCCATGAAGCGGTATGGCTCGACAAAGAGTTTTTCGAAGACCATCCGGCGTTATTGACGGATTATTTGGAGGCTATGCAGCTTCCGTCAAGTTAAGCAGAAGGGGATGGCACTTGGATGCCACGTAGACATTTCTGTACAGAAGGTGCAGGACCTGGGATGGTGAACTGGTCCCATGTGAGCCCAGTCCGGGACGAGTCACCCAGGGATCCATCTCAGTCGTCCGAGGTCAGGTGTGCATTGTCCTGCACATGAGTCCAAGGTCAGGTGTGCATTGTCCTGCACATGAAACAGTGCCAGTTCGCGTTGTGAGTCTCCCTTTGGAATGATGTCAGTGATTCTGTGTATCTGGTATGGTACCGGATGCCAGATCACTGAGTAGTTAGTGTTTAGGACAAGGGGCCAGCCCATGGGGCTACCCCAAGTCGAAGTGTGGGCATGGGGATGGTGTGAAACCACCATGAGGGCTAGGAAGGCCCTGGCTGTACCCACCAGCCAGGGGCAGGCCAGGGGTAGCCGACTGCTTATCCAGCTCTTGGAGAGGTTTAAGGCAAGTATGGGGCAGCCCAGCCTCCAAAACAGGGGGCATTCAATGCCCAGCCTCCTAGGCAGCAGGCGCCTAAGTGCCCAACCCTATTTCCCATGTGCGCAAGTGCCCAGCCAAGCAACAAAGTGATGCGCAGCATTTAATAGTATTTATTGCTGTATTTCCTGGTCGTGGGAGCATTTAATGCTGGCCGACTGCTGTAGTACTGGCCGACTGCTCATGTTGGGTAGTGTAAATAGCATTGCCCACAATCCCATTCATTCATCTCATTTCTCACCGAGAGCTCAAGCATAAGAGGCTAGACAAGCCAAGAGGGTGCTAAGCAAAGGGATGAAGGATTTCAGGTCAAGGGCAGGGAATTCCCAGCCAAGAAGGTCCAAGATTCCTGTATTTTCTTTCAGATTTACATCATTCTAATAAAGCAAATACACCATCCGTGGTGGGGGCCCTACAGAGGGTATTTGGGACCCAATACTGTGTCCTCTCCATCTCTCTCTCCCTCTCTCTATTTTCTGCACATCTCCTTTCAATTTCTGCGTTAATTGCGGTCGCGAAAAGAGTGCTGATTTCTGAGTATTGAAGTTACCGATTCTTCTCCGAAGCTTCCGCATATTACATGTATGCTATTCATAACTTATTTTTGGCTAGCCTTTCAAATTTACCTGGCTGTCCGGCTGCTAATCATGTGTCAGGAGACAACAGAGATGCTTGATTTCACATGGCAACCTATATACAGGATACACTGCTGCTCTGGTTACGGGCAAAGAGTACTTCTTCCAAAGCTGAGGCAGAGTAAAATCTACCCGTATTCGCTTCCAGCAACACCACAGCCTTTGCCTCTACACCTTTGCACTGAGCTTGTGAAATTTTCATGCTGCCTCTTTCTCACTCTTGACATGTTGAGACGTGTTCAGTCCCTCATGGGAGGCACAACTCGGTCTCATTCTCCTATATGAGAAACAAGCCTCATAACATCTTACCCTCTTGTTGGGCACAAGTTGGACATATCATCTGAACAAGCAGTTACAGGACTTGGAGTGGAAAACTGGTTCCTTGTGGGCCCCAGCTGGGACAAGTCATCTAGGGTTCCACTCTAAGCGTCCAAGGTTAGGTGTACGAGTCCCGCACATGAAGTAGTGCGAGTTTGTACTGTGAGTCACCCTCTGGAATGATGACAGGTGTTCTGGGTATTCGGCTTGTAGCCAATTGCTAGGCGACTGAGAAGAACATGTAGTGGCATGTAGGATTTGCATAAGTGTCGGGATTGTACCCAAAACTTGGGCTAGCTAGGGCACAGCCCATGGGCCATGGCTTTGGCCCATAAAGCCCATTTGCTTTGTGGCCAGCCCTGATAACGTAATTCATAAGCATAAAACAGGTTGTGGGCTTTAATTCAGCAGGCCGACCCCCTGCAGAGACCACTGACCAGCATCATAGATTGGTATATAAGAATGGGCTTAGTTAAGGGTCAATTCATCTCATAATTCACGAAGTGCTGAAGTCTTCCAAGGGCCAGGACAGCCAAAGGTAGCATAATGCAAAGGTGAACTTGAAGGTCAAGAACCAGATCATCTTCAGGCTGAAGGTTTACAGCCAAGGGAAGATCTACAGATTTGAATCTTTTCTCGTCATTCAATAAAGCAAATACGCCATCCTTGGTGGGGGCCCTGCATGCAGAGGGTATTTGGGACCCAATCAGGTGTGGTGTGTCTTCTCTCTCTCTCTCGCCCTCTCTCCCTCTCTCTCTCTCTCCCTCTCCCTCTCTCTTGCATTCTTGCTTCGGCTACATTGTGCAATTGTTAGGAACCAAGGTGCTGAACATTCATTATCTGAAGCATAATCCCATCTATAAGCTTCCGCATGTTACAATAAGTAAACATATGGAGAGCTGCTAGGCTGTATAAGACTCTTCTCCAAAAGTTCAATCACATGATCACATGATCTTTTGGCTTCTATAACTATAACAACCCAGGTATAGTATGATAAAAACAATCTTCCTTCTTAATTTGAAATTCACAATAGGAATAGTGTCATCATGAATACTTGCATCAATGGCCTTATGCTTTACTCTTTTGTACACCTTAACCTTTTTATGATCAAAATAAAAAATAGGCTGATGCTACATATGCCAAGGCATGCCAAAAATCACATCACATCCTTGAAGAAGAAATCGTCTTCTTTGTCCAAGCATCCTTGTATATGAATACAAATCTTACCAGTGATGAGTAATCCTTGAGATTCTATTCTGATGAAAGGTTCTTCGTCTTGCAAAGGAGTGTCTAGCTATGAAACATCCAATCCCAATGTGGTAGCCATCTCCGGAGAGGTGAAATTATCGGAAGCACCAATATCAAATGAGAATAGGGCAGACTGATTTTGAATCCCTTAAGATACTTCCACTTTGCTTTTGGTTGTTTTGAGTTGTTGACAATGTCTGGCGCAGGTTTTACTTGCTTTTCTTTCTGCAAACAAGAATAATCAGTAACCATAATTTCTCTCTTGTATATAAGTTCTCCTTTGTTCAGTCATGAGTTTACAAGTTGTTAACCCCCACACCCCCCCCCCCCCCCCCCCCCCCCCCCCCGCGCGAATTCTTTTCTTTGTGACGGTCCTTGTTCTCCCGAGCTACTGGATTTTTTTTCGGGTTTGGAAGAGTTTGTCCATTTAAGAGTCTTTGCAATGCCGGCTTTTTGAGGTAGGTCTGCTTGCATGTCTTTCTTATGAGGGATGAATGTGTAAGCTGAGGCAACTCCTCACAAAAATACACTTCAACAGCTTGTTGAATGCTTTTTATCAATCTCGCCCCAAATTTTCTAGCCTCTCCTCATCGGAGATGATCATGAAAGGAGTTACCTGTTGGAAAAGCGTTTGCTCAATGCTCCACCCTCGTGTTGTTACTACGGGTGACGGATGTACTCTATTTTGTAAGCCCCCCTAAATGAGGAGTAGCTGTTGTGTTGAGCACCCGAGCACCCAGTAGTTCCCTGTTTAGACATTGGCTGGTGGCCAAATGTGATTAGGAGATGGCTTATGTAAACTTGGCACTCTGCCAAGTAGGATGCATGCTTGTGCAGGCTATGTGACTGCATTAGTGAGCGTTGGGATAGTAAATGGAGGACACACTTTTTTCGAGTTGTTACAAGGCCTGTTTGAGGATCTAGATGGTCTCAGATGGCCATGGGATCTGTGCAAAAAGCTCTACAGGACCATGTCGTAGCCTATTATGGTCCCAATCGGATCAGTTGGTTGGTAATTTTGGACGAAGTCGGGGGTTTGTCCGACATGGCCAACCTACATCCATGCCGACCTTGGGCACTATATATAGACTAGTTTAGCAACCTTTGTTCACATCGAGTTCATTACGAACGCTCTTGTAAGCAAGACATCCTTCGTCAGAGTTTGTCCAGATCGCCAGTTTCTCTATCTGATTCCACTCCACTTGAGGATGTCCACAACCCAAAATGGGGCACCATACATTGTTGCCGGTTTGACAAGAGAATCAAAAAGAAATGCCTTGGTTTGAACTTGTTGAAAGTGGGGTTGAGAGCATTCCCTCTCAAGCGTGCCAATGAGGTGATAGCTCAAGTGGTAGAGATGTTTGTCTAGGAATAGGAGGTCCTGGATTCAAAACCCCATGTGGTGCTGCCTCGGTGGCATCGCCTACGGGCAGATAAAAAGCCCCTACGGGCGGTGAAAAAGGGTAACTATGGGAGGATCTTGGGCCTAAGGCTAGTCGGAGAGGGGGGGAGGAAATCCTATGCTGCAAACCCTCTTGCCTGTTGTAATGTGGTAGGTAATCTCATCATAAATTTTGAACACAACTTCCAAGTGTTTCTCTGTTCGAGTCTAAGGGCGGCACTCTGAAGCCATGTTAGACCCCATCTCAAAAAACAAAAAAAAAAAACACAATTTCCAGGCATGAGAGAGAATTCTAGTACAAGGTGCACAACCAGTTTTTGAAATCATGTAAGAGGTTTTTGAATATCATTTGCATTATTTGTGCAGATAACCTGCTGTTGACAGCTGATCAAAAGTCTGTCAAACTTATTGATTTTGGGTTGGCTCGAGAAGAGTCATTGACAGAGATGATGACTGCAGAGACTGGAACGTATCGCTGGATGGCTCCTGAGGTGCAGTTTTCATCTATTTGAAAAGACTCAAAGAAGAAAAATAACAAAATTTCTGACCTTGCAAGAGAACATGGTATCAAGAACATTTGTCTTTAATTTGGTTCCTAAATTCTTTACAAGCACTTGACAGCCCAAAATGAATGTGCAGCTCTATAGCACAGCTACATTGCATCTTGGAGATAAGAAACACTACAATAGTAAGGTGGACGTGTATAGCTTTGCAATAGTGCTTTGGGAGCTAGTGACCAACAGAATGCCCTTCGAGGGCATGTCAAACCTTCAAGCAGCGTATGCAGCTGCCTTTAAGGTTCGTTTGTATTGGCAGACCACACTTTTTCCTTGTCTTGTTGGGTTATAATTGAGCTTTTTTGACTTCACAACCTGAGGAGTAAGCCCATGATTTTTTTTTGGGGGGGGGGTAGAATGTGAGGCCAAGTGTTCCAGATGGGTTACCAGAGGAGTTGGTGTTCATCCTGCAGTCATGTTGGGCAGAAGACCCAAATGCACGGCCCAATTTCAGTCAGGTGGTTCGAATGCTAACAGCTTTGCTTGCTTCCCTACCTGTAACACATTCACATGTCCCTGCACAAAGTTTCCCACCCAAACTCAGCAATGTGCTGGATTCACCCAATAGAAGATTGGGGAAGGATGATGTGTCAGATGGGGGAAGTCCTAAGCAACTCAAAGACGACTTTTCAGACGGAGGAAGCCCAGCCAAGTCAAAGCGACGATTTTTGTGCTTTGGGCAGTGTTTTGCATCAGATAAAGGAGAGCAACTCATGTGAATAAAATGGGCTATGAAGGAATGTTGCTTCTGGTGGCATTGCCCAAGAGAGCTTACTGAGGTTTTGCATAAGATTTTTCCAAACACAAGCATTACTTTTGTGTGGTGTGATTTTAGCATCAAGCAATTATGACCAAGTGTATATGGTTTGCATCCAAACACAAGCATTACTTTTGTGTGATGTGATATATGATTTTAGCATCAAGCAATTATGACCGGGTGCATACTGTTTGCACCCAAACACAACCATTACTTTTGTGTGATATGTTTTTAGCATCAAGCAATTATGACCAAGTGCATGAGTGAGCAGAACCGGCCTCTCTTTATGATCGAAATGCAAATATGTTACAGGAACTTTGGTTTTGTAGAGAGTGTGCAGTGACAGTAGAAGAGAACACACAACCAGTTCTGGATTAAGAAAGGGTACGTCTCTAAGGTCCTCCAGGGTCTCCCAGGGTGTTGCCTCTACAAGCTTCTGAAGCCTCAAAGATCTCCGTCATTCTCTAACCTATCTTTGACGAGCCCTTGCTCCTACTTGTAGCCTCTTAGAATGCATGTGCTTCTTTAACGAGTCTTTGATCAGCTCCTGCTCCTGCTTGCACCAAGCTGTTTTGTGCCTAGCTCCTCTTCAGAGGCTCTCCGTATCCAGGGCACATCTGTGCAAGTATGCATAGTGGGGGTCCGAGGGATTTTGGTGAGAGTTTTTTTAATCTTGGCGACCTAATTAATTTTGTTGTGTAGTCATGCGGTGCAAGGAGTTCTAGGATCATGGGTTGTACACTCGGCCAAGCAGAGAAAGGTTGTTCTTCCATCCTCCTCTTGCTAGTGCTCCTCCATCCAGAAATGTACCTGCCCGGAGTAAAGGTTTCGCTTGAAAGTTTTTTGTGAATAGCACGTGGGTGGGACATATCTCCTTCACTCCTTCAACTCAGACATGGACTTGGCTCTTATGTCTACTACATCCTGGCTCTTAACAAGAGCTCGATACTCGAAAGACGAGAGCTGAGCAAAAGGAAACATGAAGTGTAAACCAAGATCAAAATGAGAAACCAAGTAAGATATATACAAGATACAGATAAACAATGCAGGTAAACATAGTTTACATACATGTTATACATGTAGATGGTAGTATAAATGTAGATGTATAGTAACAAGAAACTAAAGAGACTGGACAGATATCAGATGGAGAATTTTTATATTTGCATGAAGGATGCTATCCAGGGCTTCTCCTTTGCTACTCATAGCCATCTACACCTCCCCCACGAGTTACAACTTACCTTCCTGACCTGGACACAGAAAGCCAAGACTCTGCAAACAGCTGCCAAGTAAGTGTTGAATCACGTGAGAGAAGAAGTTGTTGCTCAGCCAATAGCAACAAAGCAGAGAGGACATATAAGTGGGTAACCTGTCACTGTCAAGTTGTCAGCATAGGCCAAAACGTACCAAGGACATAAGAGTCAAGAGTCGGGTTGCAAAAGGCCAAAAAGAGCCCGGACGTTAGAACTGATCCCTCTATGGCTATGTGGGAATGCCTCAGTGACCATTGTAGCATACTGTCAGGTTGGGATTGTGGTTGAGACTACTTAATATGATGATTCAATATTATTGGTAGTATTTGGGGCCATGCTAGTGTAGCTTTGACAAATCTATGGATGTGATTGGAATCTAAAGTGAAAAACATGAAAATCGGAGATATTTTCTTCATACTGTAGACTCTTGAAACTCTGTAGAAACCTCCTCTTCTGCTTGTCCTTCCCGCGTATGAAAAGGGTAAGAGTTTTAGGATTTGGGCATTGGAAAAAGGTTATTAAAGTTAGCTCATAGAGTGGAGCTGGACTCACCCACATACAATGCTCAAAGACAAGAACACAGAGGTATAAATTGTGAGAGAGATTGGCAAGCTAAAAGAAGAGAAATGAAGCTCTCTGCAAGCACATAGAGAAAGTACAAATGAGAAGCCACCATAAACTGTGGATGAGGTTGTTTATATGTTAGCTAACCATGAGGTGTTTGTTAACACCTGGATGGTCTTGGGGAAAAACCCAATGGAATAAAAGTGTCCATGGCATAAATACATGGCCTCACAGTACAGTACTACCGTATATCTAACAAACCTCCCTATTGTACAATGTGAGGTTTACAGAGATTACAAATCAATCTTTGAAAGGGAAGAGGTCCAAAGTTTTGCAGAAGGTCTCAATTTTTTCACGTAATAAGGCTTTAGTAAAAAGATATGCCACATTGTCACATGTATTGCTATAGATCAGATTGATCTCTCTTGCATGGAGACTCTCTCTGACATCCTCTCTTTGATATAATGGCAATGCACTTCAATGTGCTTGGTCCTGACATGAAAGATAAAATTCTTTGCCATTGCGCTTTGACTGTCAGTGAGAATAGGAGTAGGGGTGTCTGAAGGGACACAAAGGTCCCCCATCAATCTTCTCAACCATACACATTCAATTGTTACAGTGAATGATGCTTAGTATTCAGCTTCATAGGATGATGTTGCCAAGCAAATCCTGCTTATCCTTCTTCACATATAAAGTGCTTTTCGTAGGACTGTTTTGATATCCATGTTGAGTCAAGTAGGCATGAATCTTCTGGTACCAAGCTCTAGGAGCTTATTTCAAATCATATAAAGATTTATCAAGCTTGCACACATTTCGTTCTCGACCAAGTTGGGCAAATCCAAATAGTTGACTCACAACAAACTTCTTCCTGCAAGTCACTATTCAAGAACGTTGTTTTGATATCCAATTGGTGTCTTTTCCATCAATGATGGGCTACGAAAGTAATAGCAAATCAGATAGCGGTCATACGAGAAGTGGGAGCAAAAATTTCATCATAATTAATCGCTTTGTACTGGGTATAATCTTTTGCAACAGCAAGTCTGGCACTGAGTCTATCAACGGATCCATTTGCCTTTCTCTTGAATTTGAATAGTAGATCCACTAAATCTCAAGTATCATTTTTTTGAATGGCACGATTTTCATCCTACATGGCTTTTATCCAATTTGGATCTTCTTGAACGCCTTTACAAGGCTCAGGTTTGTCTACATCATGTAGAGAACTAAGAAATGTAAACTCAGCAATATCTGTCGAAGAAATGGTTCTGGCATCAGGTTTGTCTACATCATGTAGAGAACTAAGAAATGTAAACTCAGCAATATCTGTCGAAGAAATGGTTCTGGCATCGAATTTGGTTCTACTTCACAGCAAAGGAGCAGACAATTTATTATTCTGCAAAGTGCTTTTAACCCATTTAGGCATAAGCCTAGATTCATTGTTGATGTTTCAGCATTTACTGCATCTTTCAGCTAATTTGAAGTTTGGTGTATTAAACCTTGGCCATTTCCTCCTTGTAGCAAACAAGAATTCGTATGTAAAATTTGCTGAGAATCAACAGATAGTGGCAAAGATAATAACCCATCAAACATGTTCGAAGAATGGGCATAGGCATGCTTGAATTCCATCATTCAATAAACAAAATCCTTTGCGAAAACGACATCTCTATTGATGAGAGGATTGTAGAGAGGATAACTTTTGCTTTTAGTACTATAACTAATAAAAATGCATTTCACTATCTTGTCATCAAGCTTAGTTTTGCTTTGTGTTGGTACATGTGTATATGCTAAATAAACAAAAACATGGATGTGTTTAACCCAAGGTTGCATTCGTACGTACGTACAGATCCATAAGGTACGTTTTATGTACAGTACGGAACAGTATCGTACTACACAGATCCGTACGTGGTGTTTTTTTTTTAAATTTGGCCAAAACAAAAAAGCGTAGATAGTTGCTCTCGCTGATTTCAGCCAACTTATGCAAAGTTTATACTATATAAACTAACGCATTGCACAAGCGGCAATCCCATCAACAAGCAACTGCACTAACACGGAAACATCACCTGGGACTTGTGAATTTGTGATTCTGCTCACAATCTCACTGCTCATCAACCCAACAATACTGTTTAGGTTTCTCTCTCTCTCTCTCTCTCTCTTAATAGAAGATATATTACCAAATGGCCACATGGCCGACATGTGATATACTAGCTTTCCCTTACTAACTACTCTGAACCACAGGTGTAGCTCAGAGTATCCTCATCCAATATATAGTCGTGTCATTCTTCACCAAATGAGCTAACTGCAAGGAAGAAACTTGCCATAATAGTAGTCCTTTTATACAACCTATGTGAACTGTAATACCAACTTTTGCATAAAATATGAAGGCATTCCTAGTTATCCAGATATGACACAAACCTATCCACCTGAAAAAAAGAAAGAAAACTGAATGTTCTGGGTTTTCCGGTCCATTCGAAATCCTGCCAAAAATCCAGTCTTTAATCTTTACGGGCCTATCTATCATAACAGAATCCATATGTGAGAAAGGAAATCCTACACCTTCTTTGCTACCGGACATGAAATGAAAAGATGCGGACATGTTTCCAAGCATCTAGTACAAAACACAATTACCAGAAGCAATCCACCACTTTTGCAACTGGTCCCCCAATGGTAGGTCTCCAACTAGCATGCGCCATAGGAACATCTTTCCTTGATATGGAATCTTAGACCACCAGCCTTGTAAGATTACTTCCTTCCACCAAGCCCTACTTTTCTTGATGTTCCATACCCTAGTAGTCTTCTTAGTGATCTAGCGCTTATCTTTCACCATCATATGGTACATTTGTAGCCTGTTTTATCACTGGATTATAGCATTTGTATGCTTTTGTCTCTTGCGCATACCCAATTAAAACACATTTTTCAGCCTTTGGATCCAATTTCCTTCTTCTCTCATCTGGTACATGAACATATGTAACACATCCAAAGAATTTCAAGTGACCAATATTCGGCCTAAATCCTATCATCCTCATAATAGGTGTACTCTCATGTATAGCTACGGTAGGAGTCTTGTTCAACAAGTACACTACTGCAGTAGCACATGCTTCTGCCCAAAAATAATTTGGCATAGACTTATCATTAAGCATAGCTCTTGCAATCTCACCAATGATCTTGTTTTTCCTCTCAGCAACACCATTCTGCTGAGGTGTGTACATGCATGTAATTTGTCTTCTTATCCCATGCTCTCTCAAGGAGGCATCAAATGCATGTGATGTGTACTCACCACCACCATGTGTCCTCAAACACTTGATCCATTGACCATACTGGTTTTCCACCAATGCTTTGAAGTCAATGAACTTCCCAAGTGCTTCGTTCTTCTCTTTCAAGAAGTAAATCCAAGTCAACCTACTGTAATCATCAATAAATGTGACATAATACATTCAACCATTGATAGTTGGAGTCTGTCTGGACCCCATATGTCACTGTGAATGATTTTCAATGGTCTTTTGCTGATTTGACTATCTTTTAGAAATGGAAACCTTGACTGCTTCCCAAATCTACATGCTTCACATATATGATTACTGCCATCATATTTGAACTTGGAAAAACCACCAACTATACCTTTTTCTTGCATAGATTTCAGCTTTTGAATATTCACATGCCCAACTCTCTTATGCCAAATATCAATGTCTGGAATAACCCCTTGACTTTTTGAAAACATGGCAGACTTCAACTCTAGAATGCCTGCAGTCAATTTGAACAATCTACCTTCTTTCTCCCCCTTTGCAATTAACTTGCAACCATTTTTGAAGTCCTCAACAAAACAACCATGTTGATTGAACCTGACTTGCATTCCTTGATGCACCATTTGACCAACCGATGTAAGACTCTTTGTAATTGTTGGCACATACAACACATCTCATATGGTTTTTACTCTGCCATCATGCATACGCAATGGTGCACTACCAACATGTGTAATAGGATGTTGAGTATCATCCCTAGTATCAACATAGCCCTGATATGTAGGCGTCACCCTGTCAAACCACTCACCCCATGGCATGTCATGTGGTTTGAAGCTCCAGAATCCATATACCAAATATCATCACTCTCCCTTTGTGATGTCATAGTACCTATTACATGTTTCATGGCAAAAACAAGTGCTCATGTTCTGCATTACTAGATGATGCATAATTGCCATGCTGCATTTTTCACTCCACGGAAGTCATTCTGCTTTTTATAGCAGTCTCTAGCCATATATCCCATTTTACAACAATAGTGATACTCAATGCTACTAGCATTCTGTTGCGGTGTTTGTCATCTCCCCCTGCCTCTAGATACAGATCTTCCTCTAGCATGAGCGTGAAAACCACGACCACCTCTAGCACCGAATGATGACTGAAAATTCTGTTGAGACTGTGGCAGCCACCACGGCCACCTGCATGTTCTCTTGGGCTGAATCTCCCTCTACCTCTAGCACTACGATGAGTGAAAAATGCTTGATCCCTTAAATTTTCATTTGTGCTAGATGAGGCACCTATTCCAAGTTTCATCTCTTCCACAATAAGCAATGAAATCAGCTCATCATGGACAATGTCCTGAGGCTTTCTAATGCCTAATCTAACCAAGAGAGTTGATCCTCCTACTGAGGAATATCACCAAACGGTATAAGTCTTGCCCTCACCTTCTCCCATAACTGTACATATTCACGTGGAACTCGAAAATATTGACGAATTTTTTGAAAAGACAATAAGCGGCCTCTATGTGGCAACAAAGCATCCATAATTCTCACTAGTCCCAATCGAGCCATTCTTTCCAATTCATTTGCAGAAACATTTGATACCTGGTGATGAACCAAGTGAAACATGTAGCATTATATGGTAGTGATGTGTGTGAACACACTTAGAATCGCCACAGGGCACTTTTTTCCTCACTAGGAGGTTTTTTCCCCGTGCGTATGTACACCACTCTCTTATCTACTCATTTTTATCTGGTACACATTTGTTCATTCTAATCTAGTGAGTTTGTGTGCTCTCAAGCTTCTCTATCTTGTGTGTATTGTTACAACCCTAACCCTAATTCCAACAATTGGTATCAGAGCTAGCTTCCTTGACACTTGATCTAGTAGTCTGCCTCCCTCCTCAATTACGACTCTGTTTTTCTGTCTCCGATTGAGATACCCTCTTAGGAGAAGAAGGTATATACTTTAGCATGATGTATACAACGTATACAAAATTTTCAGAATCTACGGCACAATTCGGGTGCGTTTCAGACGTGATTTGGGGCACCGCAAGGTGTCCTGCAGACGTTCTAGAGAGGCGTTATTTCAAATTGGTTCTGCTCGATTTTAGGTGTTTGGGCTGTGTAGTAGCAAAGATTTGGTATGCAACAGCATCTATAGTGTCTTCAACAACATCGATCATCATACTTTCGCTAGTAATACTCTATTCTCTACTCTGTGTTATTTTCCATACACTTTGCAAGTGATTCAGTCAGTTGGCAGCCATCCAGGGTTGCATTCAGTGAATACTGAGTACTTGCAGTGTGTTGAAAGATTTTGCATTTGGTAGAAAGTCATGGCTGGCAGTAGTGATGTATTCAACATGTTTGCTGAGGACAAACTTGATGGGACTAACTATCCATTGTGGCCCTATATGATGAGGCATGTACTGGTTGCTAAAGGCCTTTGGAATGTGGTCAATGGTAGTGAAACTCGTCTTGATTCACAACTACGTGTGCAACCAGGTGCTGCAAGTACATCTGAAGTAGAATCTGATATAGATGTGGCTCCTCTAGATATGTATTGGGCATCATTTCCAAAGGATGGATCTGTGAGAGCTATTAAGAAATTACAACTTATACATAGTGATGTATGTGGTCCTATGAGAACACCATCTATTGGGGGATATCTCTACTTCGTCACTTTTATTGATTATTACTCCAGATATAGCTAGGTGTATCCATTAAAGCAGAAGTCAGAGGTTTTTATGTGCTTTAGGCACTTCGTATCCATGGCTAAAAATGCATGTGAATGTTGATAAAAGACTGATAAAGAGAGAGCACACACACAAGAGAGCAAACCCTAATCCATTTGTGTAACCCTAACCAAAGAGGGAAGCCATATCCACTCTCACACAATGCATAATAGAAGAGAACTACACACCACACACTAAATGTGATGTGTTCACACACCAAATAACCCTATCTAATCTTCACACACTGTGGCCAGTTGGACACAGCCATTTATTATCACACACATGCTGCTATCTACCATGCCAGCACATATCGTGCCTAGCTCTAGCTGTCATCAAGCTTGTACTCTCAATAGCCCCTCTCAAGCTCATGATGTACAGCCATAGATGAAGAAGATGAGCTTGGCCTATCAACACTCCCCCTCAAGCTCATCATATCCATCTCTTGTACTCCAAGCTTGTCTCAGAAGTACTCAAACTTGTCCTTCCCTTTAGTGAATATGTCAACCAGTTGCTCATCTGTCTTCACATAAGACAAATCAATCTGTCCATCCAACACTTTCTCCCTGATGAACTGATAATGGACCTCTATGTGTTTGGTCCTCGTATGATAGACAGGGTTACTAGCCAGCTGTATACTGCTCATGTTGTCACAGTGTATCACAACTCCATCATCACAATGCTGACCCAAATCACCAAGTAGCTTTTTCAGCCACATCACCTCACATACGGCCACAGTCGCACCTCTATACTCTGCCTCTGTGTACTAGACAAGGAAACTATGGATTGCTTCTTGCTACTCCAACTCACTGCAGCACTCCCAATGCTAAACGCATACCTACTAGTAGATCTCCTGTCATATGAACTTCCTACCCAATCCACATCTGTGTAACCATACACATTCAACTCTTTTCATGACTCATAAAATAGACCATAATGGGCAGTGGTCTTCACATATCTCATAATTCTCCTAACAGCATCCAAATGAGGATTCCTGGGACTCTGCATAAACTGGCTCACTAGTCCCACAACATAACATAAGTCTGGCCTCGTAATAGTCAAGTAGATAAGACTACCAACCATTTTCTTGTACATGGTGACATCTTTCAGCTTATCACCCAAATCAGCCACATAAGCTTCATATTCTGCTCCAAAGGTATCATCATAGACTTACAACTTGTCATTCCATACTTTGCTAACATGTCTAAGGCATACTGCCTTTACACTAGCCATATACCATGAGATGTCCTGATCACCTCAATACCAAGAAAGAATCTGAGTTCACCCAAATCCTTCATATCAAACTGTGTGCTTAAAGATGTCTTCACATCCTCAAAGTCTTTCCCATGATCACTTGTCTCACAATCAAGTCATCCACATAAATGACTATCACAACCAATCCATTCTGTGTCTTCTTCACATAAAGTGAAGAATCTGAGTTTCCCACATGAAAACCAATGCTCATAAGATACTTGCTTATTTTGTCACTCCAAGCTCTTGGTGCCTACTTTAAACCATTCAATGCTTTCTTCAATCTGCATACATGTGTGGGATACTTAGGGTATACATACTCCTCTGGCTGTTCCATAAATACTTCCTCTTGTAGCTCACCATTGAGGAAGGCATTCTTCACATCCATTTGAAATATATTCCATCCACGAGAAACAGCCATAGATATCACAGACCTAACTATAGCCATCTTAGCCACTGGGCTAAATGTCTCATCATAATCTAAACCATGTGTCTATGCATATCCTTTTACAACCAACCTTACTTTATGCCTATTTATTGAACCATCTGATTTTTACACTTCACTTTGCAAACCCATTTACAGCTAATCACATTCTTGCCATCTGAAAAATCTACCAAATCCCACATGTCATTATGCACCAAGGCATCCATCTCCTCATCCATGGCTCTATCCCATGTCTCCTTGCCAATAGCCCCTTCAAAACAGGAAGGCACTGATGTCATATATGCATAATGCATAGCACAACCCCTATATGTCAACCTTTGTACTGGGTATCTCACTCTCTGTGATCTCCTCACTGGTTGTGGCTCACTATATGAGCTTCATGTGCTCTAGCATGTGGTGGCACATGCTTGTCATTTCTAACACTTGGAGTTCTTATTTTTGGAATCCCCAATTCTTCATCAAGGTTTTCTGAGCTTGATGAATCATAACCTGTAGTACCAATGCCAATACCCTCCACTTTCTTCTTCCCTTTGTCCACAACACTACTCTCAGTGCTCACATCATGTCTCAATCTTTCTGACCATGGACTCACATTATCACTGGATGACTCAAGTGGTCCACTCATACTCATAGATTTCTGCATAGGAAGATTCACATCCTCTAGGGGGTCTCCACCTCTAACCCTGATAGAGGCTCCAAATGCCTTGTACTCTTTACCCAAGCCATTCAATGTAATGGCTACCAAGTCATCATCATCCATAGGAGCACCAATAGATGCTAGTGCATCATCACATTCTTTGATCTCTTGCACATAATCATTTACACTTCTATTGCTTCGAGTCACACCATGAATCTTCTGCTTCAATTGCATCTTCTTTGGTGTTGTAGTCGTATCATAAAACTTTACCAAAGTATCCCATGCATCCTTGAGATTTTGTGTGTCTTGTATATGGCATAACATGGTGTTTGTAACATATATTGAGAAGTAATGTAACACTTTGAAGGCTCTCTCTATCCAATTTCGATGTGCTGTAAGTTGGGCAGGTGTTGCATTCATTTGGGGAACCCTTGGATCCGCCTCATCGCCTGTCACCAAGTTCCATAGGCCTTTGCCTTTGAGAAAATTTGTCATACAATACTTCCAAATGTGAAAGTTGTGCCTGTCAAGTTTCTCACCAACAATTTTATCAGGACTGTCACTCATTTTGTTTACCATGATCTTCACTGAGGATTTCCAATAATCAACTCAGACATGCACATACACACATAAACCTCGGCACCAATGCTATCCACACAGAGCCCAAAATTTTTATGTGGCGATAACTTCTTGGACTCAAAAACATTGTTTGCAAATGCTGAAAACAAGCTGGTGCTGCTCACAAATTCTGAGAAATGCATCCAAAACAATCCTCCACTTTGCAAAAACCTTTAATTTGCTTGTATTATGCATACAAGATCATCCACATAGCATTTGAGCTCCACTATACAAATAGTCCACTTTGCCAAATAGTAGGAAATGATCAAATAAAGTGTGGACGATATACATTAACATCCATACATCCTCCATGTAGCATATAAACATCATCCGAGCTCACAAAGTGCCAAGTACATGCCAAAAATAGCTCTCTGTTTTGGTCAGGAACTGGTAAACTGTTAATTATCGGCACTAAGCCAGTTCCAATTCACTTGATATGCATCCGAATCTTAGGCCCATGCATTCATTGGCTTTGTATCAATGTGCTCTAACTTCGTATGCGAGGAATTAGTCCAATTTTGAAAGAGGAGAGAGTAATTGCTAATTTAGTGAAGCTATGTTCACTACTCTCAGTTTTAACAGCTCTGCTAAACCTGTTTGTTTGATCCAGCTTGTTTTGCATCATTGCACCCAAATTAGTGCTTGTGGGTTCTATCAAAAGATACATACATATGTAGGGTCCAATTGCTAAGCTCATTATGCATGATGTGCATCCATTTGGGCTTGCTTCAATTTTTCTCCTCCACAGTGGATTTCTGCACTGATTTTTGGCCCCTTTTTTTATGGTTTAATTACTCCGGCATGGCATGGTTGAGTGTGGTAAGCATGTGGGGTGAGATATGGAACCTTGCGCTATACCACCCTAATCACACCAATGTGCATAGGTTGACCCTCCCCAATGGCTCCAATTTCTTGCATACATCCTCTGTTCCTATGAAGCTCAAAAACCAGAATTTTACCTCTTTAATATCACATAGATTTGCTCCAAAATCAAGCAAGGGATTGCATATGCATTGCTATTCCATTCATCAATGCTAGATACATGTGCCCTTCAACTAATACATGCATTTGCCTCTTCCAATCAAGCTCTCAAGATTTCCATTAAAGCTTTCAAAAAACAAAAATTTTCACTTGCTTTGGGTAACTCAAATCCTGCTTTGCTTGTGTCAAATCACCTGCAATCCACTCAAGGGTGTTTATCTTTGCTTACCCGCCGTGGTCCTTTTGGTGGATCTGTTGAGTAGGGGTGTGCTCTTGTGCAGACATTGAGGGATAGTAAGTTGGCAACTCCTTTACCTAGAAAAGAACTTGTGCAGGTTCTCATCATGCAGATTATTCTCATGTGGATCATGCAGATGTGGATCATATTTCTACTTTATGTAATGAGGAGGAACTTGTTTCCTTTGAGGAAGCACATGATGATGATCATTGGATGCATGTTATGCAGGATGAGTATAACTCTATACTCAAGAATGACACCTGGTATTTAACAGATCTACCTCATGGCAAGAAGGCCATTGGTACCAAGTGGGTTTACAAGTTAAAACGCAAAGAAGATGGTAGCATTGATCGTTACAGGGACCAGACTTGTTGTAAAGGGGTATGTCCAGCAAAAGGGCATTGATTATGTGATGAGACCTTTGTACCCACATCTCGTATGACTACCATTAGGTGTCTCATTGCTTTGGCAACACATCATGGGTGGAATGTACATCAGTTGGACATTAAGATTGCATTCTTGAATGGTGATTCACATGAGGAGGTGTATGTATCGTAGCCTCCTAGTTTTGTTGTGAAAGGAGAAGAGTCTAAAGTATACAGGTTGAAAAAGGCTCTTTATGGTCTTAAGCAGGCTCCTAGAGCATGGTATGAGAAGATTCATACATACTTGGTTGCAAATGATTTTTACAACTTTCCAACAGAGAGTCCCCTCTATGTGAAGGAGGAGCAGGGATACATTTTTGGTCATCCTTTTATACGTTGATGAGATGCTGCTCACGGGACCCGATATAGATCAGATTTCAGCCTTTAAGACTGATTTGCAGTCATCGTTTGAGATGTCAGATTTGGGGCCGTTGCATTACTATTTAGGGATTCAGTTTATGTAACGCAATGATAGCATTGTTATGCTGCAATATACAGAAGCTATTGAAGAGGTTTAATCTTGAAGACTATAAACTTGTGGCTACACCTATGGAGATAGGTACTCGACTTAGTCTTCAAGATGTAGGAGACTCTTTTGATGCTAGTTTGTATCAGCAGGCTATTGGATCCCTTAATCATGCAAAGTAATAAGGGTGATGCCAACCATTTTCTTATGAGGAACAATCTCATCAATTTTGAGAAGTTGTTCTCTTAAGTCTTGCAACTTGGTTCAGTGTTCATTCATGGACCCCTTCTCCTACATTTTCTTATTATTAAGTTGCCTTTTGAGAAAACCAGCTTGTGCATTTTTTTTAGCCTGATAAAGTGTCCCATGTAGGTTTAGATGTTTTGCAATAACGAATATGTGAAACAATAGACCTTTAAGTGACAAGGCAATTAATGCCAAAGCTTGAGCATCATCTCATATGAATCCCATCTTCTTTGTTTAGCCATAGTTTGAGGGACTTAAGGTTGGGTTTGCTGGCCCTGATCCCTTTGAGGAGTAGCAAGAGAAATTGTGACAGGGTGGGACTCATCAACCACTAACAAGACTCTATAAGCCCTTTGCAACAACAAGGACATTTCTAACCATAAA
Organism: Cibotium barometz; assembly: GCF_041138505.1. Taxonomy (NCBI): domain Eukaryota; kingdom Viridiplantae; phylum Streptophyta; class Polypodiopsida; order Cyatheales; family Cibotiaceae; genus Cibotium; species Cibotium barometz. Next base: position 6,585,270 of record NC_141100.1, on the reverse strand, counting down.
ACTCTATAGAGAGTAATTCGACCCATCTAACTTATCATCTTTTTGGAAAGAATACTAACAAATAAATTGCCTGTTGACCATACTTGATTGTTGGTGTTGAATTTGAGAAGGAAAGATTTGGAAAGAAAGCTTGAACTGAAGTCAGTAGGTTGAACAATCTACAAATTAATGAAAATTAGGAGTCGAATCACCAATGTAATCAGGCGATTGGATCGGACTATCGAAAAAGTGGAATCGGGCGATCGGAAAGAGCAAAATCGATTGATTGGAAAAATAAAAAATCGAGCGATGCAAATTTGAAATCAGACGAATAGAGAAGTGGAATCGTTGATAAATAAAAGTGGAATCACTAATCGAAAAAAGTGGAATCTAGTGATCCGGCTTTGAAATCGGACGATAGGAGAAGAATCACCGATCGAAAAGTGAGTGGAATCAAGAAGTGGAATCACACGATTGAAAAAAGTAGAATCGCCAATCAAAAAAAGTGAAATTGGGCGATTGGTGAAAGTGGAATCATCATTGATTGGAAAAAGTGGAATTAGGTGATTCGACTTTGAAATCGAATGATCGAGAGAAGTGGAATTGCCAATCAAGAGAAGTGGAATCATCAATTTGAGAAATTAGGAATTGGGGTAATCTGACTTTGATATTGAATTGGAGAAACAACTAAGATTAACAAGATGTAATCTCACTGTGAAGAAAAATGATTTGGTGCCTAGTTGATAGAGGATAAGATCCATCTTTTACTTACCAAATCTAGCTTTCTTTGCAGATATAGATAGTCTAGGTCATGATTATCAGCCTTATGTAGTCCGCTTCATAAGAGATGAAGAAAATAGATTCCCATTCTTCCATTCTGTTACATTTCAAGTAGGCACCATTTTCTTGAAGGGAATTCCTTATTGTTAACCCATTTCCTAGGGTTAATAAGAGTTACTGCCATTATCTTACATCAAGAAGTCAAAGTAGATACACCAAAAGGTTATACATTCAAGATATGAAGTAATGGTGTCCAAATCTACAACTTGAACAGTGCCCGTAATGATCCGATGGAATACTTATGGTGATTTCCGCTTCAAGAGCATATGGTAGCAAGTTAGGATGAAGTCCTAAGTGATGTACCTCATGGATATATTATGAGAGTAGTCATTGTAATAGCATTAGGCCTCTTGTAAGTCTAAAGTGCATGGCCGGCCACAGTTTAAGTGAGTGTGAACACTTATGGCCATGTATATAAGTGAAAATCTTTCATAATACAAAGAACTCTCCCATTATGAAATAGAGTCTTGCTCTTGCTAACCCTCTTGCTAATCTCTCTCTAATCCATGCTAGTGAGTGTGTGTGAGTGAAGTGAGGTGAGAGGAGGGACGAGTACACGTAGTGCAATGCAGCAGTGTGACAACGCTCACGGGGGGAGGCGCAGTGGAATTGCTACTCAAGGAGTGGTGGAGCTTGGAGACCTTAAGGGTTACGAGCTTGGCCATCAAAAAGATCCCCATAATAGTTTCAGTTTGCCCTAGGGAATCTTCTTGTTGGATGTGTTTCGAAGAACGAGGGTTTGGGTGAGCCATGTTGAGAGATATAATCGTGGTGTTGTGTGTATGTGGGAAAGCACCCTAGAAGTGCAAGATATTGTGGCAAGATAAGAATGCCACATGTAATATTGTATGGTGTGTGAGTGTTGACCAAAAGAAGTGGAAAAGGGAGTGCCACATGGATGATGATGTGTAAAGTGGGATAAGGCTAGAGAGCCTATATCATTGTATGGTTCATTTGTGATATGCAATAGAATAGAGCTATTGTTGAGTGTGCAATCTCTCTCTCTCTCTCTCTCATGGAGTTCTTAGTGTGGTATAACCCACCTTAATTATGTTGCTTAATCTATTTCCTTCACCATGATCAATCCCATTTTAGATTGTTAACATGGTATTAGAGCTTGGGTGGGCTCTTGGTCATGGTGGTGATTATTTATGTATAGATTTCTTAGTTATGTGTTCATTTGATTAAGCATTATTTTCAGTTTATGAAGAAAAAAAATATGCACACTCATATTATCATTTATATTTGTATTTGTGAGGATTTGAGAGAGATTTGGAGATGCCATTCTCAAGGTTGAGAGGATATTTGCAACAAGGAGGTTGCATAGAAGCTACCCAAGAGAGTTACAAATGGGAGTTTTGCAACATGAAGAGCTTGCTTACCATCATGGAAGTTGAAAATGGAGATTTCAACAAGTATGAAGACTGTAGTCTTCGGTGTCAATAAGGAAGCTACCAAGGAGATTTGTGAAGGTATTTTGTGATTATTTGCCTCATCAATTTTTGGTTTGATCATGAAAAGGGTTGCTATTTGATGGGATATTTGGATCCCATGGTTCTTTGCATTTGGGCAAAGAGTGTAAGAGATGAAAACTTGTCCAAGGAAGGGGCAAGAGCTTATGGGCTGAGATTGCAGCTCATCTTGAGCTCACGAAAGGGATTGGTCTTGGTACTCTACTCATCATGAAAGATAAGTGAACTTGTGAGGAACCCTCAGTAACTTTCACAATGTTGCACCTATGACTTCTATGGAGAAGCTACAAGAAAGCACCCTTGATTACATGCAAGATGGTAGCATGCATGTGGATCTCATTGTAGACATTCTAATGGTGGTGGCCATACAATAGATAAGATAACCTCATGAAGGAGGCAAAGAGTTGTAACTAAAAGAAGTTACATAAATAGAGAGGTTGGACATCAAGCTGGTTGGCAAGTGCCAACGCAACCAAGTTTGTGTTAGAGAATTCTCACAGAGTCAACAAGGTGAGAGGGGAGCAGCGGCTATGTTGACAATCGATAGGGAAACTTGTCAAATCATAGCATAGCGTAGAATTGAGAGCTGTTGCAGTGATTAAGATGGAGGCAGCACACAAAGAGCTTCAGAGAGAAGCAGCGAGAAAGTCATCTCGCTTCAAAGAGAAGCAACAAGATGGCAAGACATCATCATCATCAAAGTAGCCATCAAAGTAGCCAGGAGAGATTGTTTATAGTAGCCACCATGGTGAAGCAAGAGACGGTAAGCTTCAATGTGATGAGAGTAGCAAGCAAATGTTGAGCCTTGACCGAGGGAGCTCGACATGAAAGATTCAAAGAGATGGCAGCAAAACAAAGTTAGTTATGGGAAGAAAGCAGCAGGGGTTGCCGTGGTGGTGGACTAAGCTACCCACATCACAAAAGAGAAAATGTTGCAACGGTAGTGAGCAACTGTGCACATGGATGGAGAAGACGTTGGATCCAGTCGCATGGAGGAGAGACACATCATATCACACACAGAGAAAGAGCCAGTAGAGCAAGGATAAGAAGGCAAGAGATTGCTTATATGGATGCATTTGGCATAAGAAGATGCTGCATGGAATCTCTCAGAGTATGAGAGAGAATCGCAGCTGTTTCATCAAAGTGCAAGCTTTTACTATGGCGCTACTCAGGAGATTGCAGGAAAGATGCAGTCAACGTAGAAAGAGATGATGTTACAGCTGATGATGCAACGGCCTGTTGTTGCTGTAAAAGTCGATATGTAGGAGCTCTACATATGAGAAAGGCATCTGTAGAAGAAAAAGCCTTAAGGCGGTGACCCCTCCACTGCATCCACATGAGGTGAGGAGCGAGCCACAGTGGGCTCTGACAGAGATGCTCTTCAACGACCCATGCATAAAGACTCCTAGCAATCCAGCTCATAGGCAATTGTTACAAGATTTGGCACGTAGCAAAATATTCGGTGCATATTAATGGGCGTAATGTTTTTTTTAAAACCCTTAGTGTTGTCAAGGGTTCATTCACATACAACCAAATTTTTTTAATTTTTTAAGAAGATGTTCACACACTCATGAGGGTCCGCTGCCCGGCTTTGGCCAAAAGGCTTTGTAATTTTTATTTTCACCCTTAATTGAGATGGACAAATCGTCCTCGAGCCTGCGTGCTCAAAACAAAAATTTTGTAATCACCCATTGGTATGAGGGTCGCCCTGCCCGAGCTCATCGAGAAGCTCAAAATGGTTGTCGTGATGTGTGCATGAGCGATGCACGTGTGAGGTGCATGCGCATGGGTTGGTTCCCACCCGAACTTCCATGTTCAAATCGGACTCAGTGGTTCCGCAGCAAGTCGGCTCAAAATGGACTAGGTGTCTAAGATGGTAGACACGCGCACACATGTTTGGTTGATGGACACTCCAATGTATCATTGAGGGAGAGTGTTGAGAGGTAGCGATTGCGGTTGTGCAATGCTACATTGATATGGGTGATGGGTGAGTTATGGAACACCTCGATTAAGAGGGGGTGTTGAGAGATGTAATCGTGGTGTTGTGTGTATGTGGGAAAGCACCCTAGAGGTGCAAGATACTGTGGCAAGATAAGAATGCCACATGTAATATTGTATGGTGTGTGAGTGTTGACCAAAAGAAGTGGAAAAGGGAGTGCCACATGGATGATGATGTGTAAAGTGGGATAAGGCTAGAGAGCCTATATCATTGTATGGTTCATTTGTGATATGCAATAGAATAGAGCTATTGTTGAGTATGCAATCTCTCTCTCTCTCTCTCTCTCATGGAGTTCTTAGTGTGGTATAACCCACTTTAATTATGTTGCTTAATCTATGTCCTTCACCATGATCAATCCCATTTTAGATTGTTAACAAGCCATATCACTTATGAGAACTCAAGGAGTGGTGGAGCTTGGAGACCTTAAGGGTTACGAGCTCGGCTATCGAAAAGATCCCCATAATAGTTGTAGTTCGCTAGGTAATCTTCTTGTTGGATGTGTTTCGACGAGGGTTTGGGTGAGCCATAACACTTATGAGAACCAAAAGCCTCTTGTTTAACCATAGGTATTTTCCCTTGTTCTTCCTTTGTCGAAAGATCCAAAGTAAGCACTCACATTTGTCTTTGTTAATTTCTTTTTGTTCACGACTTTTGGAGACCAATTCTCCTAAATTCCTTGCAATTTGATTTTCTACATGAAGCTTTTAATAGTGATTTTTTTTTGCATGGCTTCCAAACTCCAAATTCTCTCCTTGAAAAAGACTTAAGCTCTGATACCACTAATAGAATCTTGGACAAGGAGATATTAATCTACCACCACATATAAGTCTACAACCATAGCTTGAATAATTGACATAATCAAATTAAACACAACCCAAGACAATGCATGAAAAAATGCACAAGAAAAAAACTTTGGGTGTGCAAACTCCCCCTCCCCCCCCAACATGAGAGGCTCCCTCTTCTCCCATGGGTATTTAAATTTATATTTCAAAAACTTGTCGAAGGACCCAATGATAGCTTTCCTATCAAAATTGGGCTTTCCTTTTCATGAATAACCAAATGTCTATACATAAAAGGTTTTTACATAAAATAAATGACTAAAGAATGTAAGCCTAAGTTTTAATGTCCTAACTATATAAAATGGATGGAATAATATGAAATCCAAAAATGACTAAAGAATGTAAGCCTAAGTCTCAATGCCCTAAGTTTCAATGCCCTAACTATATAAAATGGATAGAATAATATGAAATCCAAAAAATGTGGCACATGGCTAACCAAAATAATACTTTCTATGGCACCATAGTGGGTGTCCACATGCTATGTATAGTCCATTATCAATGCAGCACCTTAGTTTGGTGCCATCGCATTGCTCATCATCTATCTCACCATCGTCAACCATGTTGGTTATAACCATTAATTGGAATTCACATAATCAATAAAATAGGCACAAGCACATACACTATTTATATCCTAGCTCAATATTTAACACAATCACCCTCAATTCTAATAACACTAGCATGGTTCTAAATACATATACCAATAATAGAGAGTCGTCAGTATTAAGTGGTCTTACCCACGATACCAACCCATCAGCTTTGTTAAGAAATGTGGTGCCATTGAGCACATGAGTTGGTAGGAAGTGAGTTGAGTAAGCCAAAGAACACATTGTCCACAAAAAGGAGCCACATGAACAAAGCTGAATTACCCCACATGGGCTAGCATAGCCAATGTTGTACTCACCCATATAAAGGGGTCATTTCAAGCAATGGAAGAACATAAGCATCTTAAGCTTCTCTATGGGTGCAAGTTAATCTATCTTGCAATCTAATTAGCTTAAGTGCAATTCTTAGTGTTCATCTAGGTATCACCTACTACCACCATAGATTAGGTTAACTGTGTTTATGCATTTAGGGTTAGCAAAGCTTCCATAGCCATTGCTTAGGACACCATGATTCTTAACATGGTATCAGAGCCTCCCCTCTCCTCTCATGAGCCTCTCCATTATAAGCTTCCATAGCCATTGCTTAGGACACCATGATTCTTAACATGGTATCAGAGCCTCCCCTCTCCTCTCATGACCCTCTCCATTATAAGCTTAGTTCATCCCTCTCTAGTTTATTAGATTAATTCATGCTTGTGTTAGTGCCCTTTAACCAACTAATCTCAACCTTATCATCACAATATTCTTGTGGTCAAAATTTTCTAAGCTCTATTCTCTCAATTCATAGCACCATTACCCAAACCCTTTCAGCCACAAGTTGCTCGTTTTTCGTTGTATAGCCAGAAATCGGTGGATTTCTCCCCAACTGTTTTTTTCCTTCATTCTCTTGGACCACTTTGAATTGGGCTAAGCCCTATTAGTAGATCCTTTCCCATGCCCCAAGGACCCTATATATTAAATCTCATGGAATAGTTTCCTATCTCTCAACAATTTCGTGTGGTTCTCAATGATTTGAGCTAGAGTTTTTTGGTGCGCCACTTTTCCTCATCAAGGGAAAGAACCTCACACAGTCAAGGAAGTTGCTCATTTTTCATTGTAAAGCCGAAAATCGGTGCATTTCTCCCAACTGGTTTTTTCTTTCATTCTCTCGAACCACTTTAAATTGGGCTAATCCCTATTAGTAGAGCCTTGCCCATGCCCCAAGGACCCTATATATTAAATCTCATGGCATTTTATCAACCAGCTAGGGCACAATGAAAGAAAAACGAGTTTCTTGTCTCTCATCAATTTTGTGTGGCTCTCGACGATTTGAGCTAGAGTTTTTTTGGTGATCCACTTTTCCTCATCAAGGGCAAGAAACTTATGTAAAAAGCCCCATCATATTCCACAAGCTCAATCCAAATTTTAGCCCTAGTAATTACTAGTTTTCTCACTTAATCACTATAATTAAGATATGATTAGTTAGAATTGAGCCCAACAAGAGTTAAAATTATAAAATTAGGGTTGTATTACCACTAGGGAATCATCATTTACATTGAAAATCACCCTCACTCTCTTGCATTGCAAAATTTTCATCACTTTAAGTTACTTTACATTATATTTTTCACTATTTTGGCATTTTTTGCATCAAAATAAAAGCTCTTTGCATTATTTATCATATCACAAAGATTTGTAAGAGAGTACAGACACTGACATAGAGACTTGTCATCACAAGCTCTCATGGTAAGACCCTCTCACATGGCATTGGGCATTAAGGGGAAGTTCATTGGGGAAGGGACCCACAGCTGGACAAAGCACCTCACAAAGCATAACATAATTGTACAAAACCTTCTAAGTATGCCAAAAGAACACACGCATGAGGTAACTACATGCATGGCACTCATTCATGAAAGCATATGTAAGTAAGCACAAATGACACTCAAGGAAGAAGAATCAAAGCATCAAGCACAAGCATCAAGTGGGCAACAAGAAGAATGAGGTCCACATCAAAGGAGTTGTCCAAGAGACAAGAGCCAAAGAGCAAAGAAGAAGCATCCAACAATGCGAGGAAGAAGAAGAAGAAGAACACAACATTGACATATAAAGCATGAAGTCAACAAGGGATCTTCATTAAGAAAAAGCAAGGAGATCTCAAGAGCAAGCAGCCACACTTAGCAACAAAGGAGCTACCAATCACTACCCTAACCTAATCAATTTATATGTTGTAGCCACCAAATGAGTAGGCAAATCTATGTGTTTGTTAGCATGCTTTACTTCCTAAGACACCTTTGGAGTAAAATGTAAAGCTATGGGCTGATTTTGGTGAAGAGTTGGATGATCCATCTATGTACCGAAAGATGGTTGGCAGTCTTATTTACATGACTATCACATGCCCGGATCTCAATTATGTTGTGGGGCTAGTAAGCCAATTTATGCAAAGCCCCAGAAAACCTCATTTGGATGCAGTGAGATGCATTATGCGATATGTAAAGACCACTGCACATTATGGTCTTCTTTATGAGCATGGTAAAGGCTTGAATGTACATGGCGTAGATTGGGCAGGTAGCTCGTATGACAGGAGGTCTACTAGTGGTTATGCCTTTACATTTGGAAGTGCAATGGTGAGTTGGAGTAGCAAGAAGCAACCTACTGTTGCTTTATCTAGTATAGAGGCTGAATACAGGGGTGCAGCCATTGCTACATGTGAAGGAGTATGGTTAAAGAGTCTCTTGGCTGATTTGGGTGAGCCTATTGATGGCAAGGTTGTCATTCATTCTGACAACATGAGCAGCATACAGTTGGCCAAGAATCCAGTTTTTCATGCACGAACCAAACACATAGAGGTCCACTATCATTTTGTCAGAGAGAAAGTGTTGGATGGTACAGTGGATCTGTAATATATGTGAAGACTGAAGAGCAGGTGGCCGACATCTTTAGAAAGCCACTTAGCAAGGAGAAGTTTGAGTACTTCCGTACTATGTTGGGAGTACGTGGGATGAGCTTGAGGGGGAGTGTTGAGAGCTTTGATAGCCCAAGCTCATCTACATCTTCATCTATGGCAGTACATCATGAGCTTGAGAGGGGCTGTTAAGATTCAAACTCGATGTCAGCTTGTGCTAGTTGCATTATGTGCTAGCATGTTAGGTAGCAGCGTGTGAGACATAAATGACTGCGTCCATCTGGTCATAGTGTGTGGACATTAGCTAGGGTTAGCTATGTGTGGACACTACACACAGTGTGTGTGTTGTGTATTATGGATTATGGCTTTATGCAGTGTGTGAGAAGGGAGATGGCTTCCCTCTATGGTGGTTAGGGTTTTGCAATATACATTAGGGTTTGCTCCTATGTGTGTGTCTCCTCTCCCTCTACCTATTTTTCATCAAGAATTTCTCTATTTGGCATTAAGCACAAGGTAAGGTCGCTTTATATGCTCCATCACTATCTTACAAAGGATAAGTATCCATTCAAGCAGGTAAGATGGAAAAGGACCTTATAGTAGGTCGAGAGGATGAAACTACGCTAACATACAAAGTGGCAAAGTGCCTTATAGTAGTAGGTCGAGAGGACGGAACCATGTTAACCTACAAAGTGGCTAATATGCCACAAAGTGGGTGGGTGAGGTTAAGTAGTATGGGTCAAAGTTGATCCACAACCAGATGTAGGGCATACTGATGATAAGCATTGGGTAGCCCTAGTAATAGGCAGCTTGTTGAGGTGGTGTGCAAGGTATAGAGGCTCTTCATGTGAGGCCTTTGTTGGTTGTAGTGGGTGGGGAATCGGCATGGACCCTTCAAAATTAGGTAGTTGGTAAGCCCTTGTGGTTAACGAAATGAGGGTCGGGACCACCATGAAATGATTTGCATGGGTAGATGGCAATTCGGGATGTCCTGGCACAATAGGGTATTATGCTTGTTGGATCTCACAACATGATATTGAGAGATTAGGCTTCTTTGTGGGCAAATACATCGGCCAGGGGTGAGGTTGTATTGGAGTGGAAGTGGACTCAAAGTAGAGGTTACATGTATTTAAGCTCATTGGAGGTACCTACGAGGTTGAGGTCTAGGCAATGGGTCATATTATGAACCAATGCCTGCCATGGTCTCCCCATCCAGAGATTGGCGAAGTTTATTCTAAGTGCATGTGTGCGTGCATGCGAGATGTGAAAAAATGTGCATGGGCAATGGGATGAAGGTGTGCGTGTACTCTTCCAACACGAAGACTTCAACTCAATTGTTTTCTTTGACTCTTTACTATTTCCTTTGACATTTACTCAACATCCCTTTTTGTGGGGAGTTAAGATTATTAGATTGGTGATGCAAGGTAGTTGGCCTTGCCCATCACTCTGTAATGGAGCCGGGTGGCCTCTATGGCTCAAGGGATTTGGCATTAGCAAGCACTAGGGATAGAGGTAATGTGGACCAAGAGTTAGTGTGATTGATTGATGAAGGCATGAGATGTGTCTATGGAATTCAAGAGGATCAAAGAAAATCATGGGCTGGGCTTGTGCCCGCCATGGTCCCCCCATTGAGTTATGGACCAATGCGTCCATCTCTACATCCATTGCTTTCTCCCATACATGCTCTCCAATAGCCTCTATATAGCATGTAGGTTCCACATGCTTCACCATAGATGTCATATATGCATAGTCCATAGCAAAATCTCGATATGTCAATCTGTCAACAGGATATCTGACCCTCTGGGATCTCCGCGATGCATGCGGGTCACTCTGTACACCTGTAACTCTAGCATGTGGTGGCACATATCTGTCCTGCCTAGCACCAGGTGTGCGTAAAACAGGTATGCCAAGCTCCTCATCCAAACTCTCAGAACTAGATGACTCATAACCTGTGATTCCAATTCCTTCGACTTTCTTCTTGCCTTTATCCATAGCACTACTCCCAGTGCTCATACTCTCATGCCTCAAACGTCCTGACCATGGACGTACACTGCTGCTCTCAGCTTCTGCTCTGCTGGCCCAGACATAGTAGTAGAACTAGAACTTGCTTGTGGTGGCAAGTTCACATGCACATCAGCCTCAAGTGACTCAATAACACCCTCATCTTTTGCTTTGTACCAACTAGCAAGCTCATCAAACACCACATCACGTGAGATGACCACTTGTCTAGTTTGTGGATTATAACATTTGTATGCCTTTCGATCCTGTGCATATCCAACAAATACACATTTCTCTGCCTTAGGATCCAACTTCCTTCTTCTTTCATCAGGCACATGTACATAAGCTATGCATCCAAAAACTTTAAGGTGTCCAATGTCTGGCCTGTAACCTGTAAGCCGCATCTCTCTGGCGTGCTTCCATGAATGGCTGCTGTAGGTGTTTTGTTCAATATATATACTACAGTAGCACATGCTTCTGCCCAATAGTAATCTGGCATGCTCTTTTCATTGAGCATCACCCTTGCCACTTCACATATGACTCTATTCTTTCTCTCAGCCACACCATTTTGCTGAGGTGTATACCTGCAAGTCAACTATCTTCTTATTCCATGCTTCCTCAAGAAATGCTCAAAGGCCTTTGAGGTATATTCACCACCTCCATCTGTCCTTAGACATTTAATCCAACAGCCATATTGCTTTTCTGTAAAAGCTTTGAAATCCATGAACTTTTCCAATACTTCACTCTTCTCTCTCAGAAAGTATATCCATGTCATCCTGCTGAAATCATCTATAAATGTCAGATAGTATAAACTGCCTTTGATAGATGGGTTTTGTGCAGGACCCCATACATCACTATGTACGATCTCAAGTGGCCTGTTACTCATATTTCCTTCTCTAGGAAACCTCAACCTTGCCTGCTTTCCAAACTGACAGGCTTCACAAACATGCATATGTCCATCATATTTGAACCTAGGCAATCCATTGACAATGCCTCTTGTTTGCATGTTCTTTAATCTCTATATATTGACATGCCCAATCCTCTTGTGCCACATATCAATGTCCTGTACCACATTCCTGCTCTTTGAGAACATGGCTGATTTTAGCTCAGGAATTCCAGCATCCAACTTAAACAATCTGCCTTCTTTCTTGCCTTTAGCAATCACTCTACATCCATGTTTGAAATCTTCAACGAAGCATCCATGCTCGTTGAAACGAACCTGTAATCCCTGTTCCACCATTTGACCAACTGAGGCCAAGCTCTTTATGATAGAAGGCACGTATAACACATCAGACATAGACTTTGTTTGACCATTATGCATGACCAATGGTACACTTCCAACATGTGTAATGACATGCTGGGTATCATCACCTGTTTCCACATAGCCTTTTACATCCATAGGCTTCATATGCTCAAACCATTCACCATGACATGTCATATGGTTTGATGCTCCTGAGTCCATATACCATGTGTCATCATTCTCAGCATTTGTCATCATAGAACCCACAACATGCTTCATGGCAAACAAATGATTTGCTGTGCCATCATTACTGCTTGATGCATAGTTTCCACCATGTTGTGCATAATTTCCACCATAATGACCACCACACTGTGCTCTACCCCCTCTCAAATCATTCTATTTGCGGAAACAATCTCGCCATATGACCATATTTGCCACAATAATGGCATTCCACATCTTGCATAGAATTTTGTTGGCCTTGCCAATGTCCTCTACCACGGGGGTTACCTCTACCTCTGTGAGGTGCATATCCACGACCACCTCGAGCAGGCTGAAAATTCTGTTGTGGAGGCCTGTCCTGCCATCTATGACCATTACCACCACGTCCACGTGATGTGAATCTCCCCCTGCCTCTAAAGCCTCTCTGCGAGTAGAAAGCCTGATTTCTGCCATCATCATGGCTAGTAGATGCATCCAAAAATGAATCACTGAGCTTGATTTCCTCAACCAACAAGAGTGAAACCAACTCATCAAAGTCAGGTAGACCTGTACTCCTCATTGAGATAGATGTATCAAAAGATTTGTATTCCTTGCCAAGACCACGCAAGGTAATATCCACCAAATCATCATCAGGCATGGGGGCATCTATTGTGGCCAATGCATCTGCAAACTTCTTGATTTCTTGCACATAATCATGTATGCTCCTTTTATTCCTTTTCACATTATGTATCTACTGTCACAACTGAGACTTGCGAGCACTCGTATCAAACATCTTGACCAAAGTATCCCATGCATCTTTGGGATTCTCGTATCTGTATCAAACATCTTGACCAAAGTATCCCATGCATCTTTGAGACTTGCGAGCACTCGTATCTGTATCAAACATCTTGACCAAAGTATCCCATGCATCTTTGGGATTCTCAGCATCCTGTATGTGTATGAGCATAGCATCAGAAATACATATAGACAAATAATGCAGCACTTTGAATGCTCTCTCTGACCATTGCTTGTGAGCAATAAGCTGCTGCTCTGCTGTGAGCAATAAGCTGCTGTTGTGTAGGTTGTCGAGGTAGCTCTGGCTCTGGCTCAGCATCTATAATGAGATTCCAAAATCCTTTCCCTTTCAAGAAACTCTTTATCCTGTACTTCCATGCCTGGAAGTTCTTCCTATCCAGCTTTTCACCAACAATCTGAACTGGATTATCCGACATGCTCAATGCGTACACCTTCCGCACACTTCAAATCTGTAAATGAGCCTTCCTCAGCTCAACCACACTCCAATGAATGTTCCAGATACTCCAAGGTAGCCAACAAACTCCAAATTTGATGTAGAAAATCAACCTGTAATCATCCAAGATGAACTGTCTCACGCAGTCCGGGATACCCTGCTTTGACACACCTTCCAAGGCTCCAAATCACAATGTAATGGTGCAATCAAGTATAGGAAACTTGCATTGACACCTAATCAACCTCAATGTTGAGTATCAACACCATCTGACATGTGTACATATCAATTTTTGAAAACCCCTTTCTCTGTTTTTGGAAAAACCAGAAAAACCAGTAGAAAATTTGCTCTGATTCCTTCAATATTTGTCCAAATTGAGCAACCAGGCATTCATTAGCTTAGCATTAGTGTCCATCAACTCCATGTAAGAGGAATTTGTCCAATTGTATAAGACCAAGGATTAATTGCTCAATTAAAAATGCTCTCTTTCTCTGCAACCAGTAGTTTGATTTTTGAATTGAGAATTTATCAATGAGAAGCATTTATTTGCTAAAGAATTAGTCATAGAAATGACTATTCCTTTGGGAGAGAGAGATATACATAAAAATCATCCTAATTAAGCATAAAGATTAACTTTTTTGTGATCAATCATTAGAATTCTTATAGAAAGCTTGATTTGCATTGAAAAATAATTAATTTGAAACTTCTCAAGCTTGAGAGGGGTTGAGAAGTGAAATCTATGAAATTACTTCTTACCTCTAGATTTGGCTTGCTTCTTTATCTTAGAAGGAAGCCCCTAACCAATCAATTGGTTTAGTATGTTGAGAAGAAAGCTCCAAGGATTGTTGAAGAGAGCGAGAAGCTCCAATCTCTCCAAAAGTAGAGGATTTTTAAGAGATAATAAAAAATATCATTATTTTAATGTAATACTGGCATAGTATAGCTTACAGATGAGAATACAAAAGAATGAGAGTCTATTTATAGGTGAGGGAGTCACTAACTAAGTCCAACTACGTTCTAAAATTTTCCAACTTCAGTTTGGCTGAATTTGGACAAGATTTGGACCACTTTAGCTCCCAGTTTGATCTAGTTTGATCCAAGAGCGAGGAGAGATAAAAATATCATAGTTTTTTTGAATTAAAAAACCTTCCCACACATGTGAAGGAGGCGCCTACCTCAAAGGTTTTCCCCTCCTTACCAAGGTGTCAAAAATTCATCATTTCTCTAAAATATCTCATTTTTTTAGTAATATCTCTTAATTTTTAACTAATAAACCTTGTACTCAGTCAACTCTTCATCTTATGTGAGCATTTACTCATTTTTGGGTATTTTCTTTTATTCTTTGGATTTATCTCATCCCAACACTTGGATTCATCCTATTGGCCCATAGGAACCTTAATTGAACCATAATCTAGAAATTTCTGAAAATCTAGACCCTTAGGCTAAGGTCTCTTATATCATTTTTAATTGATTCCTAATGCACATTGGAAAGTTCATTTTAAACTTCTATTTCAGGGGAAACTATTTTAAACACTAGGAGGATTTTCATATCCAAAGATATCTCAATTTTGGATTATCTCTCTCTAGATATTTTCTCTCTCTGGATCAAAATAAGGTAAAACAATATATTTCTCCTATTTCAGAGAGGAAAATAATTACAAGGACGGAAGGGGAGGTTCTTACACTTTTACACCACAAAAGTTGGAGAGAGGAATCTTACAAGAATGCAAGAAAATAGTATTTTTCTTTGTTTTTGGCTTAGAGAGAGATAATATTCTAGAGAGAGATAATTCAATTTTGAGATATTTTTAGATACAAAGTTTCTCCTTATATTTAAGATGAATTCCCATGAAACAGAAGTTAAAAAAGAATTTTCCAATGTGCATTAGAAATTAGTTGAATATGTGTATTGAAGACTTTAGCCTAAGGATCCACATTTTCAGAAATTTTTGATTATGGTCCAAATAAGGTTCTAAAGGACCAATAGGATTAATCCAAGTGTTTCAATAATAAAAATACAAAGAATAAAAGAAAATCTCCCAAAATGAGTAAATGCTTACATAAGATGAAGAGTTGACCAAGTACTAGGTTTATTAGTTAAAAAGGTTATAAAAAAATCAAATTTTAATACCTCAGTAAGGAGGGAAAGGGCTCATGAAGGAGGCACCTTTTTTCATCATTACCTTACAATTTTAATTCAAAAAAAATGAGATATTTCTATCTCTCCTCTCTCCTCCTTCTCAAAATGGATCAAAAAGTGAGCCAAACTGGTCCAAAACTTGTCCAAAATGGATCAAACTGAAGCTAGAAGCCTCTAGATCCCAGTTGGACTTGGTTGGTGGCCTCCCTCACCTTTAAATAGACCCTCATTCCTTTGTATTTTCATCTTTGAGTAATTACATGCCAGTATTATCTTCATTTTAGTGTTATCCCTCTATTTTGCCTCTACTTTTGGAAGCTTTGGAGCTTCACAATTCTCTATCCTCTCTTGGAGATTATCCTCCCCAACTTGGCCAAAGCTTGCTTTGTGGGCTTCACTTCTTTCTTTAAAGAATCAAGCCAAAATCAAAGGTAAGCCTCAATCCAATGGTTTTTCTATCTTTCTCAATGGTTATCTCCTTCCCAACCCCTCTAATGCTTAGGAAGCTTTCAATTAAATGCTTTTTTTCTTAAAATCAAGCTTTCTAATGATTCATAATGTTTAAATGATTTAATACTAATCTTTATGCTTAATTATAGTATTTTTATTAGTAAATCTCTCTTTTTGAAAAGATTAATCATCTTTATGGTTAGATCCTTGTTAGAAGGATGGTTTTTAATGATAAACTCATTATCTTAAACAAAACTCTAGGCTTGACAAGCTAGAGAAAAAGATTATGTATTTTTATGATTTAATCTAGTTAAAAATGATGATTAATTTCTTTAAGCTTGTTTATAATTAAGAAAAATCATATTAATTTATTTAAAGTTGAAAGAGGATTATGCTAACATTTTTGGAAATCAGGAATGGATATTTAAGAATAATCAAGAGATTTAATCGTAATTATGTTTATAATTATGCTATGTATACATAATAAAAATCTGTTTAAAAGAGGAGTTCCTATCACATTTCATAATTATGGGTATTTATTTAAAAGTAGAATTTTGAGAATTCTCAAAAAATATAGCAAAACTATGGTAAAAACTTTAAAAAATAAATTTAATTTTATGCATAATTTTGTTAATACAAAAAGAGAAATTTCCATCGTATTCTAGACATAAACATTTTTATGCTAAAAGAATGATTTTTGTTACATTTATGAAAAATACTTTTATAGTATTTATGCATATTTATTTAAATAGAGAAAAGAGAAATTCCATCATATTCTAGGCATAGATATTTTTATGTTAAAAGAATAATTTTTGTTACATTTATTAAAAATATTTTTATAGTATTTATGCATATTTATTTAAATAGAGAAAAGAGAAATTTCCATCATATTCTAGGCATAGATATTTTTATGCTAAAAGAATGACTTTTGTCATATTCATGGAAAATACTTTTATAATATTTATACATAATTGTTTAAATAGAGAAAATATGAATTTTTATTATATTTATTTTTATATATGTACATGCATAAAAATTTAGATGCAAAAAGAGGAATTCCCACGATATTCTAGATACAAATATTTTAAATATTAAAAGAAGAATTTTTGGCATCTTTCAAATATGGGTATTTTTATTTATTTAAAAGATAAATTTTTATCGTACTTTAATTAAAAAATGCATAAATTAATTTCAGTGTTAAAAGAGAAGGTTTCACTATAATTTCATGTAGAAAATTATGGTATATTAATGTTGAGGCTCAAAATGGAGAAAAAAAAATATTTTAAGATATTTCTATGCGAATAAATCAATAAAATGATGTATGCATATTCACAAATGGATTATTGGAAAAAGAGTTATCTTTATAAAATTCCATTATTCTCGAATAGAACTATTTATAATTCTATTGTGGCTAGGAAAGAATAAATTTTCATAATTTTGGAATTTACCCTTATTAACAATTGAAAATCCCAGTTAATTTATCAGATAAATAGAAGAAAATTCCTTAGGAATCAAAGATAGGATTAAATCCCGGTAATTTATAGTCAAACCACGACTACGTGAGAATGGTGGGCCAGTAAGATGCTTGCCCATACGGATCCTAGAGAGTTCTGACCAGGCAACCGCAAGCCCGTGCGTATGTCGAGGAATATATGAATGGACTGATAAGGAATTATCTATGCGTACAAAAACTTAAATTTGGATCTCGTTGGTTGACTAGCTGGTCATCAACGGAGAGTCCGAATGATATTTTGATTGTAAAACAATGGACTGGATATTTTGGAGGATTATGATCGAAATACTATGGTTTCATTTTAATTCTGCTTTAAAGATAGCTAAATTTAAAAAAAGGCAATTTCATATTGGGTGCGTGAGTGGTGTGCCTAAATTGTATTTTGCATGAGTGCCGGCTAGAGGGCCTGGGAGCTCTTTTCCCTGGTACCCGGGACAAAACTCAACCAAATTTTTATATAAAGGGATCCCACCAATACAGTGGTTGGGCAGTTGGCTAACCCATGGACCAATTGGGTTAGGCTAGATCGATGGATTCGTATGATACAATTAGATACGTTCAAGTAACATTAGTTAGAATAAGTCCCAGGAAGATTCTTGTTCTATGGGAAAGAATCAACGGACGTGCCTCGCTTAAGGGGAAAAAAGCGATGATTTATATGAACTAAGTGTAAGTCCCTTCCTTGATCTGGCCACGTGACCTACGGGTTCGGTCAGAATAGAAAGGATAGTTAAGGCCTTGACCCGTTAGTTAAGATTCTCGTTAGAAAATTTTCCTGGAGGAATTGCCCGTGCTTTTTGGGCGCAAGGGAAGTTTTTTCGGTCTCGGTTTCGAAAGGAACCGCTGGATTAGTCTCTTGTTCGGACATCCGTGGGCGAGGCCGTAAGTGGGAATCCCTGCCCTGCGTGAGAGGCTGCTACTACCGTTGCCAGCGCCCCAGAGAGGGTAGGGATCTCACAAAGGTAGCAATCATGAGCTCCACGAATAACAAGCTGGGCTTCTCTGCGGCAACCTCTCCATTGAAGAGAAAGCAACAACAAGGGGTGGACACTGGGTGCTCGACTTTCGTAGGGCCAAACAATAACTACAAAATAAAAAGCTACTCTAGTAAGACATGCAAGCTTGCAGCTCATCATCCAAGGAGGATAAGATTGAACTGGGCTTCTCTACGGTAACCTCTCCATCGAAGAGAAAGCAACAGCAAGGTAGTAATTATGAGCTCCACGAACAGCAAGCTGGGCTTCTCTACGGCAACCTCTCCATCGAAGAGAAAGCAATAGCAAGGGGTGGGCACTGGGCGCTCGACTTTCGCAAGGCCAAACAACAACTACAAAATAAAAAGCTACTCTACTAAGACATGCAGGCTTGCAGCAGCTCAGCGTTCGAGAATGATAAGATCAGAGACACGCTTCCTAAACATTGAGTCCAGAGCATACACTGCTAAGTTCGAATGACCCCCTGAAAGCATTAAGCCTTTTAGACTTTAGAAATTAGCACTTAGCAGTATAAATTTTGTAATGGAATTAGCTTGCATATGTGGTATTCGTTAGAACTTTGAAGGTAATGCGTGAAGACGTTGATGACTAGATCACCATCACCTTGAGGCTTGGACGCGAACCACCCACAGTTGATGTGCCTCCAGGATCCTCCTTCAATGCTTATTTCCCTGTCTATGCACTTGTCTACAGCAAAGGAAAGCCTTCTAGACTCTAGTGCAAAGTCGCAGAGTGGGTGAGCACTGGGCGTGGAGAAGAAACAACGACGATTTGGATAAGGTTTACCGTAAATAGCTAGAGCCTGGTATACCTTTAACAGCTGGTATATATGAATTTTGATTAGAAAAAATATATAATTTAACAAGAAAATATATATATTTTTAAATAAAATGGCCCTTAATGTGCAAGGTTTAAAATTTTCCACCCTTCATTGTGAAAAGCAATTTTTTTTGAAACACTTCTCTAGCAATATCTCAAAGATCCTTGTACTTCTACGGCAAGTCAAATTGTACGCAAAAAGACTCTAGAACTCCTTCCGCAACCTTCAAAAATAAACACTTGGTTCCTCATCTTCATTGGCTTCTTCCTCGTGAGAGTAAAATCTCATTGAAATCGAGTCCCTCGCCGACTATTAATAACGTGGTTAAGAAGGTGGCTTAACAAAAAAAACAAAAATAAAATAAAACCTAACCTCCTGCCATGCCTACGCTTGCAACAGATCTGTGTCTCCTCTCTCTCTGCTCCTGCCTCACGCCTGGCGCCTCCCGTGCCCCACCGGCTACGCCCACTCCCTACTCCAAAGCTCGTCTCCTCCGCCTTTACCTTCCTTGTCGCCTGGAAGCAACTCGCAGAGCAGCGTGGACCAGGCTCTTCGGCCTGGCCGTACTTCGGACGCATGGATGCCATGGAACACAACGGCATCAACACCAGAGTTAACCCTTAGGCTGCTCTCGCCAACGCCACCACCATAGGCAATGCAACGTTGCAAGGAACACTGGCTTTCGCTTGAGATGGCAGGATCGCACCAGAGATCACGAGTCTGTCCTGAGCTGACATGCGGGGCTCGTTCCCGGATGCTGGACATCCTTCTTATGCCAACGTCCACCCGGAGCTTCATAGAAGTCATGGCAAGGATGACGCTTATCTGAGCATGGACGGCAGAGCAACCATTCTCGATCTTAGTAGCGATCTGTTTTCTAAACGACTGAAGACTAAGCTTGCCTCCGTGGTTGGAGAAGGATTTCGCAGAATTGAGCAGATAAAGCTCGAAATGCAACAGGAAAATGAGCGACTGAGAGCTGAGGTGGAGCTGAAGCGCACGGGAATGCTGTTGGATTCACAGAAGCAAATAGCACAGATGTTTACCAAGGCCAAAACTAAGAAGAATGGCACCCTGCTGTACCGCTCCATCTGGGGCCGGGTCACCAAGCGCCATGGCAACAGTGGCGGCAAGTTAGGGTTTTCATGTACCCCAGCCGGCCTTTGAGAGAGAGGCAGCAAGCTCTCACACCACCTATTTTGTTTTTTTTTGGGGGGGGGGGGAGGGGGGTGTGTGTGTGTGTGTGTGTGTGTGTATGGGCGCAAGATTTATACCTATGAAATGCAACCAATTGTGAGTCCTATGCTTGCTTTCTTTAGTATCTATGTGTGTATATTCTGGCAAGCAGGATTGTCAAGAGTGCACGTGTGCTAGTGATGTATGCGTGTATCGCATGCACCTGATATTTTCATAACTTTCATGAATAATGTTTGCTCATGCTCACCCAATATTGACTTTCTTCTCTAGCATGTTGCAATGAAGATGGTGTGCAATTTATCATGGGAATGTTTAAAAATAGGCCTTGTTTAGTGGCTATTGATGTACTCTCTCCAAATGTCAACACGATAAGCACTTACCTAGCAACTTGATTTGTGTGTGAGTGAGGCATTGAGTGGACGAGGGGAAAGCTTGTAAGGAAGAGAGAGACTATATGCATGCTCCACAGTGACACCATCTTTGAAGCACTTGCAAAATTGTTTATTAAAACCAAATTCTTGAGGACGGTGTTATTGTGAAGTACACCTGACACTTCAAACTCAAGCCACCAACACCCCAGCATTAACCCTAGCAACAAGGCAACACCATCGGGCCGACACACGAAGCTACCAGCAAGCAAACACCATCATCTCATTGCTACCGACATTGCGGCAAGTGATGATCAACATAACGCCAACATCTGCATCTTCCCAGTAAATCGGTAAGTGCAAGTAACTACTTCACCCTCCTTTTACTTGCTTATTTTGGCTCCCACTGAGTGGGTAAAGTGCTCCCCATGGATACTAGAGCTGGTACAATTGGTTGTTTGTAGGTACTCTCTCGGAAAGCCCAAAAATAACTTTATAGGCAGTCCAAAACATCTTCCAAACACACACTCACTACATCACAACCATGCACTTACCCAAAACCTAAGTGCTTAGTCCATTGCGAACAAGCAAACTTTGTATACACATCAAGGCAGATGATGCCACATCCTTTTTCCATTGTCACTTAAGTACATCGGCCTAGACCTTCCTGCTTGTGGAAATTAGGGTTAGGGTTAGCACGGCGCACAGATAGCTATGGGGGGTCAAAGTTCTTCATTGTGTGTGTGGTGTAGAGAGAGAATAAAGCTTAAGAGAGATATAGATTACACGATTCAATGAGTATATTATTGATTAGATTGATATATTATAACCTCCACCAAGTACATGCTTTTTATAGGCATAGAGCCTTATCTTTTGACTCGATCAAACTTGGACTAGTTCTTCATCCTACACCCTTGCATAATATCAAATCTATCCTAAGATATTGTTGACACATAAACATACACACACACACACACACACACATACACAAGGAGTGTTCACGTGGAAACCCTGAGGAAGACACTACCACCCTTTGACTTTGTAACCCATACAATGATAAATGGCGGGAGAACATATGTTGTCTCCAACAAACCCCCTACAACATATGTTCGAAAGTCTAGAGACTAATACAATACTGGATACACAGATGTTCTAATGAGTGATACATATCTGGATACATCAGAGATCTAATATCCATAGGATTGATACTAATCCTAGTTGGAGGTTGCTTTTTGAATGTTAGGCCAAAGGTCCTTGGTAACAAGAGTAGTCTAAAAACCATGATGATTCTCAACATAAGAACCCCCCCTATGCTTGGATGAAGGGATTCAAAGCACACACAAAGATTACCACATCTCATTTTTGGGTTTCATCCATGTAGAGTACCCCACACACATTCATATTTTGGGAGACTACTTGAGCAGAGGACCCATGACTCAACACACATAACACATAGATGATTATGGAAGATTAAATCTCCCTTTGATGCCGATGATGTTACCTTTTTGCGACGTTGTTTCCAAGCCAATGTGGCTTGGGCATCATTGAAGGCTTTTTGAGTAGGTGAATTCAATGAAGCCCATTTTGATGATGGCTTGGGCATCATAGAAGGCTTTTTGAGTAGGTGAATTCAATGAAGCCCATTTTGATGATGGCTGAAGAAGACCCGGAAGCCCATGTGAACTAGCCTTTGGGCGATGCGAAACTGTAGGTATGAAGTCATACACATAAGACTTTGTATATCCATGTGAAACGTTGTTTGTATATGTCACCAAAGAAAAACCTTATCTTTTGAAACATGATTGAAACATTGATGGATGGTGATGAGGCAGTTGCGGTATCAACGGCCAACGCGGGCTTGGAGCTACAGGCGGTAGGGCTGCAAGACCCGGGAGCAGCTTATGTGTAGCTGTTGTTGCTGCTATTAGAGAGGTGAGTTGGACGCAAAGCGCAAGTGGATGGAGAGGAGGCGGCCAAAATGACAAGAGTGGCGTGGCTTGGGAATCAGAGGCGGCGGGCAGGCAACATGGTAGTGCATGCCTTTCCCATAATCAATGCCAGCATTGTTGCCAATGAAGAGTGGTGACAGCCAGAGCTCGCCCACATACCAAAGCTGAATTGTGCACCTCAGTCCTCGACCCTCTCAGTTTAAGGCGGTGAATATTTAGGTCAACAGTGCTAGTGGTAAGCGGCCGAGAGCAGTCACTCACGAAGAGAAACAATAGGGTCTGACAGGCTTGCTCCAGTAAGAAGTGGGAGAAGAAATGACCCGGCTCTGATACCAATTATGGAAATTAGGGTTAGGGTTAGCACGACACACATATATCTCTTGTGTGTGGTGTAGAGAGAGAGAGAGAGAGAAAACCTTAAGGAGAGATATAGATTGCACGATTCAATGAATATATTATTGATTAGATTGATATATTACAACCTCCACCAAGTAGATGCTTTTTATAGGCATAAAGCCTAATCTTTTGACTCGATCAAACTTGGACTAGTTCTTTCTAAGGAAGCATCTTACACACTTGCATAATATCAAATCTATCCTAAGATATTGTTCACACATAAACACACACACACACACACACACATAAGGAGTGTTCCTTGAGGAATACACTACTACCCTATGACTTCCTAACCCATACATTGATAAATGACAAGTGTGAGATCCCTGTTTCCACACCGTGCAACAGATTCGGGGTACTAGCAGCGGAAGTAGCACTTCATACGCGGGGCAGGGACCCACACTCGGGGCCTCGTCCACGGATATCCGGACAAGAGACTAATCCGTCGGTTTTTCCAAAACCGAACCCGAAAAAAACTTCCCTTACCGGAAAGCATGGGCGATTCCACCAGGATAACTCTTTACTCTAACGCAGTCAAGATCATTACAAATCAACTGATCTGACTGCACCTTTAACGGTACTTGGTCAAATCAAGGAAGAAACTTGCACTTGGATCATTGGGATCAACGCTTTTTTCCCCATCAAGAGGCACAGCCGTTGATTCCTATCCATAGAGCAATTTCTATCCGGGATTTACTTCATCTATCGTTATAATAGAAATTAAATCTCGATTTACGGATCCATCAGTCCAGCCTAACCCCATCCGATCCCATGGGTTAGCCAACCGCCCAACCACTGTAGTGATGGGATCCAATTTTGGAATTTGGTTAGGTTTTGTCCCGGGTACCAAGGAAAAGAGTTCCAAGGCCCCCTAGCCGGAAGTTCATGCAAACATAGAACTAGCCACACCACTTACACACCCAATATGAAATTGCCTTTTTCTTAGCATCAACTAACTTTAAAACAATCCTTTAATGAAACCATAGTACCACTGATCATAATCTTCCAATTTATCCGGTTGATTCATAATTTCCCATCATTCCTTCATCAGAGTATCTATGGCATCATTGGCAACTAGAACGCTCACCACCTGTCCACACAGGGGCCTTTTCAATAGTTCCTAGCCCATAATACTTGGCAATATAATCACTTATAAAAATCAAGATGGACTCTCGTTGAAGATCAGCAAGATCAACCAACAGATCCATATAAAGAGCCATGGACTCATCCATTGAAGACCAGCAAGGTCAATCAACCAGATCCATGCTCGGTTTCACAAAACAACTCTTACTCCTTGTTCCAATATCTTCCTCGACGCACGCGTGGGTATCCTGGGCGACCCAGAGCCCAAGCACCGTATGGTCAGCACCCTCTAGGATCCTTCGTCGCAGGTGACCTAGCGCTTCACTCATAGGCCGCTTCCTTGGTCCCTCATCCACCGTACCGGAAGCTCACCATTTAAATCGAACCGAGGCTGGTCAAGACCTCGGTCGACCTTGCTACGCGAGACGTCCTCCATTGACTCTCCGTCAGCAGTTGCAACTTTAACAGTTAGGTCTTCATGACCTTAATCCACAAGATGGTCAAAATGCTTCCCCAGCATTCTTGACATAAAACAGTCATTTACAAACAGTCACAAAATACAGTTTCTAAATCAAACTCTCGTCTTTCCACATTATCCCTCCTTAGTCCACATTACTTATTCCACATTCCATTCAATGTGTACTCATTCTCATCCATTTCCTCATATCGACGACACATTAATTCACGTTCACATTCATACATCCACATTTACATGGATACATCCATTTTCACATCCTCATTTATACATCCACATCCCATATCCACATTCATACATACACATCCATATCCACATCCATACATCCACATTCACATTCACATCCACATTCACGTCCTCATTTATACATCCACATCCACATCCATATTCACATCCATACATCCACATCTACATGTATACCTCCATTTTCACATCCTCATTTATACATCCACATCCCTTATCTACATTCATACATACACATCCATATCCACATCCATACATCCACATCCACATCCACATTCATATTCACATCCATATATCCACATCTACATCCACATACATACATACATCCACATCCACATTCCCATTCACATCTATACATCCACATCTACATCCACATTCATATACATCCACATCCACATTCCCATTCACATCTATACATTCACATCTACATCCACATACATACATACATCCACATCCACATTCCCATTCACATCTATACATCCACATTCATATACATCCACATCCACATTCCCATTCACATCTATACATTCACATCTACATCCACATACATACATACATCCACATCCACATTCCCATTCACATCTATACATCCACATCTACATCCACATTCACATCTATGCATATACATCTTCATGCATACATCCATTTTCACATTCATACATCCACTTTCACATTCATACATCCATACTCCCATCTCCACATCCACACATCCACATATATACATCCATTTCCACATTCCCATTCATGTAACCCCATATGTCTTCACATCTAATCTTTTACATCACATCCATTCTCGCCCTATCACAACCCATATACATCCTATTCTATCACATACACTTCTTACCTCATCCCATACACATCTTATCACATCCTATCACTTTCCATACGCATCTTATCAATTCTTATCACATCTCATACACCTCTTATCACATCTTATCACATTTCATATCTTTTTTTTTAAAAGAGAATTCTTATATTTGATATAAGATTTCTCTACACATTTATTTATACATAAATTCCATTTAAGGAGACTAACACTTTCGAAATTAAAATCAATCTTTTATGCATCTTCATAAATTCAATTTGGTAGGAAATTACACTTTTAGAATAAAAGAATTTCTCTTATGCATCTAAGTTAAGCATAAAATCCATTTATGAGAAAAATCACACTTTTAGTATAAAAAGAATATCTTTTATGCATACCTATATGCATGAAATCCAATATGATAAAAGTAACACTCTTACAATAAAATAATCAACTTTTATGCATACCTCTATGCATGAAATTCAATTATGATAAAAGTCACACTTTTATAATAAAATAATCAACTCTTATGCATACTTCTATGCATGAAAATTAAAAATGATAAAAGTAACACTTTTGATATAAAAAAATTTCTTTTATGCATACTTCTATGCATGAAAATTAAAAATGATAAAAGTAACACTTTTGATATAAAAATTTTTCCTTTATGCATACTTCTATGCATGAAAATTAAAAATGATAAAAATAACACTTTTGATATAAAAATTTATCCATTATGCATACTTCTATGCATGAAATAAAAATGGTAAAAATAACACTTTTGATATAAAAATTTATCCATTATGCATACTTCTATGCATGAAATAAAAATGGTAAAAATAACACTTTTGATATAAAAATTTATCCATTATGCATACTTCTATGCATGAAATAAAAATGGTAAAAATAACACTTTTGATATAAAAACTTATCCTTTATGCATGATATTAAAATTCAATTTCTCCATGATTGTAATGAAATTCTTTCAATTAATCTAGGATGATAATTCCTAGAATATGGTAGGAAGTCCTCTTTTTATGCTTTGAATGAGATTATTTTATGCATAATTTTTATAAAAATTTTGCCATAGCTCCGCTGCTATGACTGATAAATCTCAATTTTTCTAAGGGATAATGCTTATCATTAAGGGAATAATTAAAATAATCTCTAATTGGATTATTAATCCATAATGGATTGAATCATTAATATACATAAACTAAAAGCATAGAAAAAAGCCATTAATTTGGCCTCAAGCATAGCTTAATCTTGGGTTAAGGAAAAGCTTTATGAAAGGCTTGATTTGGATTGAGAATGGGTCATGAGTATGACCATTTCTTGAGTGAGAGAGAGAATTTACATAAAAATCATTAGAATTTAAACATAAATGAAAATTAACTTCAATAGCATTATGTAACTCTTCACTACTATTCAAACTTCAATAGCATTTTAAAAAAACCATACCAATTAAACTTCTCAAGCTTGAGAGGGGTTGAGAAGAGAGAAACATTGAGAAATTATAGAAAGATCAATATTCACTAATTACCTTACAACTTGCTTGATTCTTTGTTCACGGTAGAGGCCCCCAACCAATCAATTGGTTAAGTATGTTGATGAAGCCACTAATGGGGATTGAAGAAAGAGGGAAGCTCCAAAAACTAGTGAATTATTAAATGAATTCACAGTTCTTGGCTTAGGTGGAGTAGAGTAACGATGCATAAACACTATATATTTTTCAACAAGGGGGAGGCTTCTATTTATAGGAAAAATTGAGCTCCTAACCAAACAAACTGATTTTAGAATTTTCTAAATCAGTTTGGTCAATATTTGACCATTTTTAGGTCAGTTAAGCTAACTTTTTGGAACTAGACTTAAATGAGGAGAGAGGAGAGATGAAATATCTCAATTTTTATGAGTTTAAAACTCATTCAAGCATGTGAAATTTGCACCTCCTTTAAAGAACTCTCTTTCCTTACATATGTGTCATAATGGAATCATTTTAATATTGCTCATAGTTTTTTACTAATAAACCTTGTACATTTTCAACTCTTCATCTTATGTGAAATATGCACATCCTTTAAAGAACTCCCCTTCCTTACATATGTGTCATAATGGAATCATTTTAATATTGCTCATAGTTTTTTACTAATAAACCTTGTACATTTTCAACTCTTCATCTTATGTGAGCATTTAAGGGACTCCCCTTCCTTACATATGTGTCATAATAAAATCATTATTCCCAAAATATCTCATATTTTTAATATTGCTCATAGTTTTTTACTAATAAACCTTGTACATTTTCAACTCTTCACCTTATGTGAGCATTTACTCATTTTTGGGTATCTTCTTTTTTACAAATTGGATTTATCTACTCCCTACACATGGATTGATGCTATTGGCCCATAGGAACCTTAATTGGACCATAGTCTAAAGATTTCTGAAAATCTAGACCCTTAGACTAAGGTTCTTTATACCTATTTCCAATTAATTCCAATTGCACATTGGAAAATTCTTTTTGAATTTCTGTTTCAGGGGAACTCATCTGAATTATAAGAGATATTTTTCTATCCAAAAATATTCAAAATCTGAATATTCTCTCTCTAGAATATTTTCTCTCTCTAGGCTAAAATAGTTAGAAACAAGGTCTTTATATTTCTGAAGAGGGGTTGATTACAAGGGAAGATATTAGACATCAAAAAGGGGTTGGGAGAGGAATCTTACATTCTACCCCACTTAAAAAACGCGAGATGCCCTCATCTCGCAAACTGGGGGTAATTTCGCAAGATGCACAAGTATGAGACTGAGAGAAAAAAATTTTTTAATTAAGATTAACCACCAATTAAAAAAAAATCTCAAGAGAGTAAGATTCAAGATAAGAACAAGATTTAAACTTTATTCATTCTCGGAACTTATACAGTAAAGATAGAAGAACTCTTTACACTTCCATAAGCCCGTCCATCATATGATCACAAAAGCAGCACTCACAAGCTGCACAAGTATAAGGTAACTCATCTATGGGAATAATTCTGTTGGTTATTGCCGCACCTATCTCAGTGGTATGAGGTGATCTAACAAAAGGACCTCTGAGAGGCAAGCCAAAAACGGGGTAAAGGCATATCTTCTCATGAGGAAGAAAACACGCCAGTAAGAAGACCCGCTCAGAAAACCCAGGATGCCTTGATCTCATGACGCAGTAGTATCGGGGACCCAAACCCAAAGCTTCAATAACCATGGCCAAGCGGACATTGTTACGAAAGTGCTGCTGACCCCAGGGTGTTACCCTAGTTATGTCTTGATAGGTCCGCCATTTTGTCTGCGCTACAGAAGTTCCCAAGTGAGGGAAAAGTGAGCGCTCATACTGCTCTATAAAATCTTTCTTCACAGACTCCCTTGCGTCTTGAAGGTGAGAAATCATCATGGATAAAACTAATTCTTGTTGCCAAGCCATGAAGGAGATTAAGAAAGAAAGAAGATCGATGGAAGTAAGATTACTGTGAACGACAAGTAAAAGTTGCGACTTATATAAAGGAAGGAGCTAGCGTAACTTAGAAGCCAACGGTAACTTGCCACTGAAGTTTTACCGTCTTTCCATGATTTGGGTTTGGCACATTTTTCTATAGAAGGCATTCAGAACTTTGAGATGAGGAGATAAAAGAAGTTCGTAAGCTAAATCACCTACTTTCTTTGGTCCACAATATCTGGGAGATAACTTCTTATACTTCCCAAGAGATAAAGAACTTCTTTTGGGCCGTACTCGAGACCAAAACCTTGATATCCAAAACATCGATTCTCACTTCTGAACTCGTTGTTCTGAATCCTTAAAACAGGTGGGACTCTTGAGAAGTATTCAGGAAAAAGGTTCTTCCTTTTTTAAACAAAATCTTTCTTTTATTTTAGAGAGAGAATAATTATAAGATCAGAAAGGGAGATTCTTACTCCTGTATACCTCTAAGGCTGGGGGAGGAATCTTACATTCTACCCCACTTAAAAGGTGCAAGATGTCCTCATCTTGCAAGTAGAGGACAACTTTTTTGCTTAAGATCCAATTTATTCTGGGGTTCCTTATATTCCGGTCAACCCAACAGAATATGGGGATAAATATCCCTTATATAGAATTCATCATTAAATAACAATTCATTCAAATCATATCATTCATATCTTTAACACGATAATGGTTCATTAGACCGAAAATTTCCTTCTGAACATTCCTCCACGGAATTTAAGTTAAGCAAGTTCTCAATTTGTCATCCCTTAACTTGATCTACCGTCTCAAGTATTAACAGTAGCAATTTGACAACATAATCCACTAATCTCATAGTGATTTGCTGAATCATTTTCATCATTTATCATTACAGGGACTCGTCCCAATCATCCACATTGTGGTTTCGCTCAGCTTATTACATTTCAACCCATTTTCAAGGATCATCATTTTTCAATCAGAATCCAAATCAATTCATCAGTTCCCAAACAGAATTAAAAATCATATCAACCACATTCAAAATCATCATCTGGATAGCATTAACACTTATAGTTTCAAGTCTTAGATTTACTCGTATATACTGTCAGTAAAGAGCTGCAGTTATACTCTCGGTATATACGGGTAGTCAGGATACTTGGAACTATAAGATAAATACCATCATGTCTAGGTCTCAAGCAAGTCAGGGTTCCATACAATTGCGGTACTTCCAATTGAAGACCCAATTACTAATTTACGAATTTCAATTTGAATTAACAATTTGTATGAATTATATCAAACAATTACAACCTTTTTGTGCGTCTTGATAAACTTTTGACATAATTTGCTCCTCAGTTGATCTTATTGGAGATCTATGACTTAAGTCTGATAAATAGATTTTTCTTTATCCGATCGTCCGTAAAAAAAAACATTTGTATATTTATATACAAATTGCAATAATTACATAGAGTGGCTCGGCTCCAAAATTCAAAATCTCTTCGAGAGACGCATAAGACGACGGTACTGGGCCATAGTCATGCCCTGTTACATAAGTTCTCTAACTGCGAAGGGAGCTATTATTTTCTCCTTAGGGATAAATCGACTAAGGAGTCTATAAACTCGGCAAGCACGTCTGAAATTTTGAGGCGTTGAAAGATATAGAATGACACCACGCGTCATTTTCAGCTTTATCAAAATCATGGCCAATGAGAGGTTCTGCCTCAGCATTGCACGCCGGTTATAAGAGGCGTGGATATATAGCCCTGCAACCCACTTATGCTGTTGTCTCTCCACTTGGTTAGGAAAATATAATTCCTCAAAATGGCGTGCGAGTCTTGCTCGGCTTGTTCGTGTTGAAGCGGAAGAGATGAGATGCTCGAAGGCAAATGCAATCATATCTTGAGACTGGGTGAGGTCGGGAATACCAGATAAATGGGGAACTTCCATCTATAAAAATAATTTCTTTGATTAAAATTTCTTCATTAAAGAAGCTTACGGAATGAAAATACATTATGAAAATGCTGTTTCTGAATTCTTATTACCAATTTCAGATAAGAATTTAATTATCTTTATTAGCTTTCAAAACCGCTCTGATACCAACTGTGAGATCCCTGTTCCCACACCGTACAACAGATTCGGGGTACTAGCAGCGGAAGTAGCACTTCATACGCGGGGCAGGGACCCACACTCGGGGCCTCGTCCACGGATATCCGGACAAGAGACTAATCCGTCGGTTTTTCCAAAACCGAACCCGAAAAAAACTTCCCTTACCGGAAAGCATGGGCGATTCCACCAGGATAACTCTTTACTCTAACGCAGTCAAGATCATTACAAATCAACTGATCTGACTGCACCTTTAACGGTACTTGGTCAAATCAAGGAAGAAACTTGCACTTGGATCATTGGGATCAACGCTTTTTTCCCCATCAAGAGGCACAGCCGTTGATTCCTATCCATAGAGCAATTTCTATCCGGGATTTACTTCATCTATCGTTATAATAGAAATTAAATCTCGATTTACGGATCCATCAGTCCAGCCTAACCCCATCCGATCCCATGGGTTAGCCAACCGCCCAACCACTGTAGTGATGGGATCCAATTTTGGAATTTGGTTAGGTTTTGTCCCGGGTACCAAGGAAAAGAGTTCCAAGGCCCCCTAGCCGGAAGTTCATGCAAACATAGAACTAGCCACACCACTTACACACCCAATATGAAATTGCCTTTTTCTTAGCATCAACTAACTTTAAAACAATCCTTTAATGAAACCATAGTACCACTGATCATAATCTTCCAATTTATCCGGTTGATTCATAATTTCCCATCATTCCTTCATCAGAGTATCTATGGCATCATTGGCAACTAGAACGCTCACCACCTGTCCACACAGGGGCCTTTTCAATAGTTCCTAGCCCATAATACTTGGCAATATAATCACTTATAAAAATCAAGATGGACTCTCGTTGAAGATCAGCAAGATCAACCAACAGATCCATATAAAGAGCCATGGACTCATCCATTGAAGACCAGCAAGGTCAATCAACCAGATCCATGCTCGGTTTCACAAAACAACTCTTACTCCTTGTTCCAATATCTTCCTCGACGCACGCGTGGGTATCCTGGGCGACCCAGAGCCCGAGCACCGTATGGTCAGCACCCTCTAGGATCCTTCGTCGTCGCAGGTGACCTAGCGCTTCACTCATAGGCCGCTTCCTTGGTCCCTCATCCACCGTACCGGAAGCTCACCATTTAAATCGAACCGAGGCTGGTCAAGACCTCGGTCGACCTTGCTACGCGAGACGTCCTCCATTGACTCTCCGTCAGCAGTTGCAACTTTAACAGTTAGGTCTTCATGACCTTAATCCACAAGATGGTCAAAATGCTTCCCCAGCATTCTTGACATAAAACAGTCATTTACAAACAGTCACAAAATACAGTTTCTAAATCAAACTCTCGTCTTTCCACATTATCCCTCCTTAGTCCACATTACTTATTCCACATTCCATTCAATGTGTACTCATTCTCATCCATTTCCTCATATCGACGACACATTAATTCACGTTCACATTCATACATCCACATTTACATGGATACATCCATTTTCACATCCTCATTTATACATCCACATCCCATATCCACATTCATACATACACATCCATATCCACATCCATACATCCACATTCACATTCACATCCACATTCACGTCCTCATTTATACATCCACATCCACATCCATATTCACATCCATACATCCACATCTACATGCATACCTCCATTTTCACATCCTCATTTATACATCCACATCCCTTATCTACATTCATACATACACATCCATATCCACATCCATACATCCACATCCACATCCACATTCATATTCACATCCATATATCCACATCTACATCCACATACATACATACATCCACATCCACATTCCCATTCACATCTATACATCCACATCTACATCCACATTCATATACATCCACATCCACATTCCCATTCACATCTATACATTCACATCTACATCCACATACATACATACATCCACATCCACATTCCCATTCACATCTATACATCCACATTCATATACATCCACATCCACATTCCCATTCACATCTATACATTCACATCTACATCCACATACATACATACATCCACATCCACATTCCCATTCACATCTATACATCCACATCTACATCCACATTCACATCTATGCATATACATCTTCATGCATACATCCATTTTCACATTCATACATCCACTTTCACATTCATACATCCATACTCCCATCTCCACATCCACACATCCACATATATACATCCATTTCCACATTCCCATTCATGTAACCCCATATGTCTTCACATCTAATCTTTTACATCACATCCATTCTCGCCCTATCACAACCCATATACATCCTATTCTATCACATACACTTCTTACCTCATCCCATACACATCTTATCACATCCTATCACTTTCCATACGCATCTTATCAATTCTTATCACATCTCATACACCTCTTATCACATCTTATCACATTTCATATCTTTTTTTTTAAAAGAGAATTCTTATATTTGATATAAGATTTCTCTACACATTTATTTATACATAAATTCCATTTAAGGAGACTAACACTTTCGAAATTAAAATCAATCTTTTATGCATCTTCATAAATTCAATTTGGTAGGAAATTACACTTTTAGAATAAAAGAATTTCTCTTATGCATCTAAGTTAAGCATAAAATCCATTTATGAGAAAAATCACACTTTTAGTATAAAAAGAATATCTTTTATGCATACCTATATGCATGAAATCCAATATGATAAAAGTAACACTCTTACAATAAAATAATCAACTTTTATGCATACCTCTATGCATGAAATTCAATTATGATAAAAGTCACACTTTTATAATAAAATAATCAACTCTTATGCATACTTCTATGCATGAAAATTAAAAATGATAAAAGTAACACTTTTGATATAAAAAAATTTCTTTTATGCATACTTCTATGCATGAAAATTAAAAATGATAAAAGTAACACTTTTGATATAAAAATTTTTCCTTTATGCATACTTCTATGCATGAAAATTAAAAATGATAAAAATAACACTTTTGATATAAAAATTTATCCATTATGCATACTTCTATGCATGAAATAAAAATGGTAAAAATAACACTTTTGATATAAAAATTTATCCATTATGCATACTTCTATGCATGAAATAAAAATGGTAAAAATAACACTTTTGATATAAAAATTTATCCATTATGCATACTTCTATGCATGAAATAAAAATGGTAAAAATAACACTTTTGATATAAAAACTTATCCTTTATGCATGATATTAAAATTCAATTTCTCCATGATTGTAATGAAATTCTTTCAATTAATCTAGGATGATAATTCCTAGAATATGGTAGGAAGTCCTCTTTTTATGCTTTGAATGAGATTATTTTATGCATAATTTTTATAAAAATTTTGCCATAGCTCCGCTGCTATGACTGATAAATCTCAATTTTTCTAAGGGATAATGCTTATCATTAAGGGAATAATTAAAATAATCTCTAATTGGATTATTAATCCATAATGGATTGAATCATTAATATACATAAACTAAAAGCATAGAAAAAAGCCATTAATTTGGCCTCAAGCATAGCTTAATCTTGGGTTAAGGAAAAGCTTTATGAAAAGCTTGATTTGGATTGAGAATGGGTCATGAGTATGACCATTTCTTGAGTGAGAGAGAGAATTTACATAAAAATCATTAGAATTTAAACATAAATGAAAATTAACTTCAATAGCATTATGTAACTCTTCACTACTATTCAAACTTCAATAGCATTTTAAAAAAACCATACCAATTAAACTTCTCAAGCTTGAGAGGGGTTGAGAAGAGAGAAACATTGAGAAATTATAGAAAGATCAATATTCACTAATTACCTTACAACTTGCTTGATTCTTTGTTCACGGTAGAGGCCCCCAACCAATCAATTGGTTAAGTATGTTGATGAAGCCACTAATGGGGATTGAAGAAAGAGGGAAGCTCCAAAAACTAGTGAATTATTAAATGAATTCACAGTTCTTGGCTTAGGTGGAGTAGAGTAACGATGCATAAACACTATATATTTTTCAACAAGGGGGAGGCTTCTATTTATAGGAAAAATTGAGCTCCTAACCAAACAAACTGATTCTAGAATTTTCTAAATCAGTTTGGTCAATATTTGACCATTTTTAGGTCAGTTAAGCTAACTTTTTGGAACTAGACTTAAATGAGGAGAGAGGAGAGATGAAATATCTCAATTTTTATGAGTTTAAAACTCATTCAAGCATGTGAAATTTGCACCTCCTTTAAAGAACTCTCTTTCCTTACATATGTGTCATAATGGAATCATTTTAATATTGCTCATAGTTTTTTACTAATAAACCTTGTACATTTTCAACTCTTCATCTTATGTGAAATATGCACATCCTTTAAAGAACTCCCCTTCCTTACATATGTGTCATAATGGAATCATTTTAATATTGCTCATAGTTTTTTACTAATAAACCTTGTACATTTTCAACTCTTCATCTTATGTGAGCATTTAAGGGACTCCCCTTCCTTACATATGTGTCATAATAAAATCATTATTCCCAAAATATCTCATATTTTTAATATTGCTCATAGTTTTTTACTAATAAACCTTGTACATTTTCAACTCTTCACCTTATGTGAGCATTTACTCATTTTTGGGTATCTTCTTTTTTACAAATTGGATTTATCTACTCCCTACACATGGATTGATGCTATTGGCCCATAGGAACCTTAATTGGACCATAGTCTAAAGATTTCTGAAAATCTAGACCCTTAGACTAAGGTTCTTTATACCTATTTCCAATTAATTCCAATTGCACATTGGAAAATTCTTTTTGAATTTCTGTTTCAGGGGAACTCATCTGAATTATAAGAGATATTTTTCTATCCAAAAATATTCAAAATCTGAATATTCTCTCTCTAGAATATTTTCTCTCTCTAGGCTAAAATAGTTAGAAACAAGGTCTTTATATTTCTGAAGAGGGGTTGATTACAGGGGAAGATATTAGACATCAAAAAGGGGTTGGGAGAGGAATCTTACAACAAGAGAATATATTGCCTTGTGATCTATCTGGCACGAATCCATGCAGCCATGCCTTCTCTTGCACCCAATGGTCCAAACCGCACCTTATGCATGCACTCTGACATCAGATCCCATTCATGCATATATCAACCATGCCTCATGCCAACACTTTGCATACTTGTGGTTGTGTTGTCTCGTCTAAAGGATCCGGGCAAGGAGTATAAATCTTTTGACACTTCTATCATTGTGAGAAGTGGTGACTCCCCTAGACTTTAAAGAGTTGATTTCAGTGCTTAATGTGGAAAAGTTGAAGCTTGGATTAGGTACATCGTCGAGTAAGAATGGGCATGCAAGGAACCATACATTTTACACACAAAGAGGTGCAAGAAGTAGGGGGAGATTCTCATCTAGAGAACGCATAAGTGGATGTGGTTAGTAGGATAGATCACCACAACAGAAGTATGGAAGTGGTATGGTATAGGATTTTGAGCCCTTGTATGGTACACGAGGAGGTAGAGAGTCATACTCCCAAGGAAGGGGGAGATCGAATTCTAGAGGAAGAGCTAGATGAAAACCTCAACAGAAGTATGGAAGTGGCTAGAGAGTTTTACTCCCAAGGCAAGGGGAGATCGAATTCTAGAAGAAGAGGTAGATGGCAACCTCAACAGCAGCATGAAAGTGGAATACATTGAGTGTCACTATTGTGGTAAGATTGGTGTAGACATATGGCCAAGGAATGTTACAAGAAGAAAAATGGTAACTAATGCATAGGTGGCAAAATGATTTGCAAGGTGGCAAAATTCAGCATGGTAACTATGCATGCTCTAGCAATGCAGACCATGGGAATGAAGATCATTTGTTTGCAATGAAGCATGTGATGGGCACACTAACTTCACGTAGTGAAGAAGATGTCACTTGGTACATGAATTCTAGTTCAGCAAACCATATGACATGTTTGGTAAGTTGTTCACAAAAACACATGGATATGTAGTTACTAGAAATGATATGCAACATCACATCACTCATGTTGGGAAGAGTGAAGACAATGTCTGATGTATTGTATTTACCATCAACAATCACTAAGAACCTTACATCCATGGGTCGAATGGTTGAGCAAGGACTGCAAGTAAGGTTCAATGAGTATGGTTGTTTTGTTGAGGACTTAAAGAATGGATGTAAGCTCATTATAATGGTTGTTTTGTTGAGGGTTCAAGAATGGATCTGTAAGTTCATCACGAAGGGAAAAAAGGAAGGAAGACTTCACGTTAGCTGCAGGCATCCCCTAGAGTTAAAATCAGAGTCGTGTTTTCACATAGCCATGGTTTTGTGTAGGACATTGATATGTGGCATAAGAGGATTGGACATGTGAATATCAAAAATCTAAAGTTTATGTAAACCAAGGTGGTCTACCAAGGTTCAAGTATGATGGAAAGTAATCATATATGTGATGCATGTCAGTTTGGGAAGCTGGTAAGACTTCCATTTCCAAAGGATGGTCGAATAAGCAAGAGGCCATTGGAAATCATTTATAGTGATATTTAGAATCCAACACAAACCCCATCCATAAATGGTTGTAGGTATTATGTCACCTTCATTGACTATAGTAGAATGCCATGGATCTCTTTCTTAAAGGAAAAAGGTGAAGCATTTGAAAAGTTTAGAAAGTTTAAAACATATGTTGAGAAGCAATATGGATAGTGGATCAAATATTTAAGGGGACATATGGTGGAGGTAAGCTCACCCCATGTGCATTTAATGATTTCTTGAGATCATGGGATACAAAGACAACTTACATACAGGTAAATTTAGCACACTCATTATCATTAGTATTGCATTTGGAGAGAGATTATGCTTATGGAGATTTGGAGATTATGGTACTTCCCATGGAAGCTAAAAATAGAGACTTCAGCAAAGATGAACTCTTGGAAGCTGCCTCATCATCAAGGAAGGTACAAATTACAGTTTTTTGTGAATCCTATGGGTCCTTGCAATGTAGTGAAGGATGTGAAGGTGCATGGTTCTTGCTTGGCTACAGCAAAAGCAAGTAATGGGCTACTGCGGTAGTCCTTGTTGAGCATATCGGAAGGGGTATGGCTTATTGGTTTGCTCATGGAATGTGAGCAATGTTGGTGAAGTCCTACGGGAGCTTCACAAGGTTTGCACCTTGGGCTTCTTGCGAGAAATCCAGGTTTCGAAGAGCACCCTTGGAGCATTTTGCTTGAGAGTGAAGCTGCATGGAAGGATTCCTTGTCGAGTGAAGATGAGATCATTTTGGAGCTCGTAGGCTAGACCTCATTTTGGAGGTTTGAAGAGGCAAAGTAAAGTGTAACCGCAAAGAGATGCAGCTATATCAAAGAAAGAGTCTGCCCACCAACAGACCAAAGCTTGGAGGAAAGACAGATGGAGATGTACTAAAGATGAGGGCCTTAGTGCCTGTCTGATGATAAAAATGCAGAGGGTATAACTATAGCAGTCTTGAGCAACTCGCATGAAGTAACCTTTAGAGTTGATAATAGACAGCGACGACAAAGAAAGAAATGAGAAACTAGCTGCTGCAAAGCTCTCAACGAGAAGCACTACAAAAAAGGTAAATAAAAGACAGGCGCGACTGGTAGCCTCCATCACAGCCAAGCAAGCAACAAACATCCAAGCAAGCACAGTGAGCTATGTGGTGAGAAACGATGGTATTAGGCGGCTGATGAAGACTACGAGAGATAGTAGATTGAGAGGCGACAACATTTGAAGAGAAATAGGCCTGCTCACAAACACCGTGAGCAGCAGAGACAACATTTGCAGGGACACTCAGAAAGGGCACTAAAGCAAACATCACAACAGCATACGAGGAAGTTTTGCCAACTGCAAGAAGATGGATTGGTCGGTGCAGAAACCATGGCAAGGTTAAAGTAAGCAACAAAAATGCAACACAAAGCTGGAGCTGGAAGAGAAGAACGTAGCTCTTGACAAGTTCAGGAAGCTTGCAGCTCAAGCCCAGATTGGCAATGGCAAACTTGATATCACAGTGCCAGGAAGAGGATGATCACGTACGCGGGTCCCAGCCAGTTGTGAAGTCTCGTGAGCAACAGAAAAAAAACTAGGAGCGTGGGTCAGTTGGCAGCAGTGCCTTCCATGCATGGTTGCGTGCAACAGGAGCGGCGGATTCAACGTGCAGGAGGGCGTTGAGGAAAAAAAAAGCTTTAAATTTTAAATCTTAAAGAGATGGAAGATTCATTTTTTTTCTCCTTTAAAAGTGTTCATTTGGACCCTTAATCAAGCATTCACACACAACCAAATTTTCAGAGTTTTTCAAGAAGATGTTCACACACACTTGGATTCACCTGACTTCAGCCAAAATGTTTGTATTTTTTTCTCTCACCCGGATTTAATGAGGGTACCCTGCCTGAGACCATGGGTGCTCGAAATGGTTTGTAATGTGGTGTTCGTTGAGTTGTGCACGTATAAGTGTTGCACTTCATGGGTTAGTTCCCACCCAAACATTTATGTTCAAATTGGACTCAGTGGTTCCGATGTGAGCAAGTGGGCTCAAAAAGAACTTCGTGTCTAGGATGGTAGACACATGCACTCACACTTGTTGAACACTCCAATTTGCATTGAGAGGAAGTGTTGAGATTGGCGATGCCAAATTGACGGGGGTGAGAGGTGAGTTGGTCAAATTGATTGGAGAGATTGTATGCACACACCCAAGTTTACATTGAGGAGGGGTGTTGAAATGTGTAATGTAAATGAATGGGTTATTTGGTTGAGTGTGTGAACGCACCCTAGAGGTGCAAGATATTATGGTAAGGTAAGAATGCCACATGTGATATTGTGTGTGAGTGTTGACCAAAAGAGTGGAAAAGGGAGTGCCACATGGCATGATGATGTGTAAAATGGGATAAGGCTAGAAAGCTTATATCATTGTATGGTTCATTGGTGATATACAATAGAGATCTTATGTTGAGTGTGCAATCTCTCTCTCTCTCTCTCTCTCTCTCTCTCTCTCTCTCTCTCTCTCTCTCTCTCTCTCTCTCTCTCTAGTCATGGAGTTTTTAGTGTGGTATAACCCACCTTAATCTTATGCTTAATCTTGTGTCTATCACCATGATCAATCCCATATTAGGTATTGTTAATAGGAGATACCATCCTGCTCCCAAAGTATGGCGAGAATCGATGCCATCCACCCCACTATCCTGCCAATCCCTCCACATGGCCCTCACATTCAAAACCGGTGACGGTTTGTTACAAGTAGAACACCCCTCCTCATTTAGCCATAGTCATGGTAGTTATTCAAGCAGTAGGTAAGGCCATGAACGAGGAGGTTTTTCTAGGGAAACAAGTCTCCTTGTGGTCTCTTGCTGGCATGTGTGCCCGATTGGCCTCTGCACACTAGGAAAACAAGTTGCTGGTGGACAAAAGCTCTGATAGCTCAAATGATTGAACTCCGCACAAGAGGGTGTCAATGGGCTGAGGCAATATTTATGATCAGCATGGCAGTACCCCAACAAAAAAAACATACAGAGAAAACAGAGAAGTTAGTGAGGGTCAAAAGAGAGGAGGAAGCATAGCAAAAAGTGTCCCCCCTATAGGAAAAATACGTAGAGAGATAGCAAGGAACGAAAAGGTAAATCTAAGACAAAAATACCATGCCTTCTGAAGAGGAGTGTGTTGTGTAGATATCTAAAGTTTAGGGGTTCCTTTTGAAGAACCAGTCAGTCTTATGGGCTCCCTTATTGAACACAGCAAACAACAGATCGATGGTGCATTGACCACTAAGTTTTTGCCTTCCTCCTCATCATCACCGTC
Source organism: Cibotium barometz (assembly GCF_041138505.1). Taxonomy (NCBI): domain Eukaryota; kingdom Viridiplantae; phylum Streptophyta; class Polypodiopsida; order Cyatheales; family Cibotiaceae; genus Cibotium; species Cibotium barometz. The sequence goes on along the minus strand of NC_141100.1, from coordinate 6,544,203 downwards.
ATCATTGTCATCACAGTTGTCATTGTCATTGTCATTGTCATTGTCATTTTCATGCCACTATTTCTATAATCATCAACATCGTCATCGTTATTTTTATGCTCGTCATATTCATTGTTGTCATCATCATCATCATCATCAAAGCTCTATCACAAAAAGATTGATGGTTGGTGTAATCTGTCTTCGGTTGATGAAGAGCTCAAAAGGACTGGTGGTGTTGAAGAAGTAGAGTGGTGATGATATCAATAGAAGCACAAGATGGAGGGCTGGGTGAAAGGAATGAGAAGATAACCCATGACAAACATGATTTTATGTTAGGAAGTACATGCACATATTGTTAAAGAAGAGGTTGTTGAAATATACAAGTGAATAGGGTGTGTGCGGGAACAAGCCCTTAGCAAGAGGCTATCAAAGAGAATCTGTAAATGAGTGAGAAGTTGTAAAAAGGTGAGAAGTATCTACTGGGAGAGAATAAAGGGTAGCATGAGAAGATTTAGGATGTGTGGAGATATTCTGGGAAAAGGTGGAGAGAATCAAGCAAAAGAGGTGGAGTGAATCAAGGAGAGATCAATGGGATTAGATGCTATGTAAACTCTATAAATTGAGGCATTGGCCTAATGAGAATTTGCTGGTTTTTGATTATCCATGCCTACATTAAGCTGTCAATTAATTGCTCACTAATCACATCTTAATTATCATCTAATCTCTTTGCTAATGATGTTGATTCTTGCATTTGATCCACCATAGCTCATCACATTGCTACAAATTTAACATGGTACTAGAGCCTAGCTTAGAATCCATCAAATTTATGAGCCCATTATCTTGCTAATCACCTAGTTAATTCGGATTAGAAAAAAATCAAATTTTTAGCTCTTTTTCAATTAACCTCTGTACCCCCAGCTGGTGGAGGAGTCTCTCTCCCTTCACACATAACATTGCCCCAAACCCTTTTAGCCAAACATAGCTACACTCCCTGTGCTTCAGTCCATCTACTCAATTTGTCAAACTGCCGGCTACTACTGCCTGCAAATCGCAATTTCTCAGGCACCTTTTTTCTGAAGTAAAATTGAGATCTTCTCTTCCACAGATACAGTGGGTCTAATTCCTCTTGGCCCTAGGGGTTTTCAAGGGTTCTCTACAAGCTAGTGAAGGTAGTTTTTTATTTCATCAAGTCTACAGTGAGATCCAAGCTCTGCATCAAATCTGCAGGTGACTTTGGTAAAACAGAGATTAAGCATTCAATGTTTGGTCAAATCTTATTGTTCTTAGCTTAATCCTCTACTAGACTAACTGCAATTGATGGCTTTGGAAGGAGTCAAGCTCATTTGAACTCTAAGGCCCCAGATCTGGACTCCCCGCATACTCTATTTTTTGCACACAAAACAGAGGGTTATTTTGCTAATCAGTGATTAATCAATACTAATCACTATATTTTGGTGCAATTGAGGATTCAAATTAACCATTCGGTATCTGATACAGATCCCTATAACTTCATATTACAATTCGGAGATGGTTTGATACTCCCACCATTCAATACAGATTTGTTACCCTTGGTTTTATGTAATTTCTGGTAAATTTATGCTGATAAATCTGTTGTATCATCACCTAAACACCAGATTGAGTTGTAAAAGGGTAGACACTGCCCTTGAATCTTGAAATTGGATCAAGAGGTAAGACCCCCTTCACATCATCTCATGAGCACGGCACAAGAGATAGCCAAATTTAATGGGGAGCAGTTTTATACATGGCAAACAAAAACCATGTATTTGCTCATGAGGAAAAATCTGTGGGGGCTAGTTTTGAGGGAAGAGATGAATGTACAGAGGTGAGTGGGGAAAATAAGTGGAAGAGCAAGAATGAGAAAGCATTAGGACTCATCGCACTTAGTTTAAATGATGAAATCATTCATCACATCACAGGGATACAATGGGCAAAAGATGCATGGGATGAACTCAATAAATTATTTGGCACTCAAGCAAAAATTTCAAAGATAAATCTGCTAATGCAATTCTACAAACTTGATATGAAGGAGATGATGAGGCACTAGCAGTGCTTCTGAAGAGTGTGGACAAAGGTGAATATGAAAACATTGTAGCAACCTTAAAGAATGTACTTGAATTGAAGCTGCATGTGATAGAAGGAGCTCTGCTAGAGCAAGAGACCAAGGTCAAAGAGAAGAAATGGCTGGACTCAACAGTTGCAGAAGAAAAAGCATTCTTCACCCGAGGAGGACTCTCTCAAGGATGAGGACGAGGAAGAGGCAGAGTAGGAGGAAGGACCTTCACTTGCCACAACTGTGGAAAGCTTAGACACATGGTAAGAGAGTGCTACAGCAAACGGAGTGGAGAAGGAATGACATCGGCAAACTTCATGGAGGCTCCTAAGGAAGTGGAGTCAGATCATCTTTTCTGAGAGAGAGAGAGAGAGAGAGAAACCCCACAACCCAATGTAACTTGCCCCAATAGAGTAAAACCGCCTCTGAGCCACCGATGATGTAGGCCATGTGGTAGATGTATGTGTGAGCACTTTAGTCAAGGTCACGGGCACTTGTCATATGGCCTTGGACGACACATAGAGAGAGAGAGTGTCAAGGACTATGAGTTTAGGGACTTGAGGCACTGGTCGCGGACTACCAAGTAAGAGGGAAACTTGGTATATGGTCCAGGTGTGCTAGGAGTATTCACTTGAGGGGAGGTGTTGAAATATACAAGTGAATAGGGTGTGTGCGGGAACAAGCCCTTAGCAAGAGGCTGTAAAAGAGAATCTGTAAATGAGTGAGAAGCTGTGAAAAGGTGAGAAGTATCTACTGGGAGAGAATAAAGGGTAGAATGAGAAGATTTAGGAGGTGTGGAGATATTCTAGGAAGAGGTGGAGAGAATCAAGCAAAAGAGATGGAGTGAATCAAGGAGAGATCAGTGGGATTAGATACTTGGATGTAAACTCTATAAATTGAGGCATTGGCTTAATGAGAATTTGCTGGTTTTTTATTATCCATGCCTACATTAAGCTATCAATTAATTGCTCACTAATCACATCTTAATTATCATCTAATCTCTTTGCTAATGATGTTGATTCTTGCATTTGATCCACCATAGCTCATCACATTGCTGCAAATTTAACAGAGGTTACTAGGCATAATTTTATGTTTGGAAGGGAACTACTAGATTTATATGGCAAACATGATGTAATTGCAAAGATATGAGTGTTTGACCAACTTTTGTTTAGAGTGTGGTCTTGTGGAATGACCTTTTCTTGAATGGATAGCTCACAAGGCCTCTCTTCAAATTTAGTGACCTTTACGTTTACCCGTAAGGCCTATGGCAGTGCGAGTGTGCTTAGATGACTCATAAAGGTTGTTAAGAAGAGAAATCATGCTTTAAGAATAGACATTGGTGGGCATATTACCCAGTTCTGTTGCACTTGCAAAGGCACATTCAGAGCTTTTTTGGGGATAATTCTCTCATGAAATGATCTAATTACCTGATTTTGCCACTGCGAACATGATAAGAATACACTCATCGTAATTGGATGAAAAACAAGTGCCTCTTCCCGAATGCTACTAGTGGACTTTGCTTGTAGTAGCATTGGATCAGCCTAGGAGGAGCTTAGAAGGGCAAAGAAATTCTTGATGAGACTACTAGAGAGGACTTGCTACTTTGCTAAGGGGTGCACTTGATAATCTATATGCAAATGTATATAGTCTCTTTCTTGATTCAACCTAAGTCGTACCTTGGGTTCCCTAAGGGTGAGGAATCATGTTTGAACCATTGTACTTGTGTCATCCTTTTCAAATAATCTGTCATGTTTATGGAGTATATGTAAAATTCTTGATGAATTTTGAGTTAATACTGTATGCATAACTTGATAAGAGGTAAGAAAGAAAGATTCACACCATTTAACCTACAAAAATTACCAAACATTATTTATATCCAAGTTTAATATAATATTCACCTAACCTTTTACACTTCAAACTTCAATATACAAGAAATTTGACAACATCACCTACAATATGGTCCTAACAACTATAAAAAAATAGCCCAAATTTCTACACTTATATGTTAGAAAGGGATTCTTAATTTTTACCCTAATATACATGTGCCTAATATGAGAAGAGAAGGAAATTGGATCCAAAGGTAGAAAAGTGTGTATTAATTGGGTATGCACAAGATAGGAAAGCATATAAGTGTTACAATCTAGTGACAAAATAGATCCTTATTAGTTGTAATGTGATATTTGATGAGATGGCTACTTGGTATAAGAAAAGTGGGAATGTCATGGTTGTTGATGACATTGATGTCAATGTGGATGTACACTTACCATTGGAGGAGTCTACTAGTATGTCTAGGCCACATGAGACATCTAGTAGTGATAATGTGAGTCCATGGTTAGGGAGATTGAGACATGATGTGAGCATTGAGAGTAGTGCATTAGACAAAGGCAAGAAGAAGGTTGAAGGCATTGGCATTGGAAATGTAGGTTAAGAATTATCTAGTTTAGAGAGTCTTGATGATTATTTTGGAATTTCAATGATTAGGACTCTATGTGTAAAGTATGATAGGTATATACCACTACATACTAGAGCTCATGCCACTATCCATTTTACCTATGCAACCACTTCCATAGCCATGTGTTGATTTCAATTGTAGTCATCTCTAGGGTAGGTCAAATCCTAGAGAGGAATCCTAAGGATCCCTGATATATGCCCTTACCACTATCCATTCTACCTCCTCAACCACCTCTTTGGAGGGTCATGACCATGTGCCGATTTTAACTTTGGTTCTAAGTATCATATCTCAATACAATTGATCTATAAGAGCAGTACAATCCCTATGTGTATTCAAAATAGGCTCTAGTCATAGACTATGCCTCCTTGTTTAAAGCTATGTTGAAACAACAGATGTCTTGGGGATATATGGGAATTTGTTTTAGTTTAACACCATTATCAATAGGAAAATCTAACCGTATTTTTTATTCTTTTCTTTTTATCATTAGAGTGTTCTATGTTTTAAGAAGTGGATTTTCTCTTACACTTAAAATGTCAATATTGTGACCGTAACCATTAGGTTATATTTCATATGATATGCACTCTTACTTTGCTCAACATCATTAATCCAATAGGCATGTTGATCTCAAAAGATAAGAATGTTGAAAGACAAGTAATATCCCTATGTGTCTTTACAATTTGTTCTCTCTCAGAAGTTTAATTTAATGATGAAAGATTGCCAATATCCCTTAGGTGTATCTGTATAATTTGTTCTCTCTCAAACATTAACTTAATGATGATAAAGGTAGATTTATCTCGAGGCCAATGAAATCCTTCGTCAAAACATTAACTTAATGATGATTGAGGTACATTATCTCCTCACGAGGCCAATGCAATCCTTTGTCAAACATCCTTGTACATGAAATCTAGTTCCAAACTCTTCAGTTCTAAGATTTTACTTGTCCAAAGGTTTTTTAGGGGATGTGGTACCACATTTGGATGTATTATTGTATATTTAGAACCCTTACTAACCCTCAGTCCAGATTTGAACTTTTCTTAGTACTCATGCACCAAAATTTTAGCTTCTTTTAATCAACTCATCTCTTGTTTAGAATCATGATATTCACATTTTTCTTTTAAAGTTCTAGCTTGAGTCTCTTTTTATGTTTCAAAGTAGCTTTAGCCTTGGCCATAGCCTTCCTTGAAACTTGGTAAGAGCATGCAAATGTATGATAGTCATTGTTATTTTATGAACACTAAGCACATTGATGGTATTTGTTTGGATCAATAAATTAATATATAAAACTCACCAACAGGTGCTCTCATTAGACAATTTGCAACTCTATGTGAGAGGTCCTTGGCAATGATAACATTATGGAGGAGCTTTACATGATTTCAAAATGATATCTCTACGATTGGGTTAAACTATTACTTAGAAAACTAAAATAGGATTTCCTTAATGATTCCCAATAATAACCTGGAAAAGAATATCATGATTCTTCAACAAATGATGGGTCTCATTCCAGCTAACTCCACCTCATACCCCAAATTATTTGTTCATTAACCATGGCTTTGTTCACTAGGATTAGCTCTATGTTTTAGAGGTATGGTGGTAATACAAGCGGAGGAAAGAGAACCTTAGGCACCTTGTATACACCTCTTTGGCTATTCACAACAACTAGTGTTTAAATTTGGTTTATAGCCATTGTGGTTGGTCCTACCGATGATGTGGTAATGTAAGTGGTGCCTTTATTGATAAGGTAAGGTATTTGATGCTCTAGAATAAATGAGTATCATGATTATGTAAATGAAAACAATAATACAAAGTAGGCCTTTGTCTCAAATGAGGACATTCAAAAACTTGTGTGATTATGATAGTAAATTCCACACCACACTAGATCTCTACACAGGGATCCAACATTATCTTGTGCATCATCAAATTTAAGCTTCGATCTAAGTTTTTCCAATTATGTTTCACTTAACTCATCAACAAACATCTAAGAAATAGGGTTGTCTTTAGGAATTGGATTGGTTACTTGGGTAGCTTTCAACACAGTCTTCGCTTCCAAATGCTTCCCCATTTCACCTTTCATGTTATTATCTAGATGAATGGCTAGATGATAAGATGCAGCCCATGTTTATAAGCAAACACCAGTAATCACATGATCATAAACTAGTTAAATGCTTCCTCACTTTATATTTCATGATATTGTCTAGTTGAATGGCTAGATAATACAATGCATCCCATGTTTAGATATCTAGTTGAATGGCTAGATGATAAGATATTATCTAGTTGAATGCTTCTCCACTTTATTTTTCATGTTATTGTCTAGTTGAATGGCTTAATAATAAAATGCATCCCATGTTTGCAAAAAGCCACTAGCACTCACATGATCACGACTTAGATCATGAATTATGGGTTTACACCATTTAGGCGGCCAAAGTTAAAAATTAGGTCCTAGGCCTCCTAGACCACTTACACTAGTGTAAACCTTATACTCATTTACCCTTAATTAAGCTATCCCATGATGCACCTTTCATATACAAGTGGAGATCATGCACATAAAATAATACATTATAATTATTTAATGTGAATTCGACCTTCTGATGCCCATGGTCAAAAGAGATGAAAATGATGGAGTGGCTAGCGTCGACAATTAAGGGGTCTCCACCAATGAGAGTTAACATGTCCACCTTCTTGATGCAGATTTTGTCCTCAAAATATGTCAATGCAGGATAGGTTCGTGTTGCATGATTGTGTAATGGATCTCATTGGGAACATGTCGAGAAGTCTGGTGATATTTGCATGACAACATGGCAAACTAGTAAAGTGTTATTGTTGAAAATAATATAACTTTAACAATGATGTATACTTAAACATGTAATCATGAAACTTTGTTTATGATTGGTCGAATTTCCCTAGTTATTACACGGATTAATATTAAAGTTGGTCCAAATTCTATCAAACCAAATTTTATTTAAGAATACACCTATAGTTATGGCCTTAGTCTCAACATACTATCACTTATGTGAACCCATCTCAAGCTCTAGTCTAGCATTATAAGTAAAATATGCCTATGTTTATAGCCTTAGTCTCAACACAATATTATTAGTGAACCCATCACAAGCTATAGTTTAGTCTTATAAGTAAAATTGCTAATAAGAAATTTATTTATAAAGCCTTTTGCTAAAAAAATCCAAAATAAATAAGTAATAATAAGGCACAACCCCACATAGACCAAAGCAATGTCCCATAGAGACCTCCGTCCAAGAGTATCTAGGAACCGCTAAATACGTCCTTATTATGATGATGATGACTTTTTTTTAACCTTTTTATTAGCACATTTTATTTTCCAATACAAGGTCTCACGCCATGAAGGTTAAGTTTACGGCCCCAAGGCACCAGCACTAGGAGAGGCAAAAGACCTATCAAGTTCTAACATGGCGATGGTTCTCTTCTTGGTTACCCTTTTTTTGGATTCTAGATTTTATTTTATTTTTTTATTTTAAATAAAACCATCCTCACCTTTGCAACTCACCTAGAAGGCTACAGTCCAAGTAGAGAAGACACACTAAAGGAAGGTTGAGTACTCAACATACTCCTTTAGCCTACCGTAAGGTTAGTCTAGGTAAAGATTGAACTAGGAGCATTTCCAAGAGAGGAATTTAGCTCTAATGGTCATCCAAATAATAACTAGAGGAAATTTGAACTAGTCATACAAAACATAAGTAGGCTCAATTAAACACCAAAAAGAAAATTAAAAAATAAAAAATAATAGTGACATGTGAGGATTGGTTTTTTGAATGCACCTCATCGATCGTATGGTTTAGAAGTTGCTCTTTGTAGAATTGCATCATGTATTATGTAGACTTCTTTTCGTGGTTGCATCCTACTAAACCTGTAAAAATTTTCAATCTCATTGCAATAATTCATCATCAACTAGATAGCCACATAACTCATACACCGAGTCTGACTCGGCTTCACTAGGGTCATCCTCCTCTTCATTGGGTTACCCCTAATAGATACACCTCATCATGTGTATGGGGCAACAGTCTAAGTGCATGTTAGCTATAAAATAGCATGGGTACTATAAGCAAGTGAGCTAAGCAGCTACTTCTTTCCAAGATATTCAAGGAAATCACCCACTACGCTCTAAAAGGGACAAATGGTTAGCAACATTATTTCATAGAATGACGGTGTGAGCGCATAATATCATTCCTTTCTCCATTGTTCCATGAGTTCTTCTTGGGTAGTCCTTACTTGATAGGGTCCACTGACTCGATAAAGCACACTCAGGTCATCATGTCATTGTTGGGTTTCTCCTACCAGTAGGGACTGAAGGAGTCCCATCCCAGAGCACCTAAAGTAAGTTCTACAATGCTAGCATAAGTAGGACACTATGGAGAGCATGTGACACTCAAAGGCAAGACATGGTGCAATTGGGTGAAACTGTAAGCAAAATAAGTAAACAAAGATAGTTCCATAGGAGAGCATGTGATGCTCACGGGCAAGACATGGTGCAATGGGGCGAAACTGTAAGCAACGTAAGTCAACAAAGATAGTTCCATGACATCACTCTCCTAATGATGCATAAAAATAGTGCAAGCAAGTTTGGAAATGGGGAATACTTAAACCCCCTTGATAGTACCAATCCATACAATCTGTGTCTAGGATAGGGGCACCTGTATCAATCCATGATGAAAAGTCCATGCTTACGACCTATTGTAACAAAAGTAATACAAGACAAACTTACATTTATTCTCTCTCTCTCTCTCTCTCTCTCTCTCTCTCTCTCTCTCTCTCTCTCTCTCTCTCTCTCTCTCTCTCTCTCTCTCTCTCTCTCTCTCTCTCTCTCTCTCTCTTAAAAATAAATTGTGCTCTTTCTCATTGTCTTTTGTTGTTCTTGTTTTTTTTTGTGTATAGGTACGATCTTGCTGAACATATTGGTGCACGCCATATTGTTGTGGGGCTAGCTTTTCCCAATAAGCTGCCTTCCTACACGGGTATGAAAACTGTCAGACAGGGAGTAAAACATGGGGGTAGAGGTGTAGAAAATAACACATTTTTTCCCCTTCCTACTTCATGTTATACCTTTGTATCTTGAAAGGTGTTGAAGGTCTTACTTAACCATCCTCTCTAGCTTTGCTCCATTAATGTTGAAGGTCTTACTTAACCATCCTCTCTAGCTTTGCTCCATTAATGTTGGTGTTTAGAGGTACACTTCATTGCTTGTTTGTGGCATGTTTATTTCTAGCTTTTCAAGGGTGGTAATGGACTTTCATAAGACCGGATAGGGCTTATGGGATTTTCCTCATCAAAATGATAATTAGCGGTGGTGCTTGTAGAAAGGTGAGTTATGTTTGTGTGATGGGCCCCCTTGGGGACATGAATAGGGTTTGGATTTGGATATTTAATGAGAGTATCGTAACCTTTAGCATGGAAGTAAAAGCTTCCCCATGGATTCCCCCTTTCTAAGGTACTTGTTGACCTTGGGTGTCTTTTAGGGATCCATATTTTCTGGGGTGATGATGGTGAAGGTTCATCTAAAATTTTCTTCTCCTTCTTTAATTTTAAACCTTTAGAGCTTATGACCATTGATGAGGCTTAGGAGTTGGATAGCGGAGAGGCTAGGGGAATTTACTTAGGGATCCAAATCCAATGGTTACCCTTATAGTAGCCCTGAGCTTCAAGAGTAAGCATGTGGGTATCCATTTTGGGGTAACTCGTAATGTGGACCTTTTATAGAGATTATCTCTTTGATATTTTCTTTGTTAGGCTGGTTGAGGTGGCATAGATGATGAAATTTTAGGAACCCATTTGAAGGTGGATTGGGGTTGTCTATTTTTAGCCCATTTGGAAGGTTTTGACACGTGGAGGGAATAGGAGTTAACCGATCAATGATGAACGATGAGGTGGAAGAGGTTTCTTTGTGTTTAGACGATGGTGAGGTTACCTCCTTATGATTCTCCATGAGAGTAAGAGGCAGCATTGAGTTGTGTGTAGAGGCCGGGGTTGGAAATTCTCCCATAGAGACACGCTCCGTTGACCAATTAATAGTGCACTTTGCACCTTTCATCCACCTATGACCAAGTATTAGTGGTTCCTTTAGTGTTCTTGCAAGCATATTAACAAGGAAGTCTTCCACTAGGTGTTATTATCTCACGATATATGTCACTTTATAGTATTCCAGTTTGTACATGTAAGGGAGATGAGATTGTTGTGGATAATGCTATGAGGGTATCTTGGTCTCATTTATGGCGAGAGGTTGAGTGTAAATTTGAGGCAAAATTAGTAAGGAAGCTAGACCTTCACTTCTTATCCAATAGAATGTTGTATGTATGGGAATTAAATCATAGGACAATGGCATGGATGTCCTTGATTGAGGAGACGTACAGAGAAACAAAGTGGAGACACATAAGGGTGGGGGTGCACAATCATTGATCCTAGGAAGACAAGTGAGATTGCTCTACTTGCAAGCTTGCCAAAGAATGAATGTGTGGGTATACCTATCACAAACTAAAATGTGTCTAATATTTTGTTTTTTTCTTTTTAAAGGCTCAATGAGTATGTAGTTACCAAGCCTAGCTTGAGAGATACTTATAAATGCCAAAAACATTTGTGAGTGTGATGCTGAGAAATATATGAGTACTCTCACTATAGAAGAGTGCAAGATTATTGAGCACATCAAGTCAAGGGAGCTAAAAGGTGTAAGGCCTTGGTATCCTTTGATACGAGCATACGTGGCACGACTTGTGTTTCGAGTTGTTCAAAGCCTAGCAATGACTATTTTATAGATTGAAGATATATTATTAATCTTTGGTCTGTAATCCAAATTGTTTATGCTATGAAACTTCTGGTCTAAATTAGGTTGCATATAATGTAGAAGTAAAGAGGATCATTGAAATAGTGAGAGAAGTAAAGTGCCAACCAGAGAAAGAGGTGCTATTAAGAAGAAAACCAATGATCATATCCAAAGAAGAATATCAGATCGAATGGGGAAGGTATTCTTGAATTATGTAGATTCTATGTTAAGCTTTCTATTGTCTAGAATAGGCATATTGTTATGTAGTAATTTGTAATATTTTTGTTAGTTTCATGATATTCCAGGTCTTGAATTATATTGATCCTCAGCGAGTCCTCAACTAGGAGATGTTTGAAAGAAAAGATTATTTACGTTGTATTATGATGAAAAAGACTCCATAGTTACCCTTAAAAAGTTGAAGTGCATTACCTTTTCTTTGCTAGAGTAATCCCATGATGTGAAACATGTATCACATGCCCAAGCAAGATGTGGAAAACTGAGGGTTGGTTTCAATCATTGACTCTTGTTTAATGTGAACATATATATACTAAACTTCATAAAAGATTTTGGGAGATTTTAATAACCTAATCTTTGATGATTTGTATATGCATGCATGTATTAATGTGTGTAAGTGGATTCTGTATACAAGATTTTGTATTATGCTGTTGGTTTACATTGTGTGGTTGTGTTATGATAAATACAGCTAGCAAGGGAAGTGTTTTTGGATAAGATTGAGAGGAATGCCATTGCCTCTTTGGAAAACCTATGTGGAGTTCTTTCAGATGTGCACCCATTGGGGATCCCAAGAGATTCCCTTTCACATTACAGGAATGACATTAAACTAGAGGGAAGAAAGCACATGTTCACTACTTTGAGAATGAAGGATACCAAGGTGGAGTTAAAGAATGAAATGCAAGGTGAAGCATCAATTGTGAATAGGTACGCCACATTGTGACCGTTGCTATTAATGGGTTCTACTTTGACTTGTGGCTCCAATATGCATGAAAGAAACTATGGTTGAATCGTTGATTTTTTTTGTTGATGTTAGATATCTCTCACTTTTTGAAAGAAAAAACGATTTTAGAGATGCCAAAGTAATGCACAAGGTGGAAATAAATATCTCATCCTTTGACTTGTATATAACCTAAAAGTATGCATGGTCTCTCCTAATGGGAGTTGACCAATTTCCCTTGGGTGGATAGACTTTACCCCAAGGTAGGTGCTTTTATAAGAGAGAAGGACATGTGCAAGTTGAATGCTACAAAGAAGCAAGCCTCAATGAAAACTCCTGAGAAGTCAAGAGCAACAAAAGGGGGGAGGGGGCAACAAAGAAGGACAAGATAGAAGGTATTGTGAGCATGCCATATAGTAATCCCAGGCAAGAAATCTAAAGTTTGTTGCATATATTCAATGTGGTGTGTTCCAAATTGCAAAAATGCAATAGCCTATCCTCAAACGTAGGATCCTCATTTTGAAGCATGAAAGTGGGTGGTTGCATAGGAGCATTGAAAAGAAAAAAATTCATGTTGAGATCACAAGATAGGGTTTTCCCAAAAGAAGAACTCTTATGTACCAAACATTTAAGAAGACGTAAAAAATCTATTGTGTGATTGCAAAAGCACAAAACATTAGGCAAAATTTGGACTCAAAAAGGCAAAAGCACAAAACATTAGGCAAAATTTGGACTCAAAAAGTTGAATTTTAAGAAATGCCATGTCAGATTTTTAATAAAATTGGGCTGATGGTTAAAGTTTTTCAAATCAAATTAAAATTTGTCAGAGATTGCAGTTTGGGAATCTACTCTTCGAGATCTTTACAATGATATATAGCATGATGGGAAACTTTGCATATTTAAGAAGTTTCCAAATGGCGATTTGCCACATCAATCACTAATTTGGGAACTTCTTGAATATGCAAAATTTCCCATCATGCTCTATATCATTGGAAAGATATCAAAGAGTAGATTCCTAAACTACAATCTCTCATAAATGTTGATTTATTTGAAAAAACTTAACCATCAATCCATTTTTTTAAGAAAAAGGTGACATGGCATTTCTTAAAAGGCACATTTTTTAGTCCAAAAGTTACAATGATTGCTTAACGAGGATGTATTCTCTTAGTCTCCATTGTTCAATTACTAGTTACATACTTTGAGATATATATTTGATTTAGTGTATTACATGTCTAGCATCTTGAAAGCATGTGGCATTACTATAGGACCATAACAAGTTCAAGGTGAGATTTCTAGACACGGGTTTTTAGGAATCGATGTATCAGTATTGCTTTAGTGATTATGTATATCAAAAGCGGTGCACTTAAAAAAAACATGAGCTCTCAAGGAAATTTTTACTCAAGATGTGATTTCTTAGAATGCATTTATTGTAGGATATGCCCAACAAGGTCGAGGTGAGGAAGCACTAAACTATTTTACCATGGTCTCTTCCAAATGTAGCATGGTTGTTCTCAACCAAAGTTATGTGTATTAGTAGCATTGAATTCAATTTTTATTTGCTATATAGGATAAGGCTTTTGTGTGATTCCCATTTTGTATTGGTTTGTGCAGACACTACAGCCTTGGCAAAGGTTGAGGTCCATTATGTTTATTACTATCCACCATCTCCAGATGTTTGTGTTGGTTCATGGATCTCCCACTAGATATGGTTGTGTGGTGGGAGACTGTATTGAAATGGAGTGTGATTTCACTATGGGCAAGAAGAACGATGTCTATGCCGAGATACATAAGTTCTTCTTGTTCATTGTGCCTCTTGCAAATGAATACATAAAGATAGGAAGAAAGGTGCAATGGGTAGTAGACTTTGTTATGCTAGACTTCCTGAGTGGTGAGTGCATGCAAACTAGAGGGGGGATTCCACCATGAAATAGATTGAGTGAGGAGCATGTCAAACATAGAAAAGCAACAAGCCTAGAAGATAGTGGGTGTTTTGTTCTTTTATTTGTTGAGCATTTTACATGCATTATATCTTTTGCTAAGTTTGAAAATGTTGGTGCATGCCAATCATAAATTGTGTGGTATTGTCTTGAAGATCCTTGCCTTACTTGGGTGGAGTACTACATTAGAGTGTAGGATCAGGCGAGTTGTCATGCATGAGATATGCCACATACATTGGAGAGCCCTTTTAACATTGAGGAACCTAGCCAATAAACAATGATTTGTTTGAAATACATTTTGCGATTGAAGCAATGTCTTGTAGATGAATATGTTAAATCAAGTGACCTATTTATGAATACATGGGACCCTAAGACATTGTCATGATCGCTATATGCAATTGCATGCTTCACATTTGTTATTTGGTGAAGTGTTACAGAGGGAGGCCCACCAAGTTTATTATAGATAGTTAGCATCTATTTGAAATACATCATATCATCCCATCAAATGATGTCTAGACACATTATATACCAGATGTGTTGGAGTATGCACAAGCGGAAGCTTAGACAAAGCAAGAGAGAGAAGAGGGAGCAAAGGAGAGAGGACTTGTGGACAAGATCACCTTTTATAATAGCATGAAGCTTTACAATGGTAATAACTAGCAAGTAGTGTTGCAAGGATTGGATTCTACAAGTGAATATGAAGAGATGCCTTAAATAGTGAATATGTGAACTAGCCAATTCCCTTTATAAACAGGCCAACAGCCTCAAGACTTACTACACAACAAGGAGAAAATGGATAAAATACCCAATAAATAGGGTAAGCCTCATAACATTGAGATGCACTATTTCTAACACCCCCTCTATAGCTCATAGTGTGCAAGAGTTTGAAGAAGATAAGTTGATGAAGATGCAACCATGGACCCTCTAGTATTGCAAATACCGAAATCACCTTGGAGAGAGCACCCACCACCAAGATAAGTTGATGAAGATGCAACCATGGACCCTCTAGTATTGCAAATACCGAAATCACCTTGCAGAGAGCACCCACCACCAACCTATTTCCTCGAAGCAAAATTCCACCCCATGAATAGCAAGGAACTTTTCTTGGCAACGAATTCCCATACAAGTGTGTAGTGAACTCCAAGAATAAGATGATGAGCCGCTGGACACATCGCGCTCATAATCCCCAACAATGGACTGTGAACACATCATGTCCTAAAAGCCTTGAACAATGAACTCAGAAGAACAGATCCTTTACTAATAATCTTTGCTACACCAAAGATGACCATGTCCTGCCAGATTTTTAATGCTTGGAACTCCGACTCACGGTTCCCATGCAATAGATAATGGAGCTGCTACCAGCCCCCTCTCCCTCCCACAAGCTTCCTCTAGTTGGAATCACATGGGGGAAACTTCATGTATCCTAGAGAAGTACACCATCTTGGTCCTCCTGAGCTAGAAGCGCCCTGGGAGCCCTAGATGTGTTACTAGTAATATCTGAGTCACTATACTTTATCATATCTTTGCCCTTCTTTTGAGCTGAAGACTTGCCCTTGGTCTTGTCCTTCTTCTTGGACAAACAATCCTTGGACAGATGGCCTCTCTTCCCACATGAGAAGCAACAACTCCAACCTTTCTTTTGAACTGAAGTAAGTGACTGATCAAAAGTGTTAAGAGACACCTTTATCTTACCCTAAGAAATGAGGACAGACTCTTCTTCCAAGAGTAGGGAGCTAAAGTCATCAAAATCAAGTTGAGTGGTTGTGACCTGGCACCGCAAACGCTTGGTGAGGATAAGTGCAACCAACTGAGCAAAGGACAAAGCAGCACCCATTGCCAGTAAATTGGTCATGGATAACTTTGGCCTTCATGAGAAACGACTGCATACCTATAATCCAAAAGTTATCAAGGAGGCCAAGGACACTGAAGAGTCTAGGTAGGGGAGAGCCCTCTTGCGCCCAAAACTGACCAAGGACCATAAGCTTCAAAATCTAAAGAAGGAAGGAATTCCCAGGTGGAGATTACTTCAAAATATGATAGTCTAGTGGCTGGATGGGACTTCTCATTCCAACCCAATGAAGAACCAATATACAAATAAGTAGGTGAGTTCTAACTTTGTTTGAGAAGCATCAAGTTTCATTAGTAGAGGCCAAATCCATGCTAGGGGAATCAATGCCTCTTGAGGGAAACTGAAAGTGCTACCCTTATAGAACCCACCGTACAGAACAAGGAGAAAATAGACTAGGAAGCCAAGAAATAAGTGCACTTGTGACCAGTGGGATACCAGTCTATGGGGATAACCCATCTCTTAATGAATGTCCATCATACCCTAGGTCCTATAAGATTTGGGTGAGAAGAACAAGCAAGAGATGTTTTCTTGGCTCCATGTGAGACAAAAGAGAGTTTTTTAGATTGGCGAGAACTATGTGCAATAGATTTGAGAGAATAGATAGGCAAACCCTAGGCAAGTAAGAGCATAACCTACACACACATGAAGCAAGGCAAGAAGAAGAAAACACCACCAAATAACACGTAGAAGGGCTCTTTGGTAGGCCATTCATAATTTCTAGCTCAAGTGATGTTTTAACATACGTCACACTTTCTAGTGACATTTTAACATCACACTATAGCATGTGTTCACTTTGTGCAAAAATTAGTTCAATTTCCCAAAATATAATTTGCCAATGATGTTAAATGTGACGATTGCTTAGTGACATTAAATGTCATTCAAAATGTCATTTTTCCCTTACATTAATTATGTCTTGACATTTTGAGAAAAAAATTACCAAATTCTTGTGCTTTTTGGTTTCATGGCTGGGTGTGACGTTTGGAAAGTGACATTAAGCATGGTCTTTTCTTCTAGAGTGTACTTGTAAAAAGTATAAATTATTTTCTAAAGACTCTCATAATAAAGAAGTAATTCATTTTTTATATTAACGAAGCCCTTAGAAAATGCCTACCTAAATGGTTTACGATAAATCAAGAAGGGTGAGTGGTAGAAATGTGTATCATTAAACTTCTTTAGGAAGTTCTTATAAAATGATAGACATTGGCATGTGAATATTTAGACATGGCATGCCTAAATATCGTCCAAAAAAATAAAGCATTATGTGGTCTATAATGGAATGATTCCACCCAAATTCAAGTATCAACCATTCAAAGCTTTATGCCTCTAGAAACTCAATGGAAAATTATCATTAGAGGTAAAAGTCTATAGGGTTAGTAGAATCATCTTCCTATGCACTAGTATCTCCTAGAGACAAGCCAAAATATATACCCACCACCATGTCTCCTAAACCTATCATTGAACCATCAAAAGAGAGTCATATTCTTGAGGAAGTAAGCAGAGTTATACAGACACCATTCCATTAGTGGTTAGACCACCAAGAGGAACGAGAACAAGAAGAGGACCATGACCATTTGAGGATAAAAGCCTCATAGAAAGATATCAAGGAAGACGTAGAGGTAGCATTTACCATAAAAACTAAGTTCCATGAAGAGATTAGAAACAATACGATGCTAATCGAAGCCCTAATTCTAGAGACCCTCAAAACATACCTTATCCCACCAAGGAAAGGAGAGCTAACAATGGAGAAAAAACCCTCAAATAAAGCCACAATAGCACAAATCCAAGGCTTTAGTGTAGACCTTGAGCCTAATATCACCTCTAAATATGAGGACAATGAATGTCTTGTTCCTTTCCTGATTCTTGCATACTTCCATGTTTATGTTTGTCATTACTATGGAGGCTTGTGAGTTGCTTGCTTGCATATGCAAGTGCTTAAGTGTGTGTGTGTGTGTGTGTGTGTGCTTGAGGTAAGTTTGCTTGATTCTTTCTTGTGATTAACTAGATGTGGAGGGAGAGAGAGAGAGAGAGAGAGAGAGAGAGAAGAGAGGAATCTTGCTAGCTTCTCCCTCATGAGAGTGATTAGATTACAGAGGTCCAAACATTGTTTTAGTAGAGCTTGAGCGCTTGACCACACTTGAGGTTTCCATTCACACAACAATGCACTTTGACGCTTTAGATGGGTGTACTCCTTAGTGTAGACAATGCTTGTTGTGGAGCAACTATCTAGATTAGAGACAAGCACAAACATGAGCATGCATTTAGCCCATATTGCCTACTGCATTACACACAAGGCTTTGCACTTTCACATGCACATCTTGTATAGATAGGCACTCATAATAGCTAGAACTTGTACATCGATAACCAACCATACATATATATCTTTAGATGGGGCAGCATTGAGGGAAAAATCTTGGTCCATGGTATGACCCAATGCCTGAATCCTCTTTGATTATGCAAGAACCTCTAAAGGTCTTCAAAGAAAATAGCTTCTTGTTGTCTCCATTATACCATTTACCTCTTCTTTGACTACCTTCACCATCGCCAACCTCATCACACCAAGGATGCATTACCCAATGAGGCAAAATCTCTAGTGCCACCATGAGATATGGGAATCCTACCTTATCAAGCCAAAAAAATTTGGACCACCATAGGTCAAATTAAAGTGACACATATCTACAAATTAAATCCATCGGCCCTAAAATCAATGGTCAACATAACTCTATCTTCAACAAGCTACCCCAAAGCATATAGATTTGGTCTCAGTATCGATTATATCTTTGCCATCCACACCTCTTCAATACCAAGAGTATCTTCACCACCCATGCTTAGTGATGCAAGGATGTGATCACCATTAAAAATGGATGCATGTTAACCACTTTGTCACTTAAAATGGATGCATGTTAACCACTTTGTCACTTAAAATGGTTTTACCTACTTGTCCCTACTGTAAGGCAATTTGCCACAATGGAAGCCTATGCTTTGTAAGATGGCATTGGACTTTATGAAGCAGCCTTACCCTATGCTTAATGTGGAATAGGGTAGTCACATAATTCATGTAATACTTTCTTTTTAAGGCTAGAAATAGTGGCTTAAAAAATTTAGTTATGGCTAACCAAGTGTGAGCACTAGCCATTTGTATATAAGTCAATTTCAACACTAGCAAATACACATTCATTCCATTGCAATAGAATACTTGTGAGGTCTCCTACTCCTTCGTGCCATCTTTCAATTAAATCTTGCTTACTTACTAGATAGGTTTGATTATAGGATCTCTCTTGCATGAGCTTCTTCCCTCTATCCACCTGTTTTACAATTTGATCCATATTGTAGGTAGCATTCTTCTCACCTCCATCAAGGCGATTAAAGCTCTCTACCTCCACACCCCATAGCCATGGAATCATTCTGGTGTAACAATGGAGTGAGTATGTGATGGATGGGATAGCACACCCACGAGGGATGTTGCATTTATGGATCTACATAAAAGCACCAAATAACACTTGTTTTCAAAAGTACCAAACAACACTTGAACATGAATGAATGAGGAAGGTGTTAACCCTTATTGGACACCTCTCCAGCATTGACGCCATCCATGGCAACCATCACTTCATTGGGCCATTGGCATTAGAAATGCTAATATTGTATATTTTATGTGTGCAATCGCTACTTGTCTATGAAAGGCACACCACAAGATTAATTATTGAGATTGCATGGTTAGATTAAATGTTTATACAATCCTAGGTGGCCTTGGATAGCCATTGACCTATGTTTTAGTACGGCCAACCAAAGGCGTGAATGCTTAGGGCCAAGATAAGGGCCAATTTATATTCTCACCATTCATTCTCTTATGCATAATCAATAGAGTGCTCTTCTTCTCTTGCTCTCTTGTGTCTTGCTTGCCTATTTCAATTTGAGTTCTTGTGTGCTCATTGCATG
This sequence comes from Cibotium barometz, assembly GCF_041138505.1. Lineage (NCBI taxonomy): Eukaryota > Viridiplantae > Streptophyta > Polypodiopsida > Cyatheales > Cibotiaceae > Cibotium > Cibotium barometz. The sequence goes on along the minus strand of NC_141100.1, from coordinate 6,524,249 downwards.
TGTGTGAGAGAGTGAGTGTGTGAGATTAAGTAAGAGAAGGGTCGAGCTACAGTTGGAGTGCAGAGGCAGTGGCGGTGGAGTGGAGGTCTCGGGTGCTCTTGTGGCAATGCAGCCTACGAGGATCCCACGCACAAGTATTCACGAGGTGAGTACACACCCTGTGCCTGCATTTGTGAGCTAGTTCATGGAACATTGGCTTCTCGATTGAGCTATTTTATGCTCCGAGTGTGGTTGGGCAAAGCTTGGTGTGGTACTATTACTACCAAACCAATGGAAATGTTAGACAATCTTAAGATTAAGGTGTTGAAACATCGAGTGAGGCATACGTTCATTGTGATGGACTTTTCCAAGCAACTTGATTCTTATGAAATGATCTTAGGAAGACCATTTATGTATGAAGCTAAAATGGTCCATGATTGGTCCAAAAACCATGTCTACCTACAATTTGATGACTTAACCCTTAGAGTAGACCCGGTGACTGGTCACATACATCCAGTGGGGTAGTGGTGAAATATTTGACTAAAGATCTAATATTGCCATCCATTTGACCCCTTTGCAATATTGCTATACTTTGCAAAGAAGAGACCAATGTAGGAAAGGACCCACCCTACAAAGATGCTAAAAAACAAGCTATTGAGTATGAAGATGATCTAAAATGGATACATATAATGGCTATAATCGATAGCTGGAGAGCTAGAGGATCTACGTGGGTTACACCTGATGGTGGTGAGGAGCTTCCTAAGGTTGTGCCCTTATGAATGTTTCATGCTCTACCTTCCTGATACCGGGGGGACTGGTTTTAGTGAACTTGAGTCCACATGGTATGACTCGAGCTCAAGCACCTATAAGGTCCCCCAACCTAAAAAGGGAAATTTTAAGATAGTCTACTAAGTCTAACAAATGAAAACTTTCATGCTCGTCAACACCTCGACCATGTAAAGATACAAGGATACGACTAATAAGTAAGACCTAGTTCTATCCCGCAAGGGGAGCGTGGTCTCCTTAATGACTCTTAAAATCAAATCACCCATAGAGTGATTGACCTTAACTTGGGCAACTCTATTCTTGATTCTTAGAAACAATGATTTTTTTCCCATCTACGCGAGGCACAGCCAACCTAATCCTCTAGAGAGTAGGGTTGCTGAGGGACCTACTTACCTAACGTAGAGATTTCAATTAATTTTATCAGAAAGCTACCCGACTAATCGGGTCCACCTATCCATAGGATGGTGCCGTCACTCACGGCATTCCATCCTCCCACTTTCCACCCAACTCATGCGTCAATTTTATTTTCTAATTAGTCCTACCACGTTGTGCAACATATATAAACAAGTTCCTTAATTAGAGACTTTACACAGTGTTCATTAAAACAACCACTTAACAATGATACAACAATACTAGAAAACAAGGGATTTAATTAAAAATAGATACAATGTTCAAATATATCCATATCCAGATTAAGGCTTATTTTATTCCACCGATTATCTAGAATTCGGCCTTCCAGTATCCATAGACTAGGCAATCCCTACAGGACCATACATCTCGACGTTGGTAGCCGGTGAGGACTCAAGCCGCCCTATCACCCTCTCGGGCTCCATCACTTGAGGGATGTCTACGCACTAGGGTAGGCTTATTTATTTTACCACACTATCCTAGGCCCACGGAACTAGGCAGTATTCAGAACACTCACCCAAACCGGCGAGCTCCATCTTCCCGATGGTAGGAGGGATGCCTTGGGCCAACTCCGGGCCTCCCTAACATCATCGCCCGCCTACATAAGCACAAGAACGGGGTAAGCATCAAGGAAGGGAGAAGATGTACCTGTACTTTAACTTAATCAAGATAGCAACACAATTGTTTAACTAAATCATAGGATACAAGAAACCACATTATCTTTTTGAGAAAGCGACAACTTTACAAGAAATTGTTTCAGGGTTGGTGATGAGGTAATGATGTCTTTGAGTTGATCAAAGCTAACTTGATGGATTGGCAACCACACTATTTTGCAATCCTTCTTAAGAAGATTGGTCAAGGATGCAGCTACCAGGGAGTAATCTTTGATGAAAATCTTGTACCATCCTGTGATTCTCAAAAATCCTTGAACTTCGTGGACTAAATTAGGGGGTGGCCATTCCGGTATATCCTTCACCTTGGCGGGATCCACTAAGAGACCATCCTGGGAGACAATGAATCCAAGATACTCAATCTGGTGAGTAAAGAAGCTACATTTACTTTTCTTAGCATAGAGTTTATGTCTACGTAGTAATTGTAGAACTCTACACACATGCTCCTCATACTCTTCCTAAAATGTCATTAAAAAAAACAAGCACAAATTCATCCAAGTAGGGACAAAATATATCTTGCATTCGGCGGTTGAAAGTTATAGGAGCACCGGTTAGGCGGTTGAAAGTTATAGGAGCATCGGTTAGGCGGTTGAAAGTTATAGGAGCACCGATTAACTCGAATGACATTACAATAAACTCATAGTGGCCGTAAACAGGTATTGAAAGCTGTCTTGGGTATATCTATTTCCTTGACTTTGATCTAGTAGTAGCCAAACCTCAAGTCTATTTTTGAGAAAACCTTGGCCCCATGAAGCTTGTCAAGAAGCTCGTCAATGCAAGGGATAGGATACTTGTTCTTGACAGTGACTTGATTTAGCCCCCGATAGTCAATGCAAAGACGAAGAGTGTTGTCCTTCTTCTTTTGGAAAAGAACAAGTGCTCCCTAAGGAGAGTTGCTTGGTCCGTACAAATCCTTACTCAATGATTTGGGAAAGTTGCTCCTTGAGCTCAATGGCTTCAAGGAGAGACATCTTATAGGGTGTTTTGGAGACAGGTAATCCCGGGAGGGACTCATCTGCCAACCCTTCAGGACTCAACCAACTATCGATGTCTACGGCAGTTTATCACCCCTTAGAGCATACCAATCTCAACAAATCCATGCTGTAGACACCTCTATCCAAACATATCTCCCGTCAATAGGCATACTTCCGGAGAGTGCTAAACTTAAAGTAGTATTCTTCTAGGATTAAACTAAGCTACCTAAGGCTAAAGAACTCATTCATCTTGATATATTCATGAGATGGGGGGAGATACTACTCCTTGACAGCCTGTTTGATGTCATCCAAGGTTTGGGAGTGTTTGGTAACTCCCTTATCATGGCACCATTGCTTCCACCAGAGTTTAGCATCCCCAGTGAGGTAAAACTATGTAAGCATGGATTACTTCGCAACTCCAATACCGACAACTAAGAAGTAATCGTCCATTGCTTCAATCCATATTTTGGCATCCTTCTCAATTTTTGAACCTTCCCCCTTAAAGGAGAGAGGTTGCATCTATTTGAGTAGGAGCTTCTTCTCCTGGGTATCTGTGTATAACACATTGGGGAGAGGAGGCTAATCATCCCGGCCATCATCTCACAAGATTAAATTTAGGATCACGAGATTCATACATTACACTATGCTCATGATTTAAAATTAAAACCTTGAAATCACTTTATTTCTCAATTCAAATATTTACAAGTGATAAGATTTGCTGTAAAAGAGAATGAGTAAATGTGAAAGAACCTGTGAAAAGTTGAGAAGAATCTACTGGGAGAGAATAAAGGGTAGCATGAGAAGATTTAGGAAGTGTGGAGATATTCTGGGAAGTGTGGAGATATTTTGGGAGATATTTTGGGAAAAGTGAAGAGGTGGAGAGAATCAGGGAAAAGAGGTGGAGTGAATCAAGAAGAAATCAGTGGGATTTGCTGCTTGATGTAAACTCTATAAATTGAGGCATAGCCCTAATGAGAATTTGCTGGTTTTTGAGTATCCATGCCTATATTAATCTATTTGTCCACAATTACGTCTTAATTATTTAGTAATCACTTTGTTAATGATGTTGATTCTAGTGTTTGATCCACCATAGCTCATCACAATGCTAGACACTGCCCTTGAATCTTGAAATTGGATCAAGAGGTAAGACCCCCTTCACATCACCATGAGTTCAGCACAAGAAATAGCCAAATTTAATGGGGAGCAGTTTTATACATGGTAGACAAAAACCATGTATTTGCTCATGAGGAAAAATTTATGGGGATTAGTTGAAGGGAGAGATGAATGCCCAGAGAGAGGGAAAAATGAGTGGAAGAGCATGAATGAAAAAGCATTGGGACTTATTGCACTCAATTTAAATGATGAAATCATTCATCACATCATAGGGATGCAATGGGCAAAAGATGCATGTGATGAACTCAATAAATTATTTGGTACACAAGCAAAAAATTCAAAGATAAATCTGTTAATGCAATTCTACAAATTGGACATGAAGGAAAGTGAACATTTAATCACACACTTGAACAAATATAAAAGCATTAAGCAACAGCTGGCAGCTATTGGCAAAAAGGTAGAAGATGATGAGGCACTAGTAGTGCTTCTAAAGAGTGTGGACAAAGGTTATTATGAAAACATTGTAGCAACACTAAAGAATGTACCTGAATTGAAGCTACACGAGATAGAAGCAGCTCTACTAGAGCAAGAGAGCAAAGGCAAAGAGAAGAAATGGCTCGACTCAACAGCAGGAGAAGAAAAAGCATTCTTCACCCGAGGAGGATTCTCTCAAGGACGAGGACAAGGAAGAGGCAGAGTAGGAGGAAGGACCTTCACTTGCCACAAATATGGAAAGCCAGGACACATGGCGAGAGACTGCTACAGCAAACCCAGTGGGAGAAGGAACGACATCGGCAAACTTTAAGGAGGCTCCAAAGGAAGTGGAGTCGGATCATCTTTTCTGAGAGAGAGAGAGAGAGAGAGAGAGAGAGAGAGAGAGAGAGAGAGAGAGAGAGAGACTCCACAACCCAATGTAACCTGCCCCAACAAAGTAAAACCACCTCTGAGCCACCGATGATGTAGGCCACGTGGTAGATGTATGTGTGAGCACTTTAGTCAAGGTCGCGGGCACTTATAGTATCCTTGGACACATAAAGAGAGAGAGTGTCAAGGACTATGGAGTTTAGGGACTTGAGGCACTGGTCGCGGGCTATCAAGTAAAAGGGAAACTTGGTATAGGGTCCAGGTGTGCAAGAGAGTATTCACTTGAGGGGAGGTGTTGAAGTATACAAGTGAATAGGGTATGTGCGAGAACAAGCCCTTGGTTAGAGGCTATAAAAGAGAATGAGTAAATGTGAAAGAACCTGTGAAAAGGTGAGAAGAATCTACTGGGAGAGAATAAAGGGTAGCATGAGAAGATTTAGGAAGTGTGGAGATATTCTGGGAAGTGTGGAGATATTCTGGGAAGTGTGGAGATATTCTGGGATATATTTTGGGAAAAGTGAAGAGGTGGAGAGAATCAGGGAAAAGAGGTGGAGTGAATCAAGGAGAAATCAGTGGGATTTGATGCTTGATGTAAACTCTATAAATTGAGGCATAGCCCTAATGAGAATTTGTTGGTTTTTGAGTATCCATGCCTACATTAATCTATTTGCTAATTACCCACTAATTATGTCTTAATTATTTGCTAATCACTTTGTTAATGATGTTGATTCTAGTGTTTGATCCACCATAGCTCATCACAATGCTCTAATTTCAACAGGATATACCAGAGAGATGAGGGAGGGACAACTTTTGAGTATCTACACCATCATATCACAGAATTTGAAATTCAAAGAGCCACAAACTATCTGGAAGATGCATTGGAAGACTAGGAATCTGGAGTAAGCGTCCCGCTCTTCCTACAATCATTCAATCACCAATTCAAATTATACTAGTAAGGTATTTTTTTCAATCAGCATTTATTTTAGTGAAAACATACATTCCAAAACAACCTTAAATAACAAATCTTAGGAACTAAGATCTGCTTTGATACCAATTATAAGGTGCCCCAACCTAAAAAGGGAAACTTTAAGATAGTCTACTAAGTCTAACAAAAGAAAAGTTTCCTACTTGTTGACATCTTGACCGTGTAAAGATGCGAGGATACAACTAATAGGTAAGGCCTAGTTCTATCCCGCAAGGGGAGCGTGGTCTCCTAAATGACTCTTAAAATCAAATCACCCATAGAGAGTGATTGACCTTAACTTGGGCAACCTCTATTCTTGATTCCTAGAAACAATGCTTTTTTTCCCATCTACGCGAGGCACAGTCGGTTGACCTAATCCTCTAGAGTAGGGTTGCCCAAGGACCTATTTACCTAACGTAGAGTTTTCAATTAATTTTGTTAGAAAACTACTCGACTAATCGAGTCCAGCCACCCATAGGATGGTGCCGTCAAGGCATTCCATCCTCCCAATTTCTACCCAACTCACGCATCAATTTTGTTTTCTAATTAGTCCTACCACGTTGTGCGACATATATAAACAAGTTCCTTAATTAGAGACCTTACACAGTGTTCATTAAAACAGCCACTTAACAATGATACAACAATACTAGAAAACAAGAGATTTAATTAAAAATAGATACAACGTTCAAATATATCCATAGCTACATCAACTCTTATTTTATTCCCTAGAATTCGGCCTTTGTGTCTCCATAGACTAGGCAATCCCTACAAGACCATATACCTCATCATTGTTGACAGCCACCAGCAAGGACTCAAGTCGGCCTGTCGCTCTCTCAGGATCTGTCGCTTAATCCTCTCTATCCTTGGAGGTATGTCTACACGCTAGGGTAGACTTATTTACCACACTAGCTTGGGCCCACAGAACTAGGCAGCATTCATAACACTCACCCAAACAACCGGTGAGGTCCAACTTCCCAATGGTAGGAGGGTTACCTCGTGCCTCACTAACATTGCCACCCGGCTACACAAGCACAAGAACAAGGTTAGCATCAAGGCAGGGAGAAGATGTACATGTACTTTAACTTAATCAAGATAGCAACACAATTGTTTAACTAAATCATAGGATACAATAAACCACATTATCTTTTCGAGAAAATGATAACTTTATAAGAAATTTGGTAAATTTGAAACAAGGAAAAGTAGCACCCTCTTTCTTTCTTAATTAATGCTAATCGTTAAAGATCAATCAAAATACCTCTTATTAAACGATTATCAAGAAAACTTAGCCATTTTCTCCATGTGGGACTCCCACGAGAAGAGCTATGGCCACATGTCGAGGTATTCCCTCTAAGGTCGTTGTCATCATGCATGCTTCTCGAGGTAGTATTTTGGCATCTTTGAGGAGGAGCCATACTATCCATGTTCTCATAGCTCACGTCACCACCGTGAACTAAATGATTCAGTCAAATTGTAATTCGGAGTTTGTTTGCTCACTTTATGAGCATAAAACTCACTGGTGGAAGCCACCTCTAAGAGCCAAAGTGTGCTTACTTAAGTCTCCGCAAAATGGGGGGGAGTAGAGTGTCCTTAAGCTGGGGGAAAGGCTAGAAATTGAACCAGAGGGGGGAGAAGGAGAGTTCCACTGTATGTCTATTCACACACAGGCGAGGGAGGGTGGTGGGGGGACACCCCCTCCACAAGACAAGGGTTGGATAATGGAAGAAATTCTGAAAAGGGCTAGTTGGGAGATGGGTTGTAGAGGGCTGTCGGGTACGGACCATCGAGTACAGCCTTCCCTCTCAGAGTGTCAGGTGTGGTGTCGGCCATGGAGGGGTACTAGTGGTTTATATAGGGGCTGGTATGGGTACACATGCAGGAAAAGAGAGAGCAAAACGGGGTACAAAGGATGGTGTACGATGAAAGTACACTGGTCTGTAGCTGCATGAGTCTAGGGAATGGGTTGGTGACTGTACGCAGGCCAAAGGTGGGGTACGCATGTACCTTCCGGGACAGTGGTCGCATGGGTATCCACGTTACAGGGGCCAATGGACTATACGCTAGGGCGACCAGCCTTTCGCCCCTAGGCGGCCGTTGTATGGGTGCTCGAGTATGTGTATGGCATCTATTTGGGGTAGGACCCCTTTTTTAGGGCGTTAGCCTCAAAATGCATGCCGACGTGCCTAGGGACTGCAAAATTGTTTTTGGTGAAATTGTTCAGGGTGTTTCCTTGGTCATAGGGATGCAGTCCGTTCATCAATCGAACACCCGAGCATGCATTTATTAAGGTCGAAAGTTTATCGTACTTTAACTAAAAAAATTACATAGAGGCTTATTCCGATGTCCATTTTTTTGAATGCTGAAAATTCTTATATTACAGTAAAATCACGCGTAGATTCCAAATTTGGACTCCAAATTTTAAGATCCCAAGTGGAAATAGCTCAGTTATTAAAATTGATGATTTTTACACTATAAAAAAGACCATAAAATCATCTATTAAATGGACATATATCATTATATGTTACATACAACCAATAGTGGTGTTGAGGAGTTTGCAACAGAGACTGAAAGTGACACCAACTCCTCAGTCTCACCATAAGAAAAACAGAGCTGCCAACATCAAAAGAAAATACAGGGAGTAGCTCCGAATCTAATACAAATTCCCAATCTAAAGAAAGGGATGAAGTTCTTTAAAACACCAAGGAGCATCTCTGAAGATGGCCGAGGCATAAACGTTGTGCAACGAATCATCATAGAAGGCTACAAGAGAGAATAAATACTACCCACCAATGGCTCCAGTACATGGGTGCAGTAGACTTAACATCGAAAGTTTATAGATAATTAGGGAAAGGAGTTACAAAAGGTCAAGTATTATAGGCCACCCCCAATTGATATAGCTAAGGTGAAAGTCTCTGATGAACCAAAATCAAGTTGTTCAACTAGGAGGAAAAAAAATCATGAACTCGCACAGAAGGAACAAGAGGCTAAGGCTATAGTTGAAGCAGTTGAGGAAGGAAAGGAAAATGAGCTTGATTTGGGTCCATCACCTAAGCATTACAAGTCATACATCATAGGGGAACGCAAGTTAGTATTTGATAATGCAAAACATAACCCCACAAGTGAGAGTGGAGAAGTCTATTTCAGGCCTGCAGAGGTTAAGGAAGTAGACTTGGCTGAACTAGGAGAAAATCCTAATCCTGTCTACATAGCCAAGGGCTTAAATAAGGCCGTGGAGGCTGAACTTGTAGCTCTCCTCAAGGAGAATAGGGACTGCTTTACATGGACTTATCATGACATGAAGGGAGTTCCTACTAGTGTTGTACAACACACCATCCCAATGGTACCTAAATGTGAGACCAGTCCACAGCAAAACGACCCTATCCAATGAATCCTAAATATGCCAAAATTGTGAAGGAAGAAATTTACAAGCTTATTGAATGTAGAATCATTTATAAGATCGAACACTCAGAGAGTAGGTTTCACCTATTATGGTTGTGCCTAAGAAAAATGGAAAGCTTAGAGTGTGTGTAGATCTCAAGAAGGTTAATGCTACCACCCGTAGGGATCACTACCAGTGGCCTTATTCTAAACATGTGCTAGAGCGAGTTGCAGGCAAGGAAGCTTATAGCTTTTTAGATGGATACTTAAGCTATAATTACATTTCCATTGCACTTGAGGACCAAGCTAAAAGAACATTTACAGAAGGTGGGGTGGTGTATGCTTATCGTGTTATGCTGTTTGGCCTAACTAGCCCACCAGCCCCACATTCCAAAAGGCTGATGATGAACACTTCCTTTAAGGACTTTTAAGAGAGTTTATTGAAGCTTTCTTAGATGACTTATGCTTTCATTCATCCTAGAAAGATCATCTAGGAGGCTTAAGAAAGATCTTTGAAAGGTGTAGGGTTTATCACATATCATTAAACCCTTTCAAATGCCAATTTTGGGTCAAGCATGGAGTGATCTTGGGACATATAGTGTCCAAAAATGGTATTTCTACAACTGAGGGCAAAATTCAAAGTCATTTTGGACTTACCACCACCCACAAACAAACTACAAAGGGGTTCAAAGATTTATGGGTCATGTTGGCTACTATCGACAATTCATATTATTCTATGCCGAGATAGCTAGACCTTTGTGCAAGCTTCTCATTATATTTGAGTGGAAAGAAGAATGCCAACAAGACTATGACAAGTTGAACCAAGCTTGGCTAGCGCTCCCATACTATGAGTGCCAAATTGGGATGTTATCTTCCATGTGCATGTTGATGCTTCTAACTTTGCAATCGAATGTGTCCTAGAGCCCACAGACAAGGGATTATAAATTGGACTACCCTATTAGTTATCCAATCCATCAATTGAATGAGGCTAAAACTAATTATATCACCATAGAGCATGAGGGTTTAGAAATGGTATATGTTGTTAAGAAATTTAGGCATTACCTTCTTGCTAATAAATTTATTTTTTATGTTGATCTCATCAAGCCCTTTCGTACCTTATTAACAAACCATGCTCCATGGAGAGAATCACAAGGTGGTTATTGATTATTCTTATTAAAAAAATCACTTCAGTTGTGAGGCCTAGCAAAAATATGTCATAGAGGATCATCTATCATGCGTACCTAATGGTGAAGCACCAATCGGAGTTGATAACAAGTTACCAGATGATACACTATTCAAGGTTTAGGCTATTCCAGAGTGGAGTGAGAAAATCATTAACTTTTTAGATAATGGTTTTCTTGAAGGAAAGGAATCGAGAAAAGATTTAGCAAGAAAGTTACTAAAAGAGAGTGTGCCTTACCAGCTTATTGCCATAACTCTTTATAGAAGAGGTAAGATGATAATATCTCATTATCATGGAACAAGCACACCTGGGGGTAGCAAGTGGACATTTTGCGATAAATTATAGCCAGGAAAATACTCCACTCGGGGTACTGGTGGCCAACTCTTTTTAAGGACTATGCACTATTTGTAAAAGGTTGTGAGGAGTGACAACACTGTGCCAAGCCACAAAAGAAGGACATGATGTCATTGCATCCTATCAGAGTCCACTAGCCTTTTAAAAAATGGGGCTTAGATTTTATTGGCCCTATTAGTCCTACTAACGCTTCATCATTGTTGCCATAGATTATGTAAAATGGGCTGAAGCAAAAGTTTCACGAAAAGCAGATGCCATGGCAACTACTAAGTTTCTCTATGAGAACATTATTACCTGCTTTAGATGTCCATTTAAGTTATTGAGTGATCAAGGTAAGCATTTTATCAACGATGTTATCAAAAATCTCACTAACACATTCATGATCACACACCATAAGTCACCGCCATATTACCCTCACAGGAAAATACCCAAGCAGAGAGCACCAACAAGGTTCTTATTTTGATATTAACAAAGACTATTGAGGCTCAACGCACTAGCTGGGAGTCTAAGCTCACATAAGTGTTATTGCACATCATACAAAGTTGCAATTGGTTATATACCATTTAAGATGGTGTATGGACTTAAGGCAGTAATGCCTTGTTCATGATCCCTAGCTTAAGGGTAGCTGTAAATGAAAAGCTTGATGGTAATGAATTGTCTAACCAATTGTTTATTTTAAAACAACTTATAAAGGAAAAACAAATTGTAGTGGAAAACATGCTGATAAAAAAGGACTGAAGAAAGAAGTGGTTTGACCAAAATCTCAAGGAGAAGGAAATCAAGGTAAGAGATCTTGTACTTACGTATGGGGTCTGTAGTGAAAAGAAAAAGCTTGAATATACCGGAAAGGGCCCATTTAGGGTTTGTAAAGTTACTCCACATTGTACTATATGTGTTGAGACTCTTGACAGAGTGGAAACTGTTGGTTTCCTTAATGGTAGTAAGTTTAAAAAATACTACGGAGCCCTTACCGAAGGATCCTTACGTACTTCTCATCATGACAAGAAAGCTGCCATGGAAAGGGCCACTCAAAAGAAGATCCAAGCCCAATAGGAGGCAAGGGAAAGATGGGCAAAACTTCAACAACATTAGGAAGCAAACCTTTGATCTACTGCACAAGCTTATGTTGGAGAGGTAATTAACAACATGGAGGATCATATCCCAGCTCTCTAAACACCCATTGAATTGCCTAGCCCCTATGGTAAAGTGTTATATAATGCTATGCTTGACATGAGTTCTAGTCACAATGTACTCTCCTTTTCTACATGGAATCACTTGGGTAAACCTCAACTTGAAAAGTCAAACATAAGAATAGAGGGTATAAGTGCCAAAAAATATGCTTAGTGACACTGAGTCTAACCCAACGCATGAGTTACGGCTATCTACTGACGATCTGTTGCACTAATTTTTGAAGATTTTTTAAGGTTCACAGGAAGCACAAGGGAAGTTCTCAACATGCCAAGTATAATTTGCAAGATTGACTTCCAACCATTCAACTAACCAGGTGTATTCTAAACCCATGCTCAACTAATGCTATTATTTTAAACTTCAATCTTCTTTATAATTCTCAATTTAATGTTTGTCCTAGTGCTTTCTTGCATTGTTCTATGATTAGTCTATCTCTTTTCTTCAAGCCCACCCTCGATTTCTTCCAGAAGGTAGTGTAGCTCGCTTCCTTCATCCTCCCACGCTGTTTTCTTTTTCATTTGTGGACCTGCTTTTATCCACTTAGTCACCATGCGTCTTTTGCCACGAGATCTTCCACACACTATCATATGTAAATTTTATTCACCTATATGTTGTGTTTGGTTTGGGCTTAGGATTTCCCTCACATATAGCCCACCCCCCTAGGTGAAACACTTTCAAGTGGTGTTTCACTGCATCCTTTGTGTTTCAAGTTCTTTTCTTCTTCTAACCATTCTATATAACTCAACTGACAGCAACAACAATATCATTCAGTACTTCAATATCCTCCTATGTCAAAAGGGTACAACACCCTTTTCCATAGCCATCCAACTAAATTGAACCAACCCCCTGGATCAAACACCTGCACAGACACCCCCTTAGCCTTGCCTCTATCAAATGGTTGCACCATATATGTAAACTTACTATCCAGCCTTCTCCCTTCCTCTTCACTCTTGTTAATTCTGAGCTCACACATCTCAAAAGACTTTGCGACTCTTTGTTCCTCCATCAAACCTTCATTCCATCTCCCCAATACATCTTCATCATCACAAAAAAACGTCCCGGCCACATCTTGAACACTGTCATCCAAGCAACCCAAATCAGCAATCTATTGCATCTCCTGGTCAGCATTCTCAGCTTCCTCATCCCACAACCTACTAACAGCATTCAAAAGCCCATCATCATCAACACACATTCTAGTATCCACATCAGCATCAACCTGCTCACTAGCATCTAGATCCACGGATTCTTGTCTTTCTTCAAAAAGTCAGGAGGTACCCGATTCTCTCCCAAGCTCTTGAGCATCCTCCTCCAAGTAGCTTCAAATCTATCCACAAAACATGACATCTCTTCATCCTCTCCTTGGTTCAACTTACCCAAATCTTTCCACAAGTCCTTCCGACTATCAGCTTTCCATATTTCCTCTTGAGGCCTTCTCTCAACCCATCCCAGCTTCCTTTGTCAACATCCATGGCTTCATATTCAAACCACTCCCTGGCTGCATCCTCTAGCAACAAATATGTCATCTTCAACTTATAAGCATCATTATCCCTATTTATTCCTCAAAGCCACCATCTTAATCCCTCTCAGAACTGAGTGACATCCTCACCTTTCTGACCTCTGAATACATCATATCCAAAGCCAGCCATTGGTCCCAACAATTCCGCTCCACCCGCCGCCACTGACCCAATCCCTTGGGGGGTGCACTACTAGAAAACTCTAGGTATCACGTGCGTTCAAGAGGTATTTAAAAAATCCCTTAGCTAAAATTTCCCCCCAATAAAACAACCCCTCTTTACTTATGAACTAACGGATTTTTTTCTAAAGTTGAATTAAAAAACCCCTCCTGTTAATGTAATCCTATTAATTTTTCTCAATGTATCTAGTTAAAAAACCCCTCCTGTTGAACTCACGTGGTACACTAACATTTTTTGAGGTGAACCCCCCGAGACAAAGCCTTTAACAAGAACCTTCTGATCACCAAAGCATGTGTGGTGGCTAGGTGATGGCCTTTATAAAAACACTGACAGGCACATAAGAAGAAAACATAAAGGGATTAGAACTGGGGAACACCAAAATCCTAGCTCCAAGGGCACCAACCAACTCTGCTGCTGTCCTTAGGCCTCTAGCTGACACCTTCAACTGTCCTCCCAGGTCAGCACTAACCTCCAAAAGCTTGATCTTTGCTTCTTATCCCTCAGCTGACCTCAACTGACATCTAGCTGACCTCAACTGACATCTAGCTGACCTCAATTGACATCTAGCTGACCTCAGCTGACATCTAGCTGACCTCAACTGACATCTAGCTGACCAAAAACCTCCAAAAGCTTGATCTTTGCTTCTTATCCCTCAACTGACATAGCTGACCAAAAACCTCTCCAGCTAACACATAGCTGACCAAAAACCTCTCCAGCTAACACACAACTGATTGAACTTAGCATAAAACTACTTCCAAATGTTGATGCCAACTCCAATTCTAAAAGAGTCATCCAAGTTCCTCTATCATCCTCCAGCATCAATTGACCCCATGCTTACAACTCTAGGGCCTCACTGAACACTTTTCTGACCTCCAACTGACACCCTCCTGACCGGATTGTTGGCTGAAAACCCGACTCAGCAGTCTGTCTCACAGAACCGATTGATTCAATTGACTCAACTAAATGAGATTCTTCCTCCCACGAGTCCTCTGACTCTCTCAGACCCTTAGGCTACTTTGATCTCCATGAGATATTTGTTGTGATTGCACACAACTGACTTCAATCTGACTATGCTCTCAGAGCTTGCACAACTAACTCGACTGACTCACATTTCCTCTCCTCTGTTTACTTGCACAAAAAACAAGTCAAAAACATATACATATTTCTTGCTTCTGCTTAAAGAAACCAAGTAAGGTTCCACCCATGTGACTGCAAGTCTTTGAATCGCCCACAAGTGCATGCATTAAATCCAAAATGGATCGATTTATACGAGCTTCCAAGAGCGTGTATTTGATATATTGCCATAGCCACTCCACCAAATTTGTTGTGTCAACATTTCCATTGTTGAAAAGGCATCCAAACTTTGGCCATTGTTTTCTCCACATACAATTTTGTCCACACCAACCATTTGTAACATAACGGATGACAATGTTTTGGATTGAATACTTCTGTAGAAGTAGTTGATACCTTCCCTCAAAATCATCCTCCGTATTGAAGTATATATATCATCTCTCATCTCCTTTGAAACCTAAATTTACAAACAATGTTTATATATATCACAAAGCTATCAATATATGTAAAATAAGTTTGACTATAAAATAGATTAGTTTTACCTATGGAAGAAGATTCCCAACCCAAAGCCTTCTTAGTATGTAACCAACATAGCAAGGCGTGACATGCAATCTAAATCAGAGTTCCATTCTCTTGAAATTCCCAACAATATGGATCTTCATTCACCACCTTGAGTATAGCCTTTAATTCTTGTCAATAACAAGTACGATAGGACGAACATGACCCATTCTAGAGAGAACAATCTGCAAAGTGCTACCTATTTCCCATGAGTTGTTTTTAGAGAAACATAAAGCCATTTCTAACATCCAATCATCTTTCAAAACCAAGATGAATGGCCTATCTTTGGCATACTTTGCACTTGGATTAAAGGGTTGGCAATACAACACCTACATAACAATAATGTGTGATATACCAAGATGCAACACATATGGTAGAGATCTCCAAAGTACTGTGAAGTTTTTTTATTGTTGTTTCAATGCTAAAGCCTCCATGTACATTGACTCCCAATCATCTTTAGAAACCTTACCTGCATCATGTTGGTACACACAAATAATTACTATTTATGATCTAATAATATTTACTCATAAACAAACGATCATTCTTAATTATCTAATCATATTTAGTCATGAACAAAGAGCAAGAAAGTACCTTCAGTGCGAATTCGATATGATAATGAAGAAACCTCTTTAGGAATCATGAAGAACCTGTAGATAGCGCAGTCAAGAGTAGATGCTCTCTCCATATGATATCGTTCTTTAGATAAGAACATTTTTGCAACATGGTGAGAGCTTCCCACATCAAACAAATCTTCTGTGCAACATTCTATAACAAATGGGTGAACTAGCAAGTGATATAAGTCACTTCTTGTGCTTGGTTCATGTCTTGTATGGATTAGATTAATGAAAATACACACTTCATCCTTGCCGTCAATGTATTCCACTTGCACTTTGAAAGTGCATCCACATTTCTTTGATGTACGTAACCTCTTTATTTTTCCACTTCGTTTAGCTCCACCTCCTCTATGACACATATAGTCAACCATAGCCTTGGATGGGTGGTGCCTCTTTGATGAACGCACCATGACTAGTCTCACCATATGCTCTATCATTATATTCTTCAATTGCATGTCCACATCAACCCTATTTGTATATGTATAGCATATGATGGCTCCTTGTTTAGATCCCATTTGTGATGCCTAATTAAAGGGAGTTGTTGACCTTACTACGATTGCATGTACATGTATTAATAAACTCCTTGATGTGTAAGATGAGGGTATTCCATGCCTTGTGATGTCAGTGCACCATGTTGACTTGATCGCTTCAAGCGTGGCATTTGCACTTTTGTATTTTCTTATGCCTTTGACACAGTGCATAGCTTTCACAATGCTTTCCCACTCCTCAATACATGCAATCTTTAACTTAAATGGCCCCTTCAAACAAATACAAAGAGAACCATCCTCTCTCTCTCCCAAGCAAAGCTCATCTTTCATTTTTCCCCACTTCTTCAAATTAAGCATTCCTCTATCATCATAACTTTTTAGCATTTCCAAGCTTATGGGGACACATCATCTTGTAGTACTCTTATCATTAAGTTATATAGCTCCTCACTAAAAGAGAAATATATACGGGATAAATGCTCATTTGGATTGCATAAACCCTTGCAATTTTTTGAGACTTCCGTTGTAGTGTCATGGTTGTTACCACTTTGACATTGGTCTTCAATGTTTAGATCATCACTACTTGCATCATCAATATCCTTATCTCCAACTAGCCAATCCATCGATGTGGTAATTTAAGACTACATTATCAACACATACACAATCAAATTGATTAATATGCTAAACTATAAAATGTTTAAATATAATGCACATCACATTGGAGATAAAATCACGTCAAAACAAAGAATTTCATTATCAAATTGATCAATATGCTAAACTGTAATTGTTTAAAGATAATGTATAAGAATATGGCATAGCAGAAAGAGATAGCAAGACAAAGCACAATAGACAATGCAATAGATACACAATGGAGAGAATCTAAAATTCTGATTATACCAAAGAGGTACAAGTGATGGTGCTGTCCACCCGTGCGCTCTCAAGTAGACCTTAGATGGAAATCTAGACAGACTCTAGATGGAGTATGTACGAGGTGTATAAGGGGGTGGATACTCACAAGCATTGGATACCTTAGCTCATGGCAACCATGTCCATATATCATGTCCATATATAGTACTGTAAGCGGTGTGGTAGACGCGTATACAACAAGGGTAGTTACACTGCATAGACACGGTCACCGCCCACGTATCAAGAACACGGCCCACCGACCATCGCCCACTAATGATGGACCTAGTATTTGAGGGAATATTCCTCATACCATTGCCTCAGGGGATCCCACCCTCGAACCCCCGCCAAGGGGGCTGCTAGCCCCCTGGGATCTAGTATTCGAGGGAATATTCCTCATACCGTTGCCTCAAGGGATCCCGCCCTCGAACCCCCGCCAGCAGGGGGGCTGCTAGTCCCCTGGGATCTCCCAGCCGAGGCGATGCCCCGAACCTCAGCTACGCTCGTACCCCTGACCATCTCCTAACCATCATCAATGGTCATAATAATGACCCCATCGGCGTCTAAGCCGAGCACTAAAGACATATACACCATGGCTACTCCTCATAAACAGGGGCCTAACAAATGTGCATTATACATCAAAGTGAGATACATGCTGAGAGGTGGGCATTGAGAGTGTATACTAACACCCCCCCTCAATGTCCACCCGAAGAACTAAGGTTTTGGCCCAACGCCAAGTCGATGAAGATGCCGAGTGAGTTGGTCCTTCCTAAGAGCCTTGGTGAAGATGTCGGCGCAGTTTTGCTCTGTAGAGCAATACTCCAGCTCCACTATCTCATCCTCTATCTATCAGGTCCCACACATAATGATACTGAATCTCAATGTGCTTCGTGCAAGCGTGAAACACAGGGTTCTTGGAGATAGCCATGAAACTCCGATTGTCGCACCTCAAGACTGTAGCCTCCCTAATCTGAACTCCCATGTCAACCAAGATTCTCCTCAGCCATACTACCTCACATGCATCGACGCAAGTTGCCTTATACTCAGCCTCTATGGAAGAAAGTGCCACTGTAGGTTACTTTTTGCTGATCCAAGAGGACCAAGCAAAAAACAATATCCATACTACCTCACATGCATCAACGTAAGTTGCCTTATACTCAGCCTCTATGGAAGAAAGTGCCACTGTAGGTTACTTTTTGCTGATCCAAGAGCACCGGGACCAAGTGAAAAACAATATCCAGAAACTGATTTCCTAGAATCACAATCTCCTGCCCAATCTGAGTCATAATAACCTGTCAGAGTGTCACCCATGCTGTAAGTGATGCCATACTGAAGAGTACCTCTAATGTACCTAAGTACCCTCATCCCTTCCTTCCAATGACTCTCTCGTGGCTTGTTGGAAAACCTGCTCACAACACACCAACTGTGAAGCTGATATCAGGTCTAATGTTAGCATGACCTTGGGGCCTGTTTCAGCCCATACAATGCCTTCTTCAGCCTACAAACTTTGTTTTCTGATCTGGGCATCTCAAAACCTGGTGGGTGGCTGAGCTACATATACCTCCTCCTTGAGATGGCCATTCAAAAATGCTGATTTGACATCCATGTGAAAGACTAGCCACTTTTTGTGAGCAGCCAAGGCAAGTACGGCCTTGATAGTTGTCATACGAGCTGTGGGAGCAAAGGTTTCATCAAAGTTGAAACCATCTACCTGTGCAAATCCCTATCAACCAACCTAGCTTTGTATTTTTCAAGTGAGCCATCAGCCTTATACTACTTAGCTTTCCAAACCCATTTGGTACCAATTACCTTTGTGTTTGGTGGTCGATCAATTAGCTCCCACGTGTTGTTCTTTATTATGCTATCATAGTCAGATTGTATCACGGCTTTCCACTTTGGATTTGCTAAGGATTCATCCAAGGTGGCTGGCTCCTTCGCTGTTCCCATTATCTTAGCCATCAAGGCCATATTGACAATGGGATCAGATGCTCTTCTCTGCTCCTCTATTCTCCTTGATCTGCGTGGTCCATCTGCTGCTGCAGAAGATTTTGGCTTCTCGGGTACTGGATTACGCTCATCAAAGAGCTGTTGTGCCCACTTTGGAAGTGGCTTTCCTTGTGGTGCAACAGCAGGCTGTTGTGATTTGTGAGAGTCTTCATCCTCTAAAAACTCCTCCTTGAGAGGAAATCTAACTGGTGGGTTGGGCTCATGGTGGACTATTTCTCTGGCTGATGATAGAGTGGATGGACCTCC
The DNA here is from genome assembly GCF_041138505.1 of Cibotium barometz. NCBI lineage: Eukaryota > Viridiplantae > Streptophyta > Polypodiopsida > Cyatheales > Cibotiaceae > Cibotium > Cibotium barometz. Next base: position 6,504,812 of record NC_141100.1, on the reverse strand, counting down.
TTCCTCCACTGAGTGTGGCTGTTCTACAAATACCACATCTCGACTGGCCACAATCTTCTTTACCTCTGTATCATAGATCCGATATGCCTTTGACTCTTGACTATATCCAAGAAAGATACACTTCTTGCTTTTGGCATCTAGCTTGGTCTTGGATGCATCTGGAATATGCACATAACATTCACAGCCAAATGTTATGAAATGAGAAACTGAAGGTTTCTTACCAGAGTAGGCCTCTTGAGGTGTAACATCCTTGAGTGCCTTTGTGTAGCTCTGATTGAGGACATTAACTGTTGTGTTGACTGCTTCAGCTCAAAATGTATTGGGCAAACCCTTTGCCTTCAACATGCATCGAGACATCTCCATGATAGTTCGATTGCAACATTCTACAACACCATTTTGCTGAGGTGTGTAAGTAGTGGTGAGTTGGCACTTGATGCCATTCCCCTTGCAGTAGCTATCGAATTCTCTTGAAAGGAATTCTCCTCCTTGATCTGTACGAAACTTCTTCACCTTCTTTCCTGTCTCATTTTCCACAAGCTTATGCCACTGTTTGAACTTGCCAAAAGCTTAGCCTTATCTTGAAGGAAATAAACCCACATCTTCCTACTGTAATCGTCGACTAACAGCATAAAGTAAGAAGATCCCCCTAATGCAGTAGTAGACATTTTACTACATATGTACCAACTCTAGAGGAGTCTTTGCCCGATTGCTGCTTTCCTGTGGAAACGTCTTGCGTTGTTGCTTGCCCATGGTACAAGCTTCACATGGTTCCTGCAATTCTGAAAATGCAGGCAAATTAGCTACCATACCCTTTTTCTGCATCTCCTTTAGCATGGCAAATCCAATGTACAAATCGCTCGTGCCAAAGCTTTCTTGTGCTCTTCTCTGTAGACATTGTAAGGGCACTCAATTCGTAGAGATTGTTGCGCCTTACTCCTTTGCCGATTACCTTGCCAACAACATCTAGAATTTCTACTTCAGTTTTCTTGAAGCGTACTTCAAGCCCATGATTTGTCATCGGAGCAATTGATAATAGATTTCTCTTTATCTGGGGTACATAGAGCACATTTGACAGCTTCTTCTCTTCACCTGTAGTTGCCACAAAAGATATGGTTCCATACCCTTCGGTTGGACATTTAGCATTATTCCCAACAACAACACTGCTGGGTTCCTATAAAGGCTTCCAGGAACTATACCAGCCCTTCTTACTTGTCATGTGTCGGGATGTGTCGGGATGCTCCACTATCCAAAATCCATGAATCATCAACTGGAGCTTGAGCAGATGAACAAACCTCTTCAATGTGGCGGCCCAAAGTTCAAGCTCGGTCTTGACATTGTCGATTGCCTGCTTTCCCTTCCATGAAGACCTCAAGGTGCCGTTCTTCTCATCAGCCTACTTCTTTCTACAGTCTTTGATAGCATGACCCTTCTTGTCATAGTAATAACAGCTCCCTTGAAATTCTTCTTCTTTGGCTTCTTCTTCTTCTAATTAGAAGATGTCGTGCCTTTGCCTTTAGCATTGGCTGAAAATGAAGCATCACTACCAGCATGGGTCTTCAGCCACATCTCCTCCTCAAGAAGCATACCACTAAATTCTTTAAAGGATAAAGATGGTACTCTAACCTGAGTGTTTAGTGATGTAGCTAAGCTATCGTACTTCTGTGGAAGAATTCGGATGCACCCACCTCCGGGCCAACTCCTCTCACTAGTGTGTGTAATCCCTACAACAGCCATTTGATCTCACAGATTTTTGATTCACGAGATAAATGCTTCAGTAGCTTCTCCTTCAACAAACTTTTCAACAGTAAGCTGATTCTCCACGTTCAAAATCTTGGTCTGATTACGAGTCTTATACTGATTTCTCAGTATGATCCAAGCCTCTGTAGCCTTGGTAGTATGTTGAATCAGAGTGAGAACAGAATCACTTATGCTGATGATGATGGCACAAAGTGCGTTAGCATTGCACCTTCTCCATGCTTGAAGAAGTGTAGCATCTGGCGAAAGCATGTTTGTAGGGTTGTTGGGGTTAGGACTTCCCACTGGTTCTGCATCCATTCCTAAAACAGTGCTTAGGAGCTCATAAGAGTCTAGAATAGCATTGATCATGAATTTCCAAAGAGTATAGTTCGTCCCATCAAGCTTGCCTTCCGTGAAGGCAAGTGGACGAATACGCAAGACTGGTGCAATAGCAGCAGCAGAGATAGAAGCCATCACTCCTAAAGAGAATGTGGGGGAGAGGGAGAGCTTCAAACCCTAGCAAGCACACACACACACACACACACACAAGAGAGAGCAAGACATAAGAGAGAGATGGATAGCTGAATTTTCTTCTATCTTCTTCTTCTCTACTCAACCAACATAACATAAAGATAAGAGTACACACTATATGGGTTAGTACTCAACTACTACAACATACAAGGTTTGGTCCATAATGTGAACCCGACTAAATGAGTTGGCGCTATAACTATGCCAGTCTCTAGTAATCCAAAATGGCCTATCACACAGCCTGTCATCCCACTGGCCACATATCATTCATAATCTCACCAACCATGCCAGTGGTGTAGATGTGGAAGCTATCACCTAGGCGGGTCATCAATGTCCGCCATAGCACTAGTTGAGCTCGATATCTCAATACTCCCCCTCGAGCTCAACTCCACACACTGCACTCCAAGTAAGCTCCTAAACCTGTGGAGCTTCTCTGTGCCTAATTCCTTCGTGAAGATGTCAGCCACCACCTGATCCTCTATGCTGACATATACCAGATCTACATCTCCTCCTGCTAGAACCTTCTCCCTCATACTCACAAAGTGATAATGCACCTCAATGTGCTTCGTTCTTCTAGCATGATATACTAGGTTATTGGCCAACGGTATGCTGCTTATGTTGTCACAATATATGACAACTACCCTATCCACGGGCTCTCCCATGTCACCAAGTAGCTTCTAAAACCAAGCTACCTCACAAGCTGCCATAGCAGCATCCCTGTATTCTCTTTACTCGACAAGGTAACTGTTGGCTGCTTTTTACTGCTCCAACTCACAGCAGCACTCCCAAATGAGAACATAAAACCACTGGTAGATCTCTTGTCTGTAATACTACCAGCCCAAAAAGCATCTGTGTACCCATGCTACTGTACCAGCCTCATAGAAAAGACCATAATCAACTGTGGACTTTATGTACCTGAGGATCCATCTAGCCGCATCCAAGTGTGGCTTCCTAGGGGCCTGCATAAACTGACTCACAAGTCCAATAACATAGCTCAAGTCTGCTGGCCTTGTAATGGTCATGTAGATCAAACTACCCACTATGCGCCTGTATGTAGTGGGGTCCTCCAAAAGCTCACATGTATCTGCGGAAAGCTTTGTGTTCTGCTCCAATGTCACTGAAATAGGCTTACATTCTGTCATACCATACTTGGACAACATGTCCAAGACATACTGCCTTTGCAATAACAAAATGCCATGAGGTGATCTCACCACCTCTATGCTCAATAAATACCACAGCTCACCCAAATCCATCTCAAACTTCTGCTTCAAAAGCATCCTGACATCACGTATGTCTGCATCACTATAACGAGTGATAATCAAGTCATCCACATAGATGACTAATAGCATGATCCCTCTATCTGTCTTTTTCACATATAGTGAAAAATCTGCATTGGATATCTGAAATCCAATGGTAACAAGATACTCCCTGATCTTGTTTGACCATGCTCTGGGTGCTTGCTTCAAGCCATACAAGGCTTTATGTAACCTGCACACAAAATCTGGATGTGCATCACTCTCATAACCTGGTGGTTGCATCATGTACGCTTCTTCTTGCAAATCACCATTTCATGTAAGAAAGAATTCTTTACATCCATTTGATGTAAAGACCAACCCTTCACTGTAGCCATAGCAATGACAACTCTCACGGTTGCCATTCTTACAACCGGGCTGAATGTCTCCTCATAGTCTATGCCATAAATCTGCGCAAAGCCCTTGGCAACCAATCTTGCCTTGTACCTACTTACTAAACCATCAGCATTGTGCTTTACTTTATACACCCACTTACATCCAATTGCCTTCTTTTCCTTAGGCAAAGGAACTAACTCCCATGTTGCATTTGCATCCAATGTTGCCATCTCCTCATCCATGGCATCTTCCCATTTCTTATTTCCTATTTCCTACTCAAAGCAAGTGGGCTCAACCTCCTATATTGCTTTTACCATGTAAGCATAATGATGGGCTATATATCCATCATATCGCAACTTGTCAACAGGGTATCTAACCCTCGTAGACTTGCGTACACCTGGATCACTGCCAGGTGTCCTCAAAACAGCCCTGGCTCTCCTTACACCAGGAGTAACCATAGACGGAATGCCAAGCTCCTCATCAAGGCTCTAATCAGAGCCACTAAAGTCACCATCCACATATGAGTGACCTGCTAACAGATCAGGCACAAAAGGTTGATCTACCTTTTCCTTCCCTTTCCGTGATACATGTGTACCTACATCATTCCTCAACCTGCCTGACCATGGGCTAACATTGGATCCACTGCTCGAGGACTCCCCAGGTCCACTCAGCACACACTTGTGATTGCTGCTCTACATGTGGTGCAACATTAGCACTTCTTACATCTGCATCTTCTATTGCCTTCGCTACTACTGGTGCATACCAGCTACTCATCTCATCCAAGACAACATCTCTGCTTACTCGCATCTCATGAGTGGTAGGGTTATAGCATCTATAACCTTTTTGCTCCATAGCATAACCAATGAAGATGCATTTCTCTGCCTTTGGATCCCACTTTGTTCTCACTTCATTAGGAACATGTACATATGCAATACACCCAAACACTTTCAAGTGAGACACATCCGGTCTTATGCCTGTAAACTTCTGTTCAGGAGTCATACCATGAACAACTGTAGTGGGTGTCCTGTTCATAATGTACACAATAGTTGCTACTGCTTTTGCCCAAAAGTAATGTAGCATATTCTTATCAACCACCATCAAGACACGTGTCACTTCTACAATATGCTCGTTTTTCCTTTCTTTGCAACACCATTCTGTTGTTGCGAGTGTACCTGCAACGTAAACTGCCTCTTGATTCCCTGCTTTCTTAGGAAATCGCTGAACTCATTGGAGAAATATTATTCCCCACCATCTGATCTTAGGCATTTTATTTGCATGCCTTTTTCCTTTTTGACCAAGGCTTTAAATCTCTGAAAGTGATCAAACACCTCACTTTTCTCCTTCATGAAATAAACCCACACTTTCCTAGTGTGGTCATTAATGAATGTAACATAGTACCTACAACCTATAATTGTTGCAGTCTTGGTCGGTCCCCATACATCTGAATGTATGACATCCAATGGCCTTGCACTGACATGCTTTTCATGTGGGAAAGCATGTTTGGCCTACTTACCAAGTTGGCATGCTTCACATACTTATGCATACCGTCAACCTTAAACTTTGTGGCAAACCTGCAACAATATTTTGGGCCTGCATAGACTTCAGTCTCGCTGTACATTACCAATGACACATGTTCCATATGTCAATGTCTGCAACGACACCTGTTCCATACTACGCAAACATGGCTGCCTTTATCTCATGCATGTTCACATCCAAAGTAAACATCCTGCCATTTTTGTTACCCTTTGCAACCAAGCGACACTTATTTTTGAAGTCTTCCATAAAACATCCTTGAGGATTAAACCTCACTTGTAGACCCTGCTCAACCATCTATCCAACACAAACCAGGTTCTTTGTAATATTCGGAACATGAAGTATATCAGCCAAGTACTTCATTTTGCCATCCTACATAGACAATGGCCTTTACCAACATGCGCAATGGGATGCACAATATCATCACCTGTTTCTACATAACCTGGTTTTTCCATTTTCTACATATCACTAAACCACTCAGCATGACTAGTCATGTGGTTAGAGGTGCCAGAATCCACATACCATATATATTGAGATCCTGACACATCCCCTGTTATGGAACTAAGCATGTGCTGCATCACAAACAACTGCTCACTTCTATCTCATCACCTCCATGTTTGCTAGATGATGCATAGTTGCCTTATTACAACTTCCCACTTTTAATGTCATTCTGGTTTTTGTAGCAGTCCTTTGCCATGTGTCCTGGTTTGTCACAGTAATAGCACTCTATGCTATTACTTTGCATCTTGATTTCTTTGCAAACCACCTTGGCCTCTTTGGCTCCCCCTACCTCTAGATTGGCCTCTTCCACCTGTGTATGATTGTTGATGTGAATCATTGGACTGTTGTTGTCCAAAATTCTGATTTCCTTATCGGCCACCACCACCTTGGCCTCCTCTACCTTTGCCTAGAGTAGAAGGCCTGTTCCGATGTGTTCTTTCTTTGTGAAGAAGAATCCTCACCTAAATCTTTTTCTTCTATGATCAGCATAGATATCAAGTCTCGAAAGTTGGGAATATTCTCCCTAACTGCAATGGAGGTATTGAATGGCCTGTACTCTTTGCCAAGTCTATTTAGACATACACTCACCAAATCATCATCCTCCACTAATACGTTGAGAGACCCAAGGGATTCAACAATGCCCTTGATCTTTAAGGCATATTCATTGATGGACATGCTTTTCCTTTCCACAGTATGCAACTCTTGCTTCAACTGTAACTTCATTGCCTTTGTGTTAGTCTGGAACATCTGAACTAGATTCTGCCATGCAACTGCTGGAGTGTTTGCATCTTGTATGTGTCCTATCATAGTGTCTGTGACACTAATTGAAAGCCAGTACATGACTTTTCTTGCACCCTGATTCCAATCCTTGAATGCCTTTATATCTATAGGAGTGACATTCTCCTCAGATAACTTTAAAGGCTCCTCATTGTCTCCTTCTACATAATCCCAAATTCCTTTACCTAGCCATTAGGAAATTGGTCATTTTGAACTTCCAGGCATGGAAGTTATTCTTGTCCAGCTTCTCACTTACAATCTGATAAATTCTGTCAGACATGTTTTCCAGCAGTCAAATAACCTGCAAACAGACAACTTATGCAACCTGTAATACAGCAAGATCTCTTGTAACTGCAGCAGCGGTACTTTAGCACAGCCTGTGTGTCTTCAAATGTGACCAGAGTACATGTACATCACCCAGTATCAACAATACATGTGCAAACCTTGTCTACACTTCCAAAATGCACTGCTGCACTACAATAACCAGATTTCGAGTAGAAACAGTTCTCTACCAGAACTTCTAGAAAACTGTTGAAAATACCTGATGAAACGGGGCCCGTAACGTGCCCGAAACGCGAATCTAGCTGAAAAATGTTGTCCAATAGGACTCTATGCCTGCCCTGTAGCTCCGCTCCCACGAAGACAGATCCTCAATCAGAGATGTGTAGCTCCCAGAGCTACCGAGGGGGTGTTGTACCTAAACCAAGAAGGGAAAGAGATGATGGTGCTCTTACCCGTGTAGTACCACTTCTTTCCTTGCTTATTGTTGCCTCTTGCTTGCCTCCTTATCTCTCACATGAACCAGGCTCTGATACCATAAAGATAATGTGGGGGAGAGGGAGAGCTTCAAACCCTAGCAAGCAAATACACACACAAGAGAAAGCAAGACACAAGAGAGAGATGGATAGTTGAATTTTCTTCTATCTTCTTCTTCTCTACTCAACCAACATAACATAAAGATAAGATTACACACTATACGGGTTAGTACTCAACTACTACAATATACATGGGTCGGTCCATAATGTGAACCTGACTAAATGAGATGGCGCTATAATAATGCCAGCCTCTAGTAATCCAAAATGGCTGTCATACAGCCTGTCATCCCACTGGCCGCATATCATTCATAATCTCACCAACCATGCCAGTGGTGTAGATGTGGAAGCTATCACCCAGGCGGGTCATCAATGTCCGTCGTAGTACTAGTTGAGCTCGATATCTCAATAACTCCTAGGGTTCTATGTAAAGAAAGACTAAACTTTATGCACTATTCCTGCTAAGAGCACCTAAGCTCTGATACCATATAAGAATATGGCACAACGGAAAGAGATAGCAAGACAAAGCACAATAAACAATGCAATAGATACACAATGGAGAGAATTTAAAATTTTGATTATACCAAAGAGGTACAAGTGATGGTACTGTCCACCCGTGTGCTCTCAAGTAGAGCTTAGATGGCGATCTAGACATACTCTAGATGGAGTATGTACGAGGTGTAGAAGGGGGTGGATACTCACAAACATTGGATACCTTAGCTCATGGCAATCATGTCCATATATAGTACTGTAGGCAAGTGGTAGATGCGTATACAATGAGGACGATTACACTGCATAGACACGGTCACCGCCTGCGTATCAAGAACGCGGCCCACTGCCCACTAATGATGGACCTAGTATCTGGGGACTATTTTAGAGAATATTAGAGAGGCTATAATGTCAATGAAGTCATTTTTTTGTTTTGGTTTTTTTACCATCCCAAAATTACCATGGGTCGAGATTACTATTGTTCCGAGATTAGTTATTGACGGCTAGCATTATCGTCCATGTAATGATGTTTAATAAACATCATTTAAAGAAATATGGACACTCTTTTCAAATTTTTCAAAATTATACCAGTGCATTCAATTCTCTTTACTTTCTGAAAAGATTCGCCACCCCCCGCCTGCCCCAACCCCTGAGATTACTTTCGATCCGAGATTACCTTGGGCCCGAGATTACTCAACTGGCGCCCGCCACCAAGATCAACACCCCTCGCGTCAAGATGCGACCCCAAACCTTCTCGACCATTGATCCCCCTTAGTCTTGCCCGTGTCAAATAGAGATGAGGATGTTTTTCCATCACATTATATCATTGATTTGTCGTTGGGTTTTTAATGTTTTTCGGTGTGTGTGTGGTGTGGGGGGGCAAGAGCCAAGCCCATTTAATGTTTTCATGAAGTTTTGGTGGGCGTTAAAAGAACTTTCTTTTCTGTCTCCCCGCCCCCCACACAGCTGAATACGAGTATGGGTATCGAAATTCCTGTCCAGACGGAGGACCTAGCGACCATGGGCGAAAATTGGCCCCGCATCCTCGTGGTCGGCCCTCCTGACGTCGGCAAACGATCTATCCTTCAGAGTACGCATTCCTTTCCTAAACTTAAATCAAAATGCTGCGCTGATCTTTTTTTTTTTTTTTGGATGTGTGTCAGAGAGTGGTTTTCTTGAACATGTGGCTTAATTTTTAGATCATTGTGCTGGCTTTAAGAAAAGAAAATGAAGTAAAAACCCAGAATGGAAGACAAGCTCCACAGAGGAGTAAGCAGTATGCTCTTCAGGGAAGTTTTTCTGTAGGAAAATTCTATGAAGCATGGAAGATGGTACAAAGAATGATAGATCCATGCCTTTTAATACAGGAAAAGAATCCTACTTATGGATTAGAAGATGGTCCTGCGGACACCCATTTGGTGTGATGGGTGATTGGCATTAGAGCCACGACTGCGTCTTACATATTTGGATGTATGTTGACCATTCCATTTTGTCATAGTCGTGGGCATCAGCAAGGTCCAAAATGAATTTTTGGAGACAATGGTCCGCTGGAGGACATGCAAGCCCTTACAGAAGATCTGATGGGCTTCTGCAACCTGTTAGCTAGAATGACAATGACGCCCGCGACCATGAGGTATTAATCATGGCTAACCCACTCTGATATGTGGTCTTATCTTTTTATTTTTCAAAGAGGGACTTGACTACAACAGACCCTTTTTCTGGAGTTTTGATTGGCGAATAGATGGCTGCAGGCATTCCCTCAATCTTGAGAGAGAATGGTTTACCAACGATGGCTCATTTTGAAATACTGCCATTTAGGAAGACAGACTCAACCTCAATTAAAGAGGGGAACACTTGTATCATCATAAAAAATCTGGTCTCACAGGGCACAGTGAAAAGGGAGAGATTAAAGGTGAGAGGAGTGTGGTTTAGCAGGTGCTTTCCAGCTGGCACCCTGGATAGTGCAGCATGAGGAGCAACCAGAGTTGGTGAATCAATTTTACACAGGTTTAAGCATCTAAGCAGATGGCACACACATAGAAAACAATAGAAATGTTGTAGATGATGTAAGCCCCACACTGGGCCTGACCCCCCCACCCCACCCCTTTGAGTTATTATATTATCCAAGGAGTATTTCAAGTACAAGCTATGAGGGCTTTCTTTTACTAGAGCAAGCGGGATTATCCAAATAAAATATCCGATACTTCAAAAAGTACATTGATCCTCGTGAGTATTCCAAGATATCAAATAATTTTGAAGCTTCTACTTGTATGATTGCTGATCTTCTCACAACAGGCCTTCATGCCGAAGAAGGGATTATCCAAATACAATATTCAATACTTCAAAAAGTACATTAATCTTCTTGAATATGCTGAAATACCACATATCTTTGAAGCTTCTACTTGTATGAGTACTGATCTTTCTCACAGCAGGCCTTCATGCCAGAACACTTGCAGGATAGATCATAGCATGTACCTCCGATACACATACAAATGATAGTAGCAGCTTCAGTGCTCGGACGAGGAAAGTATGGCCATGGGATTCAAACAGTGCTGCACTCTTTTTCCTACACTTTTTGATCTCTACATTGATGAGGTTTCAGATTTTATTGACAGAGTAGGGGCATGGGATCATGGTTTCTATCCTCTTATATGCAGATGACATAGTTTTCATATCTGACTCAGTAGAGGGGCTAGGGAGATTCCTTCATGCACTTCAGACCTTTTGTGATGAGTGGGATCTCATTGTTGTGAATCTTGGTAAAACCAAGTTCATGCTCTTTAACACCTCACAGTAGATTTCATCCAGACATTTGTTTTCATACAAAGGTGAGGGAGTTGAGATAGTTACTTCATCTGTGTATTTGGGGGTTACATTCACTGGCCCCCTATGTTTACTATGCATCTGGTTTGGCGAGGAGATACCTTCATGCACAGCAGACCTTCTGTGATGAGAGGGATGTCATTGTGAATCTTGGTAAAACCAAGATCATGCTCTTTAATAGAGGTGAGGCAGATAGTTTCTTCATCTGTGTATTTGGGGGCTACATTCACTGGCCCTATCTTTACTATGCGTCTGGCTTCCTAGGCCCGTTTGGTGAGGGGATACATTGCCATTGCCTGTTTCACGTGCAGAAGCTTTGGGAGTCTTCTTTCAGCCCTAAACACTATCTTTGAACATGCTGATGCAAAACGCAAACAGAAGATAGAGAAGAGAGGGAGAGAGAGAGATAGCTGAGTATTCAGTATATTCTATGATACAAAAAGGTACATCTTGGCTAGCCCATGGCTGCCCCTCAAAAGGTGGTAAAACACCTAACCTATTGCTAATCTGGTCGACTACTGGTCGGCCAGGTCCTAGACAAATCCTCATGAAATTGCTGCAGCTGATAGGTGTCTTTTCTCTTTCAAGCACTCGTTGATAGCCTCACTTGTCCACCACCAGTTCCTTCCCTGCCAATATCAACAGCAACTGCTCCAAAATCAAGTTCAAGTCTTGTTCTTTATCTGTTGCCCCTTCAGGGATCAGCCTGCAAATGTCTTGCACATGACATCCCCCTCTGCTAAACTTAATGACGGGATTCCAACCTTTGTTCTTGGGTGACTGTCATCATCCCATTATCTATTCATGGAGTCCCAACCTGTCATCCTTCCATTCCTGGAAACCTTTTCACTGAAAACCCAGCCCGGTCTCCTAATCCACTCCAACTTTGATGAAGATGTGTGCATCTGTTCCATCCTGTTCCCATTCCTGCCGTGTCCTTGAACACTGTGTCTCTGGTCTTCTCTCCTGAGTATTGAGTCTAGCACTCTCACTCCACTCCTTGGAGGATCATCCTCCCCTGGAATCGTTGCCTGAAAGCCTTTCTTGGCATGCCTCAAGTGGCACCCGACTCGCAGGACTGCCATTCCCTTGTGTTTTGTGGAACACCACCAACCAACCTCTTGGGAATTCTTCCATGTCTTGTGTTCCTTTCCTTCGGCCTCGTACTTGTGCACTTTCCTGAACCTTGGACTTGCGCACCTTCATCTGGGATTGAATCAGTGTTTAGCCTTGCTGAGTGTGATGCCGAGACAATGTTGCCTGGTTCCCATACCACCAAAAGATCGAGACACGGGCAATGGTTTCATCTCAGAATCAGCTTGAAGCTCTGATACCAATGTCACATGCGGAAGCTCTGGGAGTTTTCTTTCAGCCCTAAACATTATCTTGGAACATGTTGATGCAAAACGCAAGCAGAAGATAGAGAGATAGAGAGAGAGAGCTAAGTATTCAGTGATGACTATTGGGCACTGATGACGTTAGTGGGGATGTCGTAGTATCTAGTCCATACTATGCATAATGGAGTTCATAGTTATATAGTCTTGTGGGTTGACTACCATGAGTGTATAACATGCACGTTCCTAAAAGGTGAATTTGGGCATGTTCTTGGATTCATGTAGGTATATAATTCAGCTGTATTAGCGGACATGCAAATTTCACATTGTGAAGTTTTCGTCTGAGTTGCGGCCAATTGATATTGTGCTAATTCTTTCTATCTTTAGCGGTGCATTTGCCCTATCAACTACTTGCTTGCTATACTAATTCTTTCTATTTGCTACTTCCTTTAGTGCTAGGCTTCATTATGGCTGAGTCTGCGTTGCATCTTTGGAGGTTTGACAGAAACTCAGTATGAAGGCCTTTGTGTGAATATATGCTCTTATGTATGTGTGTGTGTGTGTGTGTGTGTGTGTGCGTGGAGTGTGTGTATGCGAGCATATCTTGATACAGAGTTTTACACCCACTATTGGGCACTGATGATGTTAGTGGGGATGTCATAGTCTCTAGTCCATACTATGCATAATGGAGTTGATAGTTATATAGTCTTGTGGGTTGACTACCATGAGTGTATAACATGCACATTCCTAAAAGGTGAATTTGGGCATGTTCCTGGATTCATCTAGGTATATAATTCAGCTGTATTAGCGGACATGCAAATTTCACATTGTGAAGTTTTCGTCCGAGTTGCGGCCAGTTGATATTGTGCTAATTCTTTCTATCTTTAGTGGTGCATTTGCCCTATCAACTACTTACTTGCTGTACTAATTCTTTCTATTTGCTACTTCTCTTAGTGCTAGGCTTCATTATGGCTGAGTCTGCCTTGCATCTCCGGAGGTTTGACAGAAACTTAGTACGAAGGCCTTTGTGTGAATATATGCTCTTATGTGTGTGTGTGTGTGTGTGGAGTGCGTGTGTGAGAGCATGTCTTGATATAGAGTTCTACACCCACTATTGGGCACTGATGACGTTAGTGGGGATATCGTAGTATCTAGTCCATACTATGCATAATGGAGTTGATAGTTATATAGTCTTGTGGGTTGACTACCATGAGTGTATAACATGCACGTTCCTATTTGGGCATGTTCCTAGATTCGTCTAGGTATATAATTCAGCCGTATTAGCGGACATGCAAATTTCACATTGTGAAGTTTTCGACCGAGTTGCGGCCAGTTGATATTGTGCTAATTCTTTCTATCTTTAGCGGTGCATTTGCCCTATCAACTACTTACTTGTTGTACTAATTCTTTCTATTTGCTACTTCCCTTAGTGCTAGGCTTCATTATGGCTGAGTCTGCCCTGCATCTCTGGAGGTTTGACAGAAAACTCAGTATGAAGGCCTTTGTGTGAATATATGCTCTTATGTGTGTGTGTGTGTGTGTGAGAGAGAGAGAGAGAGAGAGAGAGAGAGAGAGCATGTCTTGATATAGGGTTCTACACCCACTATTGGGCACTGATAACGTTAGTGGGGATGTCGTAGTATCTAGTCCATACTATGCATAATGGAGTTGATAGTTATATAGTCTTGTGGGTTGACTACCATGAGTGTATAACATGCACGTTCCTAAAAGGTGAATTTAGGCATGTTCCTGGATTCATCTAGGTATATATATAGCTAAGTATTCAGTATATTCTATGGTACAAAAAGGTACATCTTGGCTATCCCATGGCTGCCCCTCAAAAGGTGGTGAAATACCTAACCTATTGCTAATCTATGACCCAGTCATGGCTGGACTGAATACTTCAAAGTGATGAGCATCATCGCCTTTTATAGGCCTTGGGATTTATTGGTGAACTGGTCAACTACTAGTCGGGAGGTCCTGGACAAATCCTCATGAAATTGCTGTAGTCGACAGGTGTCTTTTCTCTTTCAAGCGCTGGCTGGCAGCCTCACTTGTCCACCACTAGTTCCTTTCCTGCCAATATCAATAACTGCTCCAAAATCAGGTTCAAGTCGGGTTCTTTATCTGTTGCCTCTTCAAGGATTAAAACTAGGATCAGCCTGCACATGTTGCACATGACAACCCATTTGAAGAGACAATGTTTTGAAACCAAACCGCCTAGAGGACTAGGGGCTTTGGCACATTTTATTATACAACCAATGCATATTAAATATTGGCCACAACCACACTTAACCATTTTCACAAAGTTGAAACATGAGAAAATATCCACAATGTTGAAAATGAGCGTAGGGACACGGTACACCACATTGGGTCTAAAATGGTCCGACTCTTGTAATATGTAGCGGAAGTCTTCGTATTGGAGGATCCTGTCACACAAATGCTCACACCGTCTTCTGTATCCTGAGTTTTGTGAGTTTAGCAATCCACTTTAATACTTCAAACTCTAAAGAGATATGAGAGAGAGATATATGAGAACTGTACACCAGATTGGGTTACAACAAATATCATCCTACTGGGTTCTAATAATGTACAAATGTTGCACTGCTGATGATGAGCCAGTTTGTCACCATGCATTAAGTGCAGAGTGCATGTGACATTCCCTCCTGCTTAGCTTGGCGGTAGGTTCATGGCTTCCAAGTAGTCTGCCAACAACTGGAAGAACTCCTCGTCGAGTCATACGGCTTCGTGGGTGCCTCGATCTCGAAATTTCGTATAGAACTGATGTATCCGTCGACCGGAACCATGCTTCCATCGATGAAGAAGGATCTGCTTGGGCTCAATAACTTCTGCTTAGTCTACCACGTCTGGCTGCTGTTCATCTCAAACATCAAACACTTCTAGACCAACATATGGTTTTAGCCAAGAAACATGGAAAACATCATGCATTGTCCAACTGGTAGGCAATTTTAACTTCATGGAGACATCACGTACTTTTTGACTATTGGAAAAGAGCCAAAACTATGGAATGAAAGCTTGGGACAATGTTTGTCTACTTGTTTCAATCTTTGTTTAATGATGCACTGATAGACCCTATCCCCTTTCTTGAAGTGGATATCTCGTCTAAACTTACTCGCCTGTCTGTGAACTGAATAATGGCTGAGCTCAAAATTGAGGGCCAAACTGGGTTGAGTACCAAACTCTGCGGAATTGACATACTGATCTTCTATGCTTTTTAAGTCTTTTCCAGAGATGTTGAGAATGGTAGACTCCTGACTGGTCTGGATGCTGGTCTGGCTACTAAGAACATCTACTACTGGGTTATGTTGACCAGGGATGTACTTGATCATTCCTCCAACCTGGTGGAAGAGCTGACCCTGTCTAATGTGCTGATCACTCCACTGGGCACTTGGCATCGTCGGGATCCACTTAAGTGCTTGGTGGTCTGTGATGACTGTGAAAATGCGTCCATAAGGAACAGGTTTCAAATGTTTGCGAACTGACTGCTGTTCTAGCCTGCCCTTGAAAGTCTTGGAAAGACAAGAGGGAAACTTGCTAGGAGGTTTTGCTAACTGTGGGATACTGGGTAGGAGATCATCCTTAAAAATGTCTGAATGAGAAAGGAGATCTGCCAACTGAGGGACTGAAGATGATGAGACAGCGGTTATCGATGAGATAGAAGCTGTCTGAGCATAAATCAATGCTCCTTTTGCTCCCTTGCACATAGCTCATCAGGCTTGGAGATGAGAAATCATAGGCACGCCAAGAATGCTCCTATCCCCCCGAATCATGACAGGGTCAGGAAAACCTTTAGAGATAATAAAGGTGTCCTATCCCCAATTGGGAATAGGTTCATACTGACGAAACCACTGGATTCCTAAGATCATGTCACATCCCAAAAGAGGAGAGACAATGAAATCTCGCTGGAATGAGGCTTTTTGAACTTGAAAAGAAAATTGCTGTGCCTGTTGAGATATGTGGGTGCGGAGACCTGGTGTAAACCCGTCTACCTCCAAATGATAGGGCACTAATGTACAGCTCATGTTGGTAGCCAACTGGGGAGAGATGGCGTCCTCAGAATTGCCCATGTCAAAAAGGATTATGAACTGTCGACCGTTGGCAGAGCCATAAGCTCGGATCAGGCTTTTCTGTGTGGTTGTTGCCTCACCCTCCTGCTGAGCATCAAGTACCACGGATGGCATGGAATGCATAGAAGGTAAGATCTGAACTTCGTTTGTGGTAGCAGGCGGGTTTGGAGGAGCGGGAGATACTGCGGCAACTGTGGCAGAAGGCTCTTTGGAGGCTTGCTCCGCTTGCCTTTGTGGACAATCCTTCTTACCATGCCCAATGGTATGATAGAAAAAACATCAGTTTTTTGATTGATACTGTCTGTCCTCCTCTGGAGGAAGATAAGCTCCAGTAATGCCTGCTTGAGCCTTTTCCTCAAGGGTTTTCTTAGGCTTGGATTCCTTACCCCCTGAACTAGAGCTAGGACTGTTGTGTGTGGATCTCCAATCTGTCACTACCCTCCTTGGGAATCAAGTGAATCAAGCGCTCTAAGAGCCTCTCTGGCATGGCACCTGTAATCATAATCTCATTGAAGGCAGCTCGAAGGCCACCTTCCATGAGGTCCCAATGGCGAAGAAAGGAGACTGGAAGCGCGTTCGCCCCCGGGCATTTGCCCCTAGGAAGTGCGGTCAATGCCTCCGCCAACTCCTGAGCAATAAATGGTGTCAATAAGAATGACCGAAGAGAAGGGGGAACCACCTCCCTCATATGCCGCTAGACCCTCGCGTGCGTCCACCACCTGTGAGGATGTTGGGGCACCAGTGAGTCCATGGCGATGGTTCTCACCTGGGGGGGGATCTGAAACAATAGCTTCATTCTGGCCACTCCCTTGGATATCTTTATTACCAATGAGTTTCAATTGTAAAGCTTTGGGGGCTTCTTGAGCAAGCCAGATTATCCACATACAATACCATATACACGATAACCATATACAATGATGCCTTCATTATAACCATACACATGGTTCCATAAAACTTGGTCAACATCTTGTGCGAGGGATTCTTCCCCTCATACACAATAGGTCAACCTAGGCAAAGTAGAGTATTTGCTTTACTGATATAAGCTACCTCACTTGTGCCTTTTGTGTGCTACCAAATCTGGGGATCTGAGCAACTTTGGGATATTATTGTGTGTCCTCTTACTGTTGTGGGCTGCTGATGGGTGATACTTGCTTCTACTTTTCTGGTCTGTTACTGATTTGGGTTCTTGTGGTCTGTGTTTTACTCCTCTGAGGGACGAAGTGGATCGAGATCAAGAGAGAGGAATTGGAGGGCCCATTCGTAGTTTCAACCTCCCCATCTCTCCTTGCCCCCTTCTAGCTGGTTGGCTAGCAATTGGAGTCTTAATAACTGGCCCCTATTGCCCTAATAAGTGTGTGTTTCATGGCTGCCCCCTGGCCAAGCACATGGGTGTCTGACCTGCTGCTTTTACCTGCCCAAAGTTGTCCTATCAGCCCCAAACCTGTCCTGCATTTTCTGATTTCATGCTGATTTCGCCCAAAATGCGGATGCCCTCAGTGCCCACCATGTCCTAACAAGGTCACAGTGTCCAACAATGCTCATCTGCCTGGTTTTCTTCTTGCTCTTTGGTTCCCAGCTTGTTTGTTCTTGTAGGCCTTTGCCTCCGATTATTGATTAACCGCATCTAACTACCGTGCACAGCCCCTGATTCTCAGTCACTCCCCTGTCCCTGCTAAAAGAGAGCTATTAATGTTCTATGTACCTATGTATGTGCATGGCCTTAGATAGTCTTGGCACATGCATCTGAGATTTGATGAATGTGGAGATTTCCTCTTTTCTTGGGTGATTTTTACATCTTATGCTTAAAGTGATGGTATAATCTAATCGACCATTGGAATATGAACTTACATTGATGTTTATTGTATTGTGAATAGGCTTTTTTGTTTGTGCATTAAAATATTTAAGAGATGATTCAACATGCACCTAGTTTTGACAATAAGGACATTTGGAGTTTTCTAGCTCCCACTAACGTGTGTGTAAAATGGCAGGATTGCTTGCAATGGGAAAATCAAAAGGATTGCCGTTTTCTGCTTTTGGAGTATTATGTCATGGGTATTCAACTTTTTATTGAGCTTCATGTCAAGATGCTTTGAAGCACTCATTCTCGAATGGTTGTGCCGTCTCATAGACCCTTGTGGTCTTTTGTAAGGTGTTAATATAATTTTCCTGCTCAGATCCTGACATGAGTTATATATGTTTTTGTAAGCAGTTGGACCATTGATACAAAGTACTATACGGCTGATGTGTGCATCTCAACAGCTTGTCTAAGCGATAGCGAAGCAATTGAGTGTGCCAAAGCGTATGCACTATCCGATCAATGTCAGGCTCTTGTCTTGGTTTTTGACCTAAGCAATGTGAGCTCTCTTATTCATTGGCTCTTTGTTTGCTTATCTGATTGAGTTAATTCGTATTTTTTTCCATTAGTAAGGATGCTTAGAATGCAAGCCTTAATCACCCTTCGAATTAGGAGTTGGAGCTCCCTCTGTAGTGGCAGTGTGCCTCCCCCCACCTTTTGCATCCCCTGTGCTTCCTCTCTCTCTCTCTCTCTCTCTCTCTCTCTCTTTGCGGTTGCTTCTCTCGGTTCGCTTCTCTCATGGCGGCACTTCAGAGAGCCCCAGACACCGACACCTATTGCAGACCCATAGACATGGCACACATATGCAGAGGGCCTATACCACGCCCCACAGTAGCCACCTATACCTCAGCCACAGGAGCCTCGACCTACCACAGCTAGCTTCTTTACCCACTTGATGGTAAAGGAAGCTATCCGCCGCCTACAGCATGGACGGGCCGCCGACCATATGGGCCTGCAGGGTGAGCATCTCATATATGCAGTAGATTCTTTGGCTCCTTTTCTTGACACCTGTTTAACAGGGCACTAGCAGAGGGTTTGCCTGCGGAGTGGACGATGCACATTGTGCCGATTCACAAAACAGGGGATATGCTCGATCCGAGCAACTAAAGGATGGTTATGGTTGGCCACGTGTTGGCCAAACTCTATGGTGGAGTGTTGGAGCAAGAGCTTAGCTTATATGCTGAGCGAGCAGGTTTACGCTCATCAGGGCAGGCAGGCTTCAAGAGAGCTTTCTCTACCACTGACCATGTATTCACTTTGAGATGTATGATTGATCAAGCCAGAGTGAGGAAGAGAAAGCTCTATTGCTGCTTTGTGGATTTCCGCAAGGCATTTGACACAGTACCACGAGAGAGGCTCTTTCAACGCCTGCAGTCTCTTGGCATACCAGCAGATATGACATGGGGCATCTATGCATTATATGAGCAGGTTTTTGGGCGAGTCAGATGTCCAGGAGGTATGTCCGAGACTATTGCTAGCACCATTGGTGTGAAGCAAGGATGCCCACTTTCCCCCACGCTATTTGGGTTATACATTGATGAGGTGGTTGACTTCATTACACGGGGAGGCGGAGATGGAGTTGATTTAGCAGGTACCTCAGTACATATTATGCTTTATGCTGATGATATTGTATTAGTGTCTGAGTCTCCAGGAGGTCTACAGCAACATCTACATGCACTCGATGATTTCTGCACACAGAGGGGTCTTACTGTGAACCTTGGGAAAACCAAGGTTATGGTCTTTCATACATCGAGACAGGGCAGGAGTCAGCTGACATTCACTCTCGCAGGACGCCAGGTGGAGGTGGTGACATCATACGTGTACCTAGGGGTTACCTTCTCTGGAGCAGCCACACGCTTCGCCATGGGTTCAGCAGCCAGAGAGCTAGATTGACACGGGGATATGTAGCATTGGCTATGCTAGAGAGACAGTGCCACTAGGCGCATTTTCAGGAGCCCCGGACGAAGGGGTGGCTATTTGACACATTAGTCACACCGGCACTGATGTATGGAGCAGCGGTATGGGCCCGAGGCCTTGCTACCCATTGGTGGACACAGAAAGACCGCAGGCCCTCATGCAACCGTCAGTACCTCATGACATTATCCGAGCAGAGTTTGATGCGCCTCCTATGATGGTAGAGGCCATATTCCAGACTATATGCTTGCTAGATAGATTCAGAGAGATGCCACAGGACAGATTGTCATACAGAGCTTTTGAGGCATCTAGACAGTTGGCTGAGGCAGGAGATAGAGGATCATGGTATGCACAGGTCACACATTGGTTCTCACAGCATGGCCTAGACATGGATCATCTACCACCATTCCAGTATGACAGGGATGCACCGCATATCCGTCTCTCTCATAGTGAGAGGAACATAGTATTGAGACAGGACCTATGGCAGCTCTATACACGAGAGACATGGATATCGCCTACACAGCCTCTTCCACCGAAGATTCTGTACTACAGAGATCACTTCATGAGTATCACTGATGATGGATTTATAGAGAGGCCTAGATACATGGAGGGCTTTTTACCACATGGCCCCAGAGCTAGACTGATGCGCAGGCTGCAAGACTTGGGGGTTCCATGTGAGCTCATTTGGGGTATTATGGCACTTTATGAGACAGTAGTTGGGCAGGTATGGACTTCAGAGAGCAGAGAGCTCTCCAGCTGCTGTAGACTGATTTGACTCGCCTGCGAGCTCCGCTCTCCCCCCCCCCCCCCCCCCCCGCTGCTTCTCGCCATCGCGCCTCACTTGCCCCCCCCCGCCAGTCCTCCGCGGTCTCCTCCGCCCTCTTCCCCGCCTTCTTCATCGCGCCCCTCTACGCCACCTCCCCACCGCCTTCTGCCTCGCGTTTCTCCCCCGCCTTCACCCCCCCGCCTCCACTCCCCCGCCTCCCTCCTCTTCTCCGCTTTCTTCCCCCCCGCCTTCTCTTCCTTCGCCTCCCTCCTTGCTGCATTCCCCGCCTCTCCCCCCGCCGTTTACTTCCTTCCCCCATCCTTTTTCCTCCGCCTCTCTAACATCCTTCGCCTCCCCCTCTCTTCTCTCCCCCGCCACCTCTCCCCCCTCCGCCCTCTTTCTCCTCCCTTCTGTCCCGCCCCTCCGCCCACCGTTAACTCCTCCCCGCCTCAGCTCCCCCCCCCCGCGCCCCGCCCCCGCTATCCTGTAGCCCTCCGCTTCTCTTTTTTCCTCGCAGGGCTGTGTCCCTCCCGTTGGTGACCCCGGTTTCTGGCTTTTTCCTCTGGAGGACTCCATGGAAGCCGCTCCGACTAACCTGCCGATTCCGGTCTCCGTCTGGAGTTCACAGCTGAAGATCTTCAGTTGTTTGTTTCCACAGTTTCCGCTCTTGAGGCCTCCTCCTTGGTCTGCAAGATAGTGGGTAGCCGTCCGATGCGGAGAGAGCTTCGCGACCTTCTGCAAGGCAGCCTTGTTGGCGTGCCCGCCAAGATCATCAGCGTGGATTTTTTGGGACGTGGCTACTATCAGGTGGATTTCAAGTCCCCACAGGCAGCTCAGATGGTGCTGGCTCGGAGCCCCATTGCCCTCCGCTCTTCCCGGGCGTTCCTGGCGCGATGGACTCATGGTTTCGACCCCGCTTCTGACCCGCTAGCAGGCGCGACAGGTTTCCCCGTCACTATCTGTTTTCCTGGACTCCGTAGGGAGTACTTGCCTCTCTTGTCATCCATTGGCAAGGCGTTCGGGCAGGTGGTGGAGACGCCTCAGACAGCGGCTTCAGTGATTGCTCGGGCAGCAGGACTCCCGGCCATTCGGGTTGTGGTTCCGTCACCGGAGTCCCTCCCGAAGACGATCCTTCTCCCTTGTCTTTCTGGAGGACATATGATACAGCGCGTGGAGTATTCGGGCCTCCCCGGCCAGTGTTACATATGTCGGGAGAGGGGCCATCTCGCACGCGCCTGTCCCCGCAAGGGGGCTCATCCTTCACGTTATGCCGCCTCCGGACCCCCTGCAGGAGACCCGAGGGGTGGCCATCCACTTCAGAGACCGGACATCCCTGGCTCGTCACAGCAGGCGCCATCATCTGACGAGCAGGCCCCGGCGGAGGATGCCGCGCAGTCCCAGGAGGCTGGCGGATGGCAGGAGGTTCGCCGGCGGAAACGCCCGGCCGTCGTCGCAGACGCCAGCAGGCAGCACAGGCTGGCGGACAGGCGACTCCGGCTGGCGTACAGGCACCTATCCGCACTTATGCTCCTGTCAGGGATAGGCGGCCAGCAGGTCCCACCCCGATGGACGAGGATTCAGACTCAGTGCCCGTTGAGGCCGCTGGTGGAGCCTCCCACGTGGAGACCCCGCTCCCGCCTCCCCCCGCGGGGGGCCCCCCACCCTCCTTGGAGCAGATTCCTGAGGATCCTGGGCCGCACTCTTCGACCCCCGGCTCCCCTTCCCCTCACCCGGAGCGCACTCCTTCCACCCTTCCTTCTCCCCCCCCCCAGCCCCCCCTCTCCCGCCTCCCCCGGCGCCCCCCCCTGACACCTATCCTCTGGCAGATGCCTCTCCATCCTCTCCTCGCTCTCCCCCCTCCTCGCCACGAGCCCCCATCCCTCCCTCGGCCTCTCCAGGATACTTCGCCAGACCACCCACTGCCCCGGGGCAGCGCAGCTGGGTAGGCCAGAGCTCAGTCCAGCGGCTGTTCCACCGCCACTCCGGGCTGGTGGAGATGGCGATCCTCGCCTCGCCCGCCACAGAGTTCTCTCCAGCCTCCCCTGGGGGGCCCCCGCGAGTGATGGGGCTACCAGTGGATTACGGTTTTTTCAGGTGCCTCCAGCTGGATGCTGGCCCGTTCGAGACACTGGTCGCGCCCTTGCGAGTCTGCGTGGTGTGCCATCCCTCTCGTTCTCCCTCTGTGGTGAGCAGCATGGTGGCTTTCTCCTTTCCTCTCAGTGTTGCCCCAGACACAGCATGGGATTGCAACTCTGTAGAGGAAGTTTTGCGTGATCAGATACTGGAGTTTTCTCACCACTTCAGTGACTTGGGGCTCACGGACCTATTGCAAACCCGATTACACTCAGCCCGCATGAGCCTGTTTGGTATAGGAGACTGGCGGGCGGATCCGGTCCACACCTCAGTTGAGGCGGTGCTTCTGATTCTCCTCCATGCCGCCCCGAGGGTGCAGCCTACCTTTAGATACATATATGCAGAGGATTGGTCTCACGCCTATGCCCTGGACAGGGCGAAGGCGGAGTGGGGCTGGACACAGAGACAGGTCACCCTCTTTTTGGAGAGACTCCGCACCCGGACAGACAGTGATTATTCTCCCTCCAAGCCGGCGCCCAAGACTCACAGAGTGGAGGGCAGATCATCCGGGCCGGCTGAGAGGGGTGAGCCAGTGGAGGCTGCTTCACTTGCCATAGCTCATCCATGAGGATCCTCTCATGGAACATCCAGGGTCTCGGTGGACATCGCTACTACATTGGCCGGGGCAGACTTCGCCAGGAGATCCAGAGGGCTCTCGTTGGAGGACCCATCGATATCCTTTTCATCCAGGAGCACCACCTTTCTGCCGGGCGTACCCGCACCTGCGGGAAGATCTTGCCAGGCAGGAGTCACACTTTTTGGTCACCGGCATATGGCTCCCAGGGGAACCAGGGTGGAGTATGCATCTCAGTCAGCGAGCAGCTTCTATCTGAAGTTGTGGACTCTGGCATTCTGGTCCAGGGTCGTGCGCAGTGGATCATCCTTCGGGTTGGGGAAGACCGCATTGGCTTCCTCAACTTCTACGCCCCTAATGGGGCGACCGGGAGAGCCGAGTTCTGGAGCACCATTAGGCAGTCCCTCCCCTTGGCAGACCACTGGTGCCTCGGAGGGGATTGCAACATGCTGGAGGATGCAGAGGACAGGATGGGGGGCAGCCAGGAGACCATTCATGGGCCGGAGCTAGCTGCCTGGGAGGAACTAGTGCTTCAGGTGAGAGGCCAGGATCCGTGGACTCTCCCGGAGTTTGGCAGGTTGCAGGGGAGCCTATCTTTCTCGCGCTCGGATAGACGGGCCACAGGGGTTAACCTATCCCGCATCGACAGGTTTTACATTGATGAGTGGGCCTGTGATAGAGGTGGCACAGTGGGCATACTTGCAGGCTCCTCGTTTTCAGATCACTATCCAGTGCTTCTCCAGATCGAGGACCCCACGAGAGGAGAGCAGGGCCAGAGCGTCCGGATTCCAGATTGTCTCATAGAGGAGCCCGAGATTGCGATCAGAGTTGAGCAGGTCTGGCAGGAGCTGCAGTTCAGGAGAGGATCGGCAGCCAGCGATCTTGCCAGTGGCTTGCAGGAGATTAGCCAGATGCTCAGACAGGCTGCCTTGGACCGGCTGGAGGCTTTCAGAGAGCAGGAGAGGAGCCTACGGAGGAGTCTAGCGTCCCTCCAGAGACTCCAGGAGAGGGATCCTACGAGCCCTTGGATCTCAGAGCAGATGGAGTCAGCTCGCACGGAGATCAGATCCATCGAGGAGAGGAGGGTGGAGTTCCGATTCCATGCTCGGGCTTCCTTTTGGACACAGGCTGGGGACAGAGTGACTCGAGATTTCTTTGAGGCGACAGGGCCTCGCTTCAGACGAGAGGGTCTCAGGCGTCTCCGGCAGGCTGATGGCCAGGTTGTGGTGGATCCCCCCAGGGTTCGGGCTATAGCCACAGATTTTTACAGGGACCTTCTCTCTGCTGAGCCAGCAGATGACAGGGTGAGAGAGGCTCGGGAGGCAGTCTGGAGCTTCACGAGACCGGTTGTGCCGGCCCATTTACAGCACTCCCTTCTCTCCCCCTTCTCGGATACGGAACTGGAGGAGGCTCTTCAGGCATTACCTCGGGGCAAATGCCCAGGAGAGGACGGTCTTTCGGTGGCTTTCTTCCAGAGGTACTGGGGCCTCTTACACAGGGGCTTCAGATTGGCATTCCAGGAGATTATGGAGTCAGGAGTCATGCCGGACAGCATGGCTGAGGGTTTGATCCACTTGATCCCCAAAGAGGGAGGAGACAGACTGGAGATTAGACAGTGGAGACCGATCACCTTGCTAGGCACGGCCTACAAGGTCCTAGCTAAGGCGATCAGCAGGCGGCTTCAGCCTCACCTTCCGGACATCATCCACTCCACGCAGACTGGCTTCATCCAGGATAGGAGCATTCTGGATAACATTTTCTCCTTCTGGGAGGCTACGGCTCTGGCTAGATTTCGACAGGAGGATCTGGCAGTGCTCCTTCTCGACTTCGAGAAGGCATATGATCGGGTGGACTGGGCCTTCTTGGAAGGCACTATGGAGAGGATGGGCTTCCCCCCTCAGTGGCTCCGTGGGGTCTCTGCACTCTACTCATCGGCTCATAGCCAGGTGCTGATACAGGGCGTGCGCGGAGAGAGGTTCCAGCTCTCGCGCTCGGTGCGGCAGGGGTGTCCCTTAGCGCCCTTTCTTTTTCTTTTTGTGGCGGAGGCCATGAGCACTTTTTTGACGGCACAGGATACAGGTTTGCGGGGCCTCCAGCTTCCCATCCGTACCTCGGAGGAGCTCCTAGACTCGGAGTTTGCGGATGACACTGCTGTCTATCTTCAGGGAGGTGAGGAGAACCTCCGCCGCTTCGCCTTAGCCATGGACAGGTTTTGCAGAGCTTCGGGCGCTTTGATCAACTGGCACAAGTCGTGTGGGCTGTGGGTCAGCTCTATGCCCCCCCCGACTTGGAGGCCAGTTGACGGTTTTCAGTGGCTGCCCCCTGGCACTACAGTGCGTTATTTTGGATGTTATGTGGGCATTGACATATCTCCGGAGCAGCAGATAGCCCCCCTTCTTCTGAGCATTCGGAAGAAGCTTCTGTATTGGAGTACCGCTCGTTTATCTCTGGCTGGCCGAGTAGTTGTGGCCAACCAGGTTCTGCTTGCTACTATGTGGTACATCACTTCCTGCTGGGCCTTCTCTCGGGCATGCATTGGCCAGGTGCAGCGGCTCATCAGGAACTTTCTTTGGTCCGGTGGCGACGGGCGGCCCGCCAGGGCCAAGGTGGCATGGGCGGTGATCACTCAGCCGAGGGAGAGAGGCGGCCTGGGCATTGTTGATCCTATTTGCCAAAGCCGAGCATTGCTTGGCAAGTTGGTAGTTCGTGGCCTCCTGCCAGGCGCTGAGCCGTGGAAGGAGTTTCTTGTTTCCAGGATGCTCAGCCGCACCCCTTCTCTTAGCGGCCCCTGGACCCCCAGCATTAGGTGGATCTTTACAGAGCAGCGATCCAGAGGAGTGGGCCTTGGCTTCGAGGAGCGTTTTGCAGCTAGCCTTCTGAGGGCCTGGTCGCATATGAGGCCGTCACTCTTCCAGACTCCTCCGGGCACCGATGAGGAGCGCCTGAGGCAGCCATTGATCTGGAACCCCTTGATTCGACTTCCCAGTGGCCATATGGTTGGATCGCGGTCTCACGTGTCGTGGGGCCCTTTGAGCTCCGGCCCAGCCCAGTCCCTAGACGACTGGATATGTTTTCAGCAGCTGCCTCTAGAGGCTCAGGAGAGGAGACTCAGTGGGATGAGGGGCAGAGAGTTGATGAGACAGGACATTGAGGCGGCCATCCCCCGGGAGTGGCGGACCCCAGTACAGGACCCTCCACCTCCACAGTGGATGGGTGTCTTTACTCGGCATGAGATCCTTCTAGCGGTCTGCGGCACAGCGGAGAGAGTCGCCCCACTCACTTTCGAGGTGGGAGAGGGTGGCCAGCTTCAGAGGACACGACTAGATTTGGATGGGCTCCAGGGTTGTATTCTTCAGAGGGTGCGGGTGGTCGGCTTTCATCAGAGACAGTGGCATGTAGACCCCTCACCGGCCTCGATAGGGGAGGACTGTTCTTGGAGATTATGGGCTTGGGACAGCAGGCCTCTTATTCGCCTTCAGTGGGATCCAGGTGAGTGGTTTTGGCGAGATCCCTACTTGGCCCCTACCAGCCCAGGCATCCCCTTTTTTCAGTACACAGCGAGGCTGGGGCGGCGGATTCAGAGGCACAGGATAGCGAGCACCCCGGCGGCGGCCGAGCATTGGCGGCGACAGGGGCACTCCCCTGCCTTGCTTAGGGACTTCTGGCAGTGCCTTTGGGCCAGCTTCCGGCCCCGGAAGGTGACGCTTTTTCTCTGGCTCACAGCGCATAGAGGACTGGCTGTGGGGGCATGGCTAGCTTTTGGCAGACACCCAGCGTCCTGCCCTCGGTGCGGCCATGCACAGGAGTCGCAGCGGCACTGCTTATGGGATTGCCCACAGGCTCAGCAGGTCTGGCAGCGCGCTCTCAGGATGGTTTTTGCAGGCTCACCAGGTGAGATGCTGGTGACGTGGGGTGCGGTGGCTTGGGCCACGGATAGCGGCCCGGCCCTTGGATATGAGGACGTCCCTGGCAGCGCGACCATCCAGGGCTCTGACAGGGCGATGGCGGTGGTTCCGACGCCAGACTTCTCATCGGCAGCCCCTCAGGAGGGGGTCGGGCACAGATGGGAGATGATCAGTAGCATGACGGCTTGGCACATATGGAGAGCCCGATGCAGGGAGGCCATTGACCGCCAGGCAACTCCACCGGCGGAGGTCATACAGGCCCTCTGGGTGGACATCATTCACACCTTGAGAGGACACTGGGGGAAACTCCAGGGCGACTCGGATCGCATGAGAGGGCGCCGCAAGGCTTTCCTCTGCACTTGGCACCCTGGCCCTTTCCTCACCACGAGGGGCGAGGATGTCACTTGGCACTACAGGCCTCCAGTCTGGCTTTTCTCACCTTCCATATGTACTACTAGGTAGCCCCCCCCAGAGAGCGGCCAGCCACGGGGGTGGAGCTCAGGAGTTCACTGTGTTTTATCCCTCCTTGCGAGGTGAGCTTTGTAGCCTTATGGCGTTTTCTCATTAACTAATAGAAGGATCTTTTTCTCGGGGGGGGGGGGGGGGGGGGGGGGGGGAAGGTATGGACTTCAGAGGGTCTCTCCCAGCCAGTACACTCCACTATAGGGGTGAAACAGGGTTGCCCGCTCTCTCCAACTCTATTTGGACTATACATTGATGAGATCTCTGATTATATTGGGACACGAGGGGGCAAAGGAGCCCAGTTGGCTGGCACTTGGATACCTCTGCTCTTATATGCTGATGATATTGTGCTTATAGCAGACTCACCAGAGGGTATGCAGAGGCACTTGGATACTTTACATGCTTATGCACAGGACAGTGGGCTCTCAGTTAACCTTGGTAAGACCAAGGTTATGGTGTTTAATACTACAGCTCAGGGGGTCTGGAGATCAGCGCCTATTTTCACATATGGGCAGGAGACAGTGGAGTATGTTGACTCATACACATATCTTGGAGTGGTGTTCATTGGGCCCACATTTTCCATGAGGGGGGCAGCAGAGGCCAGACTGACAAGAGGATATGCAGCACTAGGAGGTCTAGAGAGGATGTGCTCACAGGTACAGTTTCAGGAGCCATGCACTAAGCTGTGGCTTTTTGACACGCTGGTCACATCGGCGATGCTATATGGAGTACAGATCTGGGGGCCTAGCCTAGATCGTCACAGTCGATCAGGACGCACATACGATGGATGGAGATCGATGGAGAGACCACTTGTGTCCATGATCTCCAGGATGATTCGGGCTAAGGCCTCGGTATCCCATGAGATTATCAGAGCCGAGATGGGAGCACCACCGATCGTAGTTGAGGCTCTTGCCAGATCAGTGTCCTTCATTCGTAGCACCTGGGAGCTTCCCGGACACCGGTATGCACGACTTGCTTTAGAGTCCTCTCATAAGTTAGCCATGGAGGGAGACACTTCATGTTGGTATGTGCAGATAGCATCCTGGCTTGAGCTCCATGGGTTCAGTTTAGACAGACTTCCACCCTTCCAGTACTCTCTGGAGGCACCCTCTCTCACCTTGACACATTCTGAGATTAGTAGAGTCATCAGACAGGACCTCATTCAGTTGGACACTAGGAGGACATGGCTAGAGCCCTCACAGGAGTTGGGGACGAAGATGGCTTTCTATAGAGACCATCTTCTTTGCACCACTGAGGATGGCTTTATACTTAGACCGAGCTACATGGATACCCATCTGTCTCATGGATTGAGGTGCGCCATCGGGCAGATCCGCACCTCTTCACATCAGTTAGAGATAGAGATAGGCAGATTTAGAGGCATACCTCCAGGGGGGACAGGATTTGTCAGATTTGTTGGATAGAGCCAGAGACGGAGGAGCACTACATCTGTTTCACTGCACAACATATTATGAGATTCAAGGGCGCTACCATTGCCTTTTCAGAGAGGGATTTGGACCATTGGCTAGAGTCATGGACTATTGTGATCAGAGATGCTTGGGTTTTTATCTCCTGGAGATCCGCAGGCTCAGAGAGTCCATTATCAGGAGCAGACGCTCGACTGGCAGGGAGTCCACACAGAGACAGATTACTGACTTCTTTAGAGGGACTACCCGGGAGGACACACAGCTGACAGCCCAGCAGCAAGCACCCCGTGGGACTCTAGCTGAGAGAGCTATCCAGTTGGGCAGATCCAGACGCCCGGGGGTTCGCGGATTCTCACATCGGAGACGGTGCCTACACCGGAGGATTCAGAGCATCATTGCGAGGCATTGGGCTCGTTCGACCAGGCATCTCACTATGGTAGATATCCAGGCCATCCGGCAGAGACCCATGCTAGAGCTCCTAGGATGATTACCACTCCAGCCATGTATTGTTGTACTCACTGTTACTTTTGTACTCCCCCATATTCATGTATTCATGTATCCATGTACTCATGTACCCCATTTTGACTAGTAACATTAGCTTCCCACTCTCCCTAGTTGCTGCTTGTAGATGCTCCCTACTGATGTACTATAGGGCTAGATACTTACCTTCAGTTCTTTCTTTTCTTTTCCAGACAGTGTATCATATGTCACATGGTTGTAACTTTGGTCTTATAGGTCACTTTGGCCTTTTGAAGACGTTAATATAACATTTCATTTCATTTCTCTCTCTGTCACTTTGTTTTCTTTTGTACCATGATGAAATTACATGGACACCATTGTATCACATTTGGTCTCATAGGCCCATTTGTTAGAAATTGTGCATCTTAATGTAATTGGGGTATTGCCTATTTACGAGGTTTTAACTGTTTTTCTTCCTTTTAGTAGGTCGTGGCAGTCGGCCAGCTCCTAGGCCAGCTCCCTAGCATCATTATAAAAGGGGCTTTGCCATATTCACTTGTTCATCGTCTAACCTATGTGACAGGCACATGTTCTACACCATTTGCTGGCTGATATTGCCATTGTAAAAGCCTCTTGCTACATAACATGATGTTCATTGTTTGATGTCTCTCTCTCCCCTTTGCTCTCCCTTTGTCCTTTGTTTTGCTTCCGCATTGTGGAACTTTATGATGGTATTAGTCGCTTTGTTGCTGGCATCCACATCTCGTTCCCTCATTTGCTGAACTTGGCGTTTTTGCTAGAAGAGGAGGCCTGCGTTTTCTTGCATCTACAACAGCAGGAGGCTGCGTTTTTTGCTTCTTCACAGGCGGCTGCGTATTTTTCATCTACTGGTGGTTGCGTTTCTTCTGTGTTTCCATCCAGGTGGCTGCGTTTTCAGATCTGTGGGGCTGCGTTTTCCCCTGGGTGCTGCGTTTTCAGCATTGCAGCTTTGTTTTGGTGGGTGGCAGTGTTTTTCTGTCCTCTCCATCTTCTGCATCAGCGTTTTCAGTTGCTGGTGGTGTGGCCTGGTCAGCAGTTTGTGGTCTTCTTCGAGTGTGGAGCGCCCCCGACTAGTGGCATCTTCAGCCTGCCTCTTCTTCGATGGATCTACCTACTTCATGGGTGCTTTCTGGCAAGATTTGTAGGCTTGTTTGCTGCAGTCCAGTCCCACTCTACCTTAGTTCTCAGGGGGGGCTAATCCGTCCTTTCCTTCCGTGGCGTTGGAGTTTGTTGGAGATTGGTTGTGGAGTGTTCAGATCATCAATGGCACAAAGGCTTGCTTGCAGAGGTGTGCTATTGCCGTGGATATGGGTTCCCTCTTGGAGGAGGCATCTATCCTTGTTTCTCAAGAGCAGGTAAGGTTCCCTCCTAGTGGACAGGATCAGGCACTTTCTACAGTACAACAGACAGGATGGTGTCACTGCTACTCTTCTGGAAAGCAGGTTCATTTGGCCAAGGATTGCAAGACCAAAGGTACAGTCCAAGCCAGGACCAAGTTTTCAAAGGCGAGCAATGATCATATACAGGATGATGACTGATACTTATAGTTTCCCCAAGGCTGCAAAAGCTAGGGAGGACGTGGATGGTCAACTTCTATAGTTATATAGATAGTTCTCCCCCATGTGCTTCCAGCCAGAGGAGGCTTGTGGGCGGGAGAGGGGTTGATAGTAGCTCCATTTCTAGCGTATGGGAACTGTGAGTCGGAGTTCCAAGCATTAAAAATATCTGGCGAGACAAGTTCATTTTGGATCTATGAACTAGATGTGTTCCACGTTTGGGGCAGGCCCTTTGGTCATAATGCCCCTTCCAGACTGTCACCTACATCTACCATGTGGGATCTCTCTTGTCAAGAGATCAACTATATCGTCGGCGGCCCGCTTCAGCCTAGCTTGCCTACACACGGGTGGGAAGATGGCCTCAGCTCACCAATAGCAATCCTCAGGTCAAGAAGTGGTCCATGTAGAAGCTTTGTGGAAGCTCCAACAGGGACAGCCATGTCCGACTTCTGGATAGAGATTGGGAGAGCAAAGAGTAGCATGAGACGCACGGCTTTGCAAACTATGCATGACAAGGGAGGTGTAGACAAGAGAGCAATATCTGCTTGTAAGTCCAGTGTTCAGATATTATCTCCATGGACTGACTGAGGTGATAAAGGAACTTCCTCAAAGATCCCGGACTTGGCACAAGATAAATATAATGGTTCTCGGACTGGGATTATGGGAGTCAGGGTGGAAGTAAATAATTCATGGAACTGATGAAGCATGGCTTTGTATTTTAGGAGAGCATTAGCTTGTGTGTTCGTGATGTTCGGAACGCAGATAATGGCATATTGTGGGCACGAATTCCAGTTTTTCTCTTGCCTACATATATTATCAAAAATATATACAAAATGCCAGCTTCACCCTTCTTCATAATTGAAATTGGTACTAGAATACCCTGAACCAGCTGGAGGCAGGAAGGTGAAGCACAGAGCAAGATTTCGGTAAGATTCTTATCGCTTTTTTTAGGGTTTTGTGCAAAAGAAGGTATTCATCTGAATTGTTTTTGCTAGGGTTTTAAATCATGCTACAAGAATGCAAGTTTGGTACTTGCAGAGAAAAGATTAGGGTTTCTGATTGTCGTATGATAGGGTGGTCGTGCTGTTGAATTTGAGAAGGGGGAGAAAGAGAGATTGGTTGCTTGTCGAGGTGCTTTGATTATGCCTTTTGTTTTGCTGTGTGTGGGCTGTAAGGGACTGTGCTAAGCTGGTTGTGTGGGCTGTGTACACAGCTTGGACTGTTGCGCTTGAGCACATAGGGACGCATCTATGTGTGTGCACTTGTGTATTGCCAGTGGTATACAGCAGTATGGCAGCATGTAGGCATGCGTAGGTGCATAGAGAAGCAGACAGCAGCATAAGCACACGCATGTGCAACAGAACAGAAGACAGCAGGTGGCAGTGCCTGTGGACTGCAGCATGCGCATATAATCAGCCCGTGGGCGGCACCAGTGGGGTCTAAAGGGAAAAGGGGCTGTCGGGGAGTGTGTGTTGAAGTGACCCCTAAACCTTATTTGGAGGGGCGCTTGAATAAAGTAAGGTCTAAGGTGTTATTTTTAACACTTCTGAAGCAAGCATACCTTAGACATTTAAAATAGCTCTTATATAAAGAATTTCTTTGTTATTGTTTTAGAGAAGAAAACAAAAAGCACGCTTTTAAAGCTTGTTTTTAATGTCCTCCTTGTCTATAAATGTCCCCTTTCCCATCACATTTGTGTGAACAAAAGATTAAGAGTGTGGTAGCTTGAGAGTACAAATTAACACCTCTGAAGGGAATGAGTAGGATTCATCATGGAGAATGATAGTGGATTAGAGCCATGGATTAATATAAATATGATGACTAATGAGATATGATTAAGAACTTAATCGCATTAGCATAATGAGAAGATGATGACAATGGAACCTGCTCATTTTGCATTAGGTTCATGCCTCTTAAATAGGCTTGTGGATTCAAGGATTAGATCAATGCTAAGCATGATTAGGTGAGTGATTTGGTGCTAAAAGTTCTCCCCTTGATTTGTGGATCTAGATACCCTTCCCATGTGCTCCAAGTGAACATTGGTGGCTAGTATTCAAGGCTCTTGTCCACTTGCATTAGGCGTGGATTCCTTCACCTCTCAGTGGATTTTATATTGCTTGGATTTACTCTAAGGTGCACTTATTTTACGCTCATTATTACAAGGGTTTCATTTCTAAGGTTTTGGGCTTTACACCATGGACATTTAAATGGCTCTCCCTAAGATGGTGTCACTTGATTTTTCCCTACAATCTCCCCCTCAAGTGATATCCATCCCTCTAGCATATATAGATTCAACCTATTTTTGTTTTACATAGATTTTCACCATCTTAGCTTGGGTGATGTTTAACACAATGTAGGAAGTGGGGGTGGCTATATGGCCTTTGGTGATTAAAATGCCCAATTATGATGGGCTAGATTAGCCTCTTCTATTGAGCCGGAGGCCTTCTCACCTTTCTCTTCTTCATGTGCAAAGTTGGCTTGAGTTTGTGCTTTCTTTTTGAAGTAACAATCCTTCTTCAAGGGATTGGTCTTGCCACAATAGTTGCACTTCATAGGCCTTCTCACCTTTCTCTTCTTCATGTGCAAAGTTGGCTTGAGCTTGTGCTTTCTTTTTGAAGTAACAATCCTTCTCCAAGGGATTGGTCTTGCCACAATAGTTGCACTTCATTTTATCCGTTTCTTTTGATGATGGATCATGGCCCCTACTTGTTCTGGTACATGTGTTGTCTTTTCCTTGATCTGCCTTCCTCTTCGAAGAGGGCAAAAACAATTCCTTCAAAGGTTGGGTTAGGCAGATTTTTGTAAGTGGAAACCACAGTTCCATATGGCTCATTAAGTACTCTTGAGTAGAACAGCAACCTGTTTCTTTCCCTTATTTTGAATTAGAGCCCATTTGTGTATTTGTTTGACATTGTTACATTTCAAATATTTTTTTTCGGTGTATTGTCTAAGGTCTCATGGCTTATGATTCAAGAATCACAACTTTTAATAGACATTTTTGACCCCTGAAACGTTTTAGAAACATATGAAACATATCTGAAACGCGGTGTACGAGGCATTTGAGAAATGCCTGGCAACTATGCCAGCGATTGCGTCACTCATGTGACATTGCACTAATAATATAGATATGACCGCGGTCCACCCAAGTGAAGCGGGTGCATGCAGCACTCATGGAGTTAAGATTGCACTTTGGCTTTTGTTAAGTTTGGGAAATAACTGGAACTTTCCATTTGTATAATGTTTGGAGAGCCACATCTTTATGAAGGCATGTGCTGTTGTACTTGATAGTGGCCTAGTGGAGATCAGTTGCTTGGTTGCTGGGGGCTGTTGGCTGCCTTTAAAGATGGCTTAGCCTCTCTTTGATATCATAGGACGAGCTATTGTGAGCAGCCATTTGGTGGAAGCCTGCCCTAGATGTGGACAGCTAGGGCACCACTAAGCCCTCCAGCTTCTTTTTGGACCAAGAGCAAGAGAAGATCACTCCCTTTTTCCTTTGAGTAGATCAACCTGTAGTTGTGATATTGCTTCCTAGAGGCGGTTAGAACTTCAGGCTGTGGCCACAATACCAACAGGTGGCCAGCGGGGATTGAACTCAGGACCTCCCCCACCTGAGTTCTAAACACGCACTGCTAGGCTACACGCCCGTTGGCCACTCTCAATTTATTTGCCACCATAAGTCTCGACTCTCTAATAATGTCATGATGGACTGTGCTGACTGTGAGATTGGGAGGTGTCCTTCAGTTGGAATACGACATGGTTCTTGAGGTAGTCAGAGTCTTCGATAGCGAGCCCTTCACAGCAGACCTAGACACGGCCAGCAGAGTGAGGGTCTATTGTCAGGTTGGCAAGCGTGGGATCACCCAGCTGACGAGGAGGGCTGCCCTCAAGGAGGCTTTGTCCTGTGATGAACTTGCAGATGTCTTTTGGGATGCCCGAGGGAATGTGAACTTCTGGCACTCAAGCCAAATTCCAGCCTTGTAATCTCTGCCTTCTGGAGAAAAGCTACCTTTCTCAGCAATTTCAGCTCTGATCAATAAAGTCTCTGCTTCTAGTCAGTTCCAATACTAAGGCCTCTAGCATTCTGCTGGTCCCCCCTAAGCTAGAAGTCTCTCTCAGCAGCTTGTTTACATTTTTTTGAGGACATTCACAGATTTTGTGACTCCCACCTACCTCTACCCATCTTGTATTTTGTGCTTGAAGCAATTTTTATGTGTGTTAAGGCTTGTGCTAAATGAACCTTCTGTCCATCTTATTTTGCAGTTTTCAACCTTTGAAGGAATACAAGAATGGATCTCAAGCTTGGAGCTACAGAACCTCGAGATTCTGCTATGCGTTGGGAACAAGGCAGATCGGTTACCAGACCACTTTGGGCACAGGGAGTACCGTCGGAGACTGCAGAAGAGAGGGGAGTCCTCAAGTAATCCCCATCCTGAATTTTGGGACTTCGGTATCCAACAAAGCGATGGGAGTAGCTTGCTAAACGATGAAGGAGACTCTGTAGACAAGAGGAGAAGCCATTGTCTTGAGTGGTGCACTGAACATGGAATCGAATACCTTGAGGCGTGTGCAGTTGACCAGTTGTTTGATCAATGTAGGAAATCCTTGTTATCTGACCTTTAGTTAACTTCAATGTGTGCAGGCACAAGAACATGCATCTTTAGCATGACCATGCGAAGGAACATCTTTTTGGTAAAATTTCCTCTAATTCTTTTTGTTGGAACCAATGGGTTGTGGCAGGTATGTCGGTTGATGGGGACTCCCAAGGCTTGAACCGAATTTGGGGTGCGCTTTCTGCACATATGTGGCCCGGGATAATCCTGAAGGATGAGAAAGGGCTTTCTGACACATTGGCTGTGTATGATGCCGAAGGTGCCTTTCTTTTGGTAGCTGTTTTGTGGTTAAGTTTCATGGTCACAGCCATCACCTTGTCTTCTTTTTATTGTGGCAGATAATAGCACTGATGAGGACTCAGAAGTTGAAATTGAATACGAGCGCCTTTCAAATGGTTCAGCAGAGCCTTGGGATGGTGATGAAGGGCCATGGAGCTTCTACGAAAGTGCGCCAGGTGGAGAACAAGAAGCAAGCACAGGGAATGCATCTGGGGAGCAGCTGCAAGACAGGCTACAGTCATCTTTGCAGCTAAGCGCTCCTCGATCAAGTGACCCAGCAACACCACTGAATAACACACCTGATTCTTCTCCAGAAATGACTGCTGAATCAGCTCTCAATCATGTGGGGGTTGATGGCATATATTCACAGGGGGTGAACGATTTAACACCATCATCGGTGGATGCTGGTGCTCCAAATGGTCAAGCTGGCAATGATGCCCTTGCTCAAGCACACTCCGGGGAGGAAGATTCTGAAAGAGAATATGAGAATGGTAGAAGACACCAGGAACCAGAGTCCAATGACTTTGAGAAACTAATGCTGGAAATGGCTCGAATGCGTGAGAATGCACGCTTGATGCCTGATTCTCAGAGGAGAGAAATGGCAGCAAATTTAGCTTTACGGATGGCTTCATTGTTTGATGAGGATGATTGATAGGATTTTTTTCTTCACATGTATTGATTAGGCACATACCCTTACCATGTAAAATGGCAATCATCAATGAACACTAAACTTTATCACATGTAGTGACCAGGCATGTGCCCTTACTGTGTTTGATGAGGATGACTCCATGGCAGTTTTTCTACATATATATATATATATATATTCTCAAGGCCTTCAAACAAATGAATGTGCTGCATTTAAGGCATCCCTTATTGATGGAAAGGAACTTCACTAGAGTAGGCACTGTGGTGGAATGTGACCAGGCAAAGTGCACTTGGGTGGTGGTAGTGGTGGTGGCAACAAGGCTTAAGTGAGTCTTAGGAGAGACAAGGAGTAATTGGGAAAAGCTCAGATGGCTTATATTTCATTATATTCATGATTTTCCTGCAAAATAAGCCCAGAGGTGATGCGAAGGCGAATTTGGATTTTGCTTTTAAAAAAAGTATTTCTCTATCCTTTGAAATAAGCTGTCTTTTCTAAGCCGTACCTTAATGTAATTTAATAGTATTGTATTTTGCCTTTTAACGGTAGGCTGTAAGTCCCCTATTGCAATGTACTACAACATATCTCAACTGGTGGAAATGCTTTGTGATTTTGGTTAAACTTGTCCAGTTTTCATTCAGTGATGATTTTGTTGTTTTTGCCCTTTGTCTTCTTTGTTGAGCTTGGAATTGGACTAAAGTACTGGATTATTTATGTTGGGACCAATGATTTTGTGAGTTTAGCTTATGCCTCCTTTCAAGCTCTAGGGTGATGCACCTTCATAGCAACTGCATGTAAGGGTAACTCCTCTTATGGATCCCTTGGTCGTCCACTATATCATGCTAGCCTACAAGGCTACTGCCAAGCTCTATAAAGCTGACTACTAAGGTATGTTGTATCGTATCATCTTATGCATCTCAATCACAATTTTAAATATAGCTTAGGCAATGTTTTTCTAGGTTGCTCACAACTGTGTTCCTAGTTCCCTATCCATCAGGTGGATCAAGGAGGGTTCAAGTGGTATGAGCCTCTAAAAGCCACCAACAACATCAATGTAGCCACCACCAACATCATATTGCCCTTGAGGCTGAATGCAAGCATAATTATACTAAATAAAATAAGCTCCCACCAGTCTACCATGATTAGGTCCCTAAAATATTGCATAAGGTCCTTCCTTTCAAATTTGTTTTTATAATAATCAACCCAAAAATTTACCAATTGAAGCATAAAATAGACCCGTGCATGACCAAAAAAGCATTGTGGTTGACATATTAGTCCAATAACAGTTTCTTTAATCTGAATCTCTTTCTAAAATTAATGTTTTTGTTATTTGTGGTGAACTTAAAATGCACCTCGATTGGAAAATTTGGCATTCAAGTTAGGATCTTTATATATTAGTTTTGTAAATTATTTTGCATTAAAAGAAATAGAGTCAAATAATGCAACATAGCGTACACCATTCGTGGCCTAGGTCCACGTACCACCATGTGCCTACATTCACTAATCTCCAAACAACCTTTGAGCAAATAAACTACACAAATATACATGTTTGAAAAAAAGGTGGTGTCGGTCGAAAGGTATGTTTTGGGCTGACCGGCGAGCTCCCCGAACCCTGAATCACTTCATTCCTCCATCGCTGCTGCGCCCCTCGTTCCTCCATCGCTGCTGCGCCCCTCCTTCCTCCATCGCTGCTGCGCCCCTCGTTCCTCCATCGCTGCTGCGCCCCTCCTTCCTCCATCGCTACCTGAATCGTTCCCTTCCGCCTCTGATCCTCTCTGCCTTCGCTTCCTTCCTTCTTCGTTGCCCCCTCCTCCTTCCTCGTTTCCTTCCTCCTTCGCTGCGCCCATTCGCTTTTCTTCCTGCTTCGCTCCCTTTCCTCCTCCGCCTCCCCTCCTTGCCTTTGCCCACCCTAGCCCTCGTGTTGATCGTTTCGCCTCCCCTCCCCTAATCGCCTCTCATCCTTCCTCCGCCTCTTCCCTTAGCGCAGCACTGTTGTGCTGCCCCTACCCCGCCCCTTTTCGCCTTTGTGTCCAGCCTCTTCCCCTTGCTTTCCTTTTCTTTTTTGCTGTTCCCTTTTCCACCCTCCTTTCCCTTCCTCCACCTCATTGCCTTCCTCTTCCCCTTGGTTCGGATTGCTCCTCATCCGGGTTCAAGTCGGCCTTTGTCTTCAATTAGCATCATGGCTAATCATTCTCCCTCGGTCGGGCGAACCATTGTTTTCTCCGAAGCCGAGCTCGCGGTCCTCTACGCCGAAATAGAGAAAGACTCCAAAACGACCCTCATTGCCAAAATCTTTGGATCTCACCCGTCCCGTCTCCAAGCTCGGGATTCGGTCTTGGGCCTCCGACCTCGCTCTACACTTTCGAGATGTCAGGTTGCTTGGAAGAGGTTTCTTCCAAGTGGATTTTGATTCTGAGGACGCAGCCTCAGAGGTTTTGAAGGGCAGCCCTTTGCCATTGGGCCCGAGGAAGATATTATTTCTTCCCTACTCCAGCTACTTTGACCCTGTTGAGAGGAAGACCAAAACCGTTTCCCAATTACTCTCAGATTTCCAGGTCTTCCGCGCGCATATTGACCTATGTTAGAGGCCATCGGGTCTGCCTTTGGGCTTGTTCTTCAAGTGCCCCCCCTTCACACCTTGCCGACATCTTTTGCCCAGGTGGTCACTGCCTCGGCGGATGCTGTCCCTAGGGTCATGGTTCTTGCCCGTGACATTGAGCTCTTTGAGGACTATGTTTTGCTTCCGAACCCTTATGGCCCTTTGAAGCAACGTAAGGAGATTGTAGGTAAACTCGATCAGTGGCGGGTTTGTCACCAACAAGTCACTTTGCTCGAGATTGTCCGCGGGCTCGAGGTCGCAGGAGGCCTCGTAAGCGTGCCTCTCAGGCGCCACCTCCCTTGGTTCCTTCCCGTCCTTCAGTCCGCTAGGTGTGGCATGCTGTCTCTCACGCCCGCCCCCCTGTGGTGCTGGTCCTCGGCAGTTGGGACTAGAGAGGGTGTTTGTATTTCAGTGGCAGCATCTATTATACCTCATGTTATTGGGCACGGTGTTATCATCCTTGCTAGAGTGCAGTGGATCTTGATCATGCATGAGGGTCAGAAATTGGGAATCTTGAATATCTATGCACCTAACGTGAGAGGTGAAAGGGTGGCCTTTTGGGACACCATTACAAATGTCATTCCCCAGGTTGATCATTGGATAGTGGGAGGAGATTTTAATATGGTTGAGCAACCTTCTGATGACAAGAAGGGTGGACGCGAAGGGGGTTTAGACCCTTTGGAGCGAGCCTCATGGGAGAGGTTCACGCTTTCCTTTTTTGGCAGGGATTGCTGGACTGAGGATGACTTCCAGAGAAGGCCAAATTCCTTATCTTTCTCTTGGCATAATTGCAGGAGCGGGGATGAGAGCATCTTTGCACGTCTGGACAGGTTTTATGTGGATGATTGGTCCTTGGACAGAGGAGGCACCATTGCTTATGCCTGGAAGCACCACCAAATCCGATCATTGCCCCATCGTTTTGTGTCTCAGGGAGCCTGGGGCTCGCTCGGCCTCTCCCCGTATCCGTATCCCTGACTCTCTTTATCTAGATCATGCTGACATTTCCCTTGAGATCAGAGAGATATGGAGATCTTGTGACGGTCATGATCCTCGTCATAATATTGCGCTAGCTCTTGAGAGGACCAGCCATCATTATCATAGCATTGTCTTGTCTAAGAAGCAGGAGCCTCTGGACAAGGAGAGAGCTATTAGTGTAGGATTGCTGCTCTTCAAAGGGAACATGAAAAGAATCCACATGCGACTTGGATTACAGACCTCTTGACCACAGTTAGAGCAGAGCTGCAGTTGGCCATGGACAGGAGGGCTGAGCTTGCCTTTCATGCGAACGAGGCCTTTTGGACTCAGATGGGTGTGGCAGATGCAACAAAGAGTTTTTTCAGACCCAGGCCTTCCCATAGCAAGGACTCTGTGAGGTACTTGCAAGATTCACAGGGTGAGGTTCAGATTGAGCCTGATAAGGTGAGGGATATTGCTTCAGAATTTTATCGATCTTTGTTGACTACAAAGGTGCCCTCCCCTCAGAGAGATGTGGCATGATAGAAAGTTTGGGAGTGCATGCCCAAGCTCATTACAAATGCTATGTGTTCTTCCTCCCTGGATGCCCCTTTCTCGAAGGATGAATTCCTTCAAGCACTGCATGCTCTTTCCAGTGGTTCATGCCCCGGGGATGATGGTCTTTCTCCCGCCTTCTTTATTCTTTTTTGGGATCATATTGGAGATGCTATCACTGTTGCCCTTCAGGAAATGTGGGTGTCGGGTATGATGCCTCCATACCTCATGGAGGGGCTGATTCACCTTATCAAGAGTGGGGACAAGACTGACATCAAGCAATGGAGGCGCATCACCCTCCTTGGATCTGCATATAAAATCTTAGCTAAAGCCTTGAGTATAAGGTTGCAGCCGATTCTCCAAAGAACTATCCATGATACCCAGAATGGGTTCCTCCAAGGAAGGAGTATTTTTTATAACATCTTTTCTTTCTGGGAAGCTATCGAGTGGACAAAGGCTAGTCAACAGCCTCTTGCCATTCTTTTGCTTGATTTTGAAAAATCTTATGACAGAGTGGATTGGGATTTTTTGGAGGGCACTATGGCACACATGGGGTTTTCCCAAAACTGGATTAGAGGTGTGTCTTGCCTATACAGGGAGGCTCATAGCACTGTTTTAGCCTGTGGGAGGCATGGTGAGCGTTTTCAGATTTCCCGTTCAGTGAGGCAGGGCTGTCCCCTCGCCCCTTTACTGTACCTCATTGTAACTGAGGCTATGAGCAGGTTTCTTCGGGCTGCCCCTGGTGTTGTGGGTCTCAGGCTGCCTTTATGTACGGAGGAAGAGTTATTGGACTTTGAGTTAGCAGATGATACAACATTGTTCCTTGAGGCTTCACATGCTTGTTTATGTGCTTTCCGGACAGCCTTGGAGGCCTTTTGTTTGGCAACAGGAGCTACTATCAATTGGCATAAGTCAGTTGGTTTCTGGATCAGTGATTCTCCTCTTGCAGATTGGGGTACAGCTGTTGGTTTTACTTGGATTGAGAGAGGATGCTCTGCTAGATACCTTGGTTGTCAGGTGGGTGTTGACATCTCCCAGTGCTCTTAAGCATTAAAAGCAAACTTCATCACCCACTGGAGTAGGAGGAAGCTCGACTTGGCCTCTAGAGCTTCGGTGGTTAACCAAGTTTTGCTAGCCACGACTTGGTTTATCACTTCGTGTTGGATTTTTCATAAGGGCTGCATTGGACAGCTTCGTCGCCTTATTCAGAACTTTCTTTGGTCAAGGCTTGATGGAAATGCACACACTAGGGCTAGAGTTGCTTGGGAAACCATTATCAGGCCTAAGCAGGAAGGGGGATTGAATATCATTGACCCTGAGGTGCAATGTAAGGCTTTGTTGTGTAAGCTGGTTGTTAGGGGATTTCTTCTAGGCTCTGAGCCGTGGAAGGACTTTCTCATGCAGCGGATCATGAAGTGTGTCCCTGTT
Source organism: Cibotium barometz (assembly GCF_041138505.1). NCBI lineage: Eukaryota > Viridiplantae > Streptophyta > Polypodiopsida > Cyatheales > Cibotiaceae > Cibotium > Cibotium barometz. The sequence goes on along the minus strand of NC_141100.1, from coordinate 6,462,407 downwards.
CGCGGAGGTGACTGGACTCTCAGCTCACGCTTTATTTTTTTGGATGTAGTTCACCGCTCCCCTTCATCCCCGCTGGTTAGGTCCCTCCTACAGGCCTGGGACTGCCTGAGGAGTTTTTTGGTACACATCCCCCCGCGTTCAGTGGAGGAAGTTAACCGACAGCCCATTCTGTGGAATGATTTGATCTTAGAGATGTGCATGGTAGGCCTCTTGGGGCAGCTATGCATATTCTTTGGGCTGGCTGGGAGATGCTTTGCCCCACAGTGTTGGCTTGGAAGAGGTTTCAGAGCCTCACCGAGGTACAGAGGTTGGATCTCATGCAGCATTTGAGAGGCTCTAGTCGGAGGATTGCACAGATTGACGCAGCCATTCCCAACCATTGGATTATTGGATCTTTCTTGGAAGACCGTCATCATTCTTGGTTTGGGGTTTTTTCTGGGACAGTTGTTCCTCTTTAGGTTATGGGTCTCCCCTTGCCTAGGGAGGATGATGTACCGGTCTTTTTTTCTGTACAGGATGGATGGCAGTTGGAGAGATGTGACATGCAGAACCTTATTGAGGGCCCCCATATTCATCCAGTGAGAGTTGTTGGGCAGGTTAGGGAAGCACGTCTTTGTTGACCCCCCCCTAGGGATGATCATAGAAAGTGTTAGCCTTTGGTTGTATGGTGGCTGCCCTATCAGACATTTGCATTGGGACCCCGGTGAGTGGGTGTGGAAGGATGCTTGTAACCCCTTGAAAAGCATGCCTTTTTTCATTTATACGGTGCGGAATGCCAGACATCTTATCCTGGGACACATTCAGAGTGTCCCTACTCTTAGACCCCATTGGGAATCTTACGGCAATTTGACTGACATTCAGAGGGTTTTTTGGCGGAGATTGTGGCATTCTTATAGGAAGCCATAGATTTCCTCCTTTATTTGGGTTTCTCTTCATGGTGTTCTCGCCACCAATCAGTGGAGGTCAGTTTTACTGGTGCTTGCCCAGCATGCCCTAGATGTGCAGGAGTTTCGGAGTTAGTTTACCCTTGTTTATGGGAATGTAGGGGAAGCACAAAGGGTTTGGTTCTGCGATTGCACACCTCTTTGGTAGGATTAAGAGGGATGCTATCATTTCTTTTGGTTCTATCATTTGGTTGACACAGTCTGGGCCCCACAACTGAGATTCAAGGGGACTGACAGGAGCTCGGCAGTGTTGTCTTCAGGATTTGCCACTTTCACACTTTGTCCCTCCGGCACAGAGGTTAGACAGTTCTTGGGAGATTATTGCTAGCATCTCAGCCTAGAATATCTGGAAGGCTAGATGCACCGAGGCTATTGAGGGTACTCCCGTTCTTGAGACCTCCACCTTTCTTGGTGTGAAATCTCCATTTTGTAAAATTTTTTTCATACTTAATAGAAGTCTCCTTTTTTTGAAAAAAAAAGGGTGTTGTCTCACATTAACCATCAACTTTAAGGAGAACAACTTGCCTCCCCTTGCTCACAAAATATTAAGGTACATCCAAAATTCAACATACCTTCCTTATGTTTTTGTTTTATTCTATCTTTATTGCAATAACTTTGAAGAATGTTATAGGCATTCTCTCTTTGTAAAATACAAATTATATACTTTTAACTCCACTTTGTTTTCATAGGCTATCATTGTTGCGATATTAAGCTCAAGTAGCGTTGTGGACATTCTTAGGTGATAGCTTTCGCACTTACGCTATTGGCATGGTTGGTGAAATTATGGGTAATATGTTGTCAGTGGTTTACCATATAGCATGTACTCTTATCTCTTTATGTTAGATGGATTTATCAATTGGTGTAAGACAAGACTAGTTTTGCCAATAGTTATGTGCAAATATATGGCATTGATTATAAGGCAAGACTAGTTGTGAAGGGTTATATGCATAGATATATGGCATTGATTATGAGGAGACATTCAGTTCGGTTGTAAGAATGGCTTTGATTATAAGGTAATAAGACTAGTTGCTAAGGGTTATGCGCATAGATATATGGCATTGATTATGAGGAGACATTCAGTTATTCGGTTATTACGAGAATGGCACCGTGATGAGAGCTGTCATTGCTATGGTTGCACCGTGAAGCGAAAGGTTAGTCTTTATATCAAATGGATGTAAAGAATATATTTTTGCATGGTGATTTGCAAGAAGAAGTTTACATGATGCAGCCACCAGATTATTATGAGAGCAATGCACATTCAAATTTTGTGTATAACTTACATAAAGTCTTGTATGGCTTGAAGTAGGCACCTAGAGCATGGTCAAGCAATATTAGGGAGTATATTGTTATCATTGGATTTCAAATATCCAGCGTAAAATTTTTACTTTATGTGAAAAAGGTAGATAGAGATCATGATTTGAGTCTTTATGTGGATGACTTGATTATCAATGGTGATATAGTAATGTTGACATACATGATGTCAAGATGCTTTTGAAGCAGAAGTTTGAGATAAAATATTTGGGTGAATTGCGATATTTTCTTTGGTATACAGAGATGGTGAGATCATGTGGTGGCATTTTGTTGTTACAAAGGCAGTATGGCTTAGAAATGTTTTCTAAGTATAGTATGATAGGTTGTAAGCCTATTTCAATGCCATTGTAGTAGAATACTAAGCTTTCCATAGATACAAGTAAGATTTTAGATAATCCTACTATGGACAAGCATGTAGTGAGAGTAGCTTGATTTACATGACCATTACCAGGCTAGATTTGAGCTATATTATTGGACTTGTGGAGGCTACACATGGATGCGGCTAGACGGATTCTTAGATACATAAAGTCCACTATTGATTATGGACTTTTCTATGAGGCTACTAGAGAGATACAACTACATGGGTAAATAGATGCTAATAGGTTGGTGTATTGTCTTGAACATGAGATCTACCCGTAGCTTTATGTTTTATTTTGGCAGTGCTTCTATGAATTAGATTAGTAAGAAATAACTGACAGGTACCTTGACGAGTACAGAGGTAGAGTCTGCTATGGCATCTCTTATGAGCTAGCTTGTTTTCAAAAGCTACTTGATATGGGCGAGCATGTGGGATAGAGCCATTGTCATTTATATATTGTGACAACATGATCAACATATAGTTGACGAGTAATCTAATGCACCATGCTAGGATGAAGTACATTGAGGTGGTGCATTATCACTTTCTAAGGGAGAAGATTCTAGCAAGTGATATGGATTTGGTATATGTTACGACATAGGATCAGGTGGCTGGCATCTTCACAAAGGAATTAGGTACAGAGAAGCCTTGCAAGTTTAGGGGCTTACTCGGAGTGTAATGTGTGGAGTTGAACTGAAGAGGGAGTGTTGAGAAATCGCTACTATTGACATTGATGACCCATTTGGGTGATAGCTTTCGCACCTATGCCACTGACATGGTTAGTGAGATTATGGGTAATATGCCTCCAATGGTTTACGTACTATGTGACAACCACTACTAAAGTTATGGCGGCATACCTATAGTGCCAGCTCACGTGGACCGACCATTGTGTGTTATAGTAGAAGAGCACTTTCCCATATAGTATGTACTCTTATCTTTTTATATTATGGTTGGAGAAGAGAAGAGAATAGAAGAAAATTCAGCTATCTTTCTCTCTTGTGTGCTTGTCTACTCTTGTGTGTGTGTGTTTGCTTGCAAGGAGCTTAAGATCATCCTCTCTCCTACATTCTTCTCAATCATGCTCTCTCTCTCTCTCTCTCTCTCTCTCTCTCTCTCTCTCTGTGTGTGTGTGTGTGTGTGTGTGGGAGAATGGGCATCATTAGTTGATCGTTTTGCAAGGCTTCCTCTTACCTAATATCATGCATGTTTTTGTCATTCAATTCTTTTCTTTCCATGGCTTTGTATTTCTATGGTGGTATTGTATCACCTTTTGGTCTCATAGACTCTTTGGGTCTTTCATAGCTAATATTATTCTCTGTGTGTGTGTGTGTGTGAGATTAGCCTATGACCTCCATGAACCTGCTAGAAGAGAATAGGGCAACTCTTCAACCACCGGATATAGGAACCCTAGCCAGCTAAAATAGCCTTGGTCGTCCACACATGTCCGGACTCCCTGAACCGCTTGACTCTCCCTAGTCCTACCCGTGTCCTGACATTACTCCCCCCTTTTGAAAGAGTTTTTTTCCTCGAAAACAAAGGTAGGATATCGGGTCTTGAGAGTACTAACGTCCTCCCAAGTTGAACCTTCTTCCACTCTATCCTTCCACTTAACTAGACACTATTGTCTAATTCTCTGACAAGTTTGCTTCTCTTGAAAATCCAAGATGCACTCTAGCTCGTGTGGTAACACCGGAGGCTCAATTAAATCTATAAGAACACATGTATCCACCACATTGGCATCTTCGCCTAGTCGTTTCTGCAGACGACTAACATGAAAAACTCGGTGAATCTTAGAATGCTCTGGCAGAGCTAACTTGTAGGTAACTTCACCTACACGCTTAAGTATTGTGAAAGGTTCACAATACCTAGGTGTGATAACTTTGGCACTTTTCCCATCTTCAAAGTTTCCGAACTCGAAGGAACTTTGAGAAATACTTGGTCACCTTTTTCAAATGTGATCACTATGCAGTCTTCGTCCGCATAATGCTTGTAATGATCTTGGGCCCGTTTAACATTTTCCTTAGCGATTTTTAGTATATCGTGATGATCTTGCAAAAAATCTTTCACTTTTTGAATTCTTTGAGTAGCGAACTCCACAGTTACTGGAGATTGGGGTTGAAACCCATACATAAGCATGAAAGGACTAAAGCCTGTAGCGACATGCTTGGTACTATTGTATGCAAATTCTAAAAAGGTAAGTAATATTTCTAATTTGTTTGCAGTTTACTTACATATGCTCTTAGCATATCCTTGAGTACTTGGTTGACCCTTTCTGTCTGACCATCACTCTGGGGGTGGTTAGCTGTGCTCATACTGAACATTGTGTCCAACCTTTTGAACACTATGTGACTATTAAACTTTTGGTCTCTATCACTGACTATATTGGTTGGTAGCCCATAAAGTCGATAGATATTTTCAATAAAAAGCTGAGCTAACTCTAGCGTTTTCAATGTGGTTTTAGTTGGAATAAACCGAGACATCTTGGTCAACCTGTCCACCACTACAACCCAAATGGCATAATGGTTTCTGTTAGTTGTAGGTAGACCTATAATAAAATCCATAGAGATGCTTTCCCACTTACCATCAGGGATCTCTAATGGTTGTAATATCCCGCCTATCTTAAGACACTTAGCCTTATTGACCTAGAATTTTTGACAATGCAAAACATATTCTTGGACGTCCTTGTGAAGTTCAGGCCAATAGAATTGTCTTCTCACTAAGGTATAGGTCTTCCTAATTCCAGGATGACCTGCACTTGGACTATCATGACACTTATAAAGTATTTGATACCTAGTGTTAGAGTTTGAGGGTGCACAAACTCTTCCTTTGTGTAACAAGTACCCATTATCGATTGAAAAAATGCTTCCAAATGATTAAGCTCGTTCTTAGAAAGAGAAGAGCTAGGTGTGGAACTATCATTTACACTCTCTATTGCGGAGTGGGAAGGATCCCTCTGTGTAGTAACAACTTTCCACACCTGTGCACATGATTGAACGTGTTCACACTTGCCTTTGAGTGAATCTAAAAAATCACTTTTCAACTCCGTGAGACTCAACAAGTTGACTCGAGGCATGCGACTTAAAGCATCAGCCACCACCACCATGACATTGTATCGGCCCTTGCGATACCTTAATTGAAAGTCAAATTCTTGGAGGATTTCTGCCCACTAAGCTTTACGACCTTTCAAATGAGTTTGAGTTGTCAACCATTTGATACTCTCATGATCAAAGACAATCTCAAACTTAGCACCGTAGAGATAATGTCTCTACTTGCCTAGAGCATAAATGATGACATAAAGCTCATGCTCATACGCAGAATAATTCTGCTGAGCTCTATCCAACTTTTTGCTCTACAAAGCTATGGGTCTTCCTCCTTGAAGAAGCACATCACCAACTACATGGTCACTAGTATCCGTTTCAACCACAAATGGTTAATTAGGATCTACTATAGCCAACAGAGGTGCAGTAGTTATAGCAACCTTAAGACGATCAAAATTTTGTTGTTGGTAAGCATCCCAAACAAAGTTGTGACCTTAGCCTTGAATTGGTCCGTCATAGGAACCACTAACGCATAATCTCGGATGAATTTATGTTAACCTATGACGGACATTGAGACGTACTATGTTTTACGTCATGTAATTAATTTAAGTATTCTGAGTCATGGGCCGGGCTTGTCGGCACCCATATGTAAAGGATAAAGGGATTGGGTAATCGCCAATGAGAGGCGCACCTTGAATATCAGCAAGATAAGGGTTAGGATCGGTCGGCCATGTATGGGCGCCCATGTGTGAATGGCTAAGTCACCTATAAGAGTCAAATGTAACCCTAAAACTCTCATTCTCAATGTGTTGAATACAAAGTGTGCTCTTGCCTTATCTTCTCGTTCCCCTTCTCCTGTGTATGTGAGAGAGAGAGAGAGAGAGAGAGAGAGAGAGTGATCGAGCATTGTGTGGCGGCACGGCGGCGGCGAGGCGGTAGAGCGCGACGGTGGCTCCTTCTTCACTGCGACGCGAGAATCCTTCACGGCGGCGGTTTGAGCGGTGAGTGACACACCTTTGCTTTCTGTTTGAGCTTGCTAGGTTCTGGTTGTATGCTTGCAGCCATTCGTGGCTCACATACGGTGTTCGGCAAGTCCCCAGCTCCGACTCGTGCAGTAAAAGCGTAAATTTTTGGCGCCGCTGCTGGGGAAATGCCCTGCACCAAGCTCCAGTCTGCAGCTCGGGCTTCTGCGTGAAGTGAAATTTATACTGTAGGAAAGGCGATTGTGTGTATGTTGTTGATATTTTTTCGTGTTCTGTAATTTGTTTCTGCAATTCAGGTTTCCCTGGTCATTTCCCTGTCTTGTGCTCTATTTTCTAGTTTTCTACGTTGGGATTTCTGAATCCCTAGGCCTGTGCTGTGTGCGAGCAGCGTCGCGGCCAAGTCCAAACCCTAGAAAACAAACCCAAGAATACTTTTTTCAAAAAAAAACGCAAAAACAACAAAAAAGAAAAGGTAAAATTAAATTTTAAATTTAAAAAAAAGTAAAAAAAATAAAATAAATAACTTAAAAAAACGGAAAACAAAACGTGGTAAGGAAAGATATTTTTGATTTGGAGAAAAAAAATTTGAAAAGAAAAAACCCCCAATTGACCCCGACCTCGACCCCGGCCTCGGTCTTTTGATATATATATATATAGGAGAGTGAGCCTCCATAGCTTTCTTTCAAGTGAGAGCTTAAGGAAAGTGGAGCTCTATATGTAGCCCACCCCCAAGGAGTGGAGTGAGCATGGGATAAAGCCTTCACCCTTCCCCCACAAGCAAATAGACTGTTCTCAGGACCACAGGAGCTCCGGATAGGCAAACACTATGCTGTAAAGCACGCTAGGACCCTTTAAATGATACGCTCGTCTCGAGCTATCACATGCCCTAGTCCAGGTTCGACCATAAGTAAGGGGGTAAAAAACGGGTTGAAAACAATATAAAAACAAGTAAAAACGGGGGACGAAACACCCGAGAATACCACTTGGGTGGGCTTCAAGGGTAGTTACCAACGCCTGTAGGGTACCCACGTCACATGCATCTACACTCTGGTCGGGTGCTAGAGTCTGAGCCACTAGAAAGCGTTTCAGTTTACGTAGGCTCACACCATCCCTCCACGTTAGCATCTTGGCCTTCAGCTGGAACCCAAGGAAGTGCAACCCAAGATCCACGAATAGCGGATAGTGACTCGTCCTCTAACTCAGAAGCCATGGAAGGGCACCCTACCAAGAACCTTGAGGAGGCAAGCCAAAACATGCCAGTTTGGGCCCCACAACCCCGATCTAGCATGTTTAGTCGTCTAATAGAGACCTTTAGTAGAGCTACACGCTCTGAACATGCGACAAGCGAAGTAAACGAAGAAGGAGGGGTAGTAGATTCGTCATTCACATCTCATGTAGACCCTACCCTCCCAAAGAGTGTCCATGTGGATATTCTACCCACTTCGTTTAATGAAGGCCCTATTGAGCTACCACCTTCTGACGTGCTTCCTAAAGTAGAGGTCCCTAGAAGTCAATCCATAAGAAGTGACATTGCGTCCACTTCAAGAGAATCGTTTGGCACTCCAAGTCTAGATGGGATATTTCTCAATGAAAATTGGGAATATGATCTACACACGGAGACTCTGACTGACCTATACACGGGTTACACATACCATGTAGGTTGGTTAGAAGTCATACGATCTACATCTAGTGCCACTAATCTAGAGGAGCAACAACAAATGATATGTGAGGTTATTCATAGAATTATCCAATTTGAGAGGCAAAATAGGGGAGTAAACCTAGTTTCGACTGGACCTATGAAATTTTTGGATACGGGCAAGGCCAAACAACCAACCCTGTCACAATTGGAGACTCCCTCGGTGAGTCCCATAGACTTTTCGTATGTTGTTTCGCCTGGAGTCTCAATGGAGGTTGAGCCTATGAGCAATAACTTTAGCTTTCCAACCTTGGCTCAACTTTCCATTAGGGAATCCACAATGCCTACTCCGATGATGAGCATGACAGAAAGCGCACCTATTACCACTGTAGTTAGTACGACACTGCTACCTAGTGGAACAGTACCTACGACAGTGTGTGCTAGTGCTTATCGACCATATGTACATATCGCTACTCATGCTCATGTAGCTCCTATGCCTCTTACTTAGTATGCCAATGGCGTATGCTCCACGACCGCCTTATCACAACCCTTATCCAAGAGGAGCTAGGCCTAGTCACATATCATATCCTACGTCAGCTGCCTACATACTAAGACCAACGCCAACTCCTATCAACCAGGCTATCCCAGAAGTACCTCCACCAGCAATGCCTGCTCACCTAGGTGATCTCGCAGCGTTTGCTCAGACGATCGGATGATCTATTATGGAAAACATGCGGGGCATACCTGAGAGAGAACCCAGAAGTAAGGCGGTACAAGTGGCTAAGCTCACTCAGAACTTCAGTGGTAACGAGGATGTTAGGAAGCACATTGAAGTTTTTGAACACCTGTGTCATTCTTTGGAAGAGCACAATGAGCTACATAAATGTAAAGCCTTAGGCTTAACCTTGAGTGGAAAAGCCGGAGATTGGTATCGAACTTTAAGGGTTGAAGAGCGTACTCACTATCCCACTCTCAAGAGATTGTTCTTGAAGGAATACATACGTGAGGGTGTGCTTTGGGGAGTAGCATCTCAACTCCAAAAAGGTGAACGCGAGGAAGGGGAGCCAGTGAGACACTTTATTAGTCGATTAAAGCATCTAAATTCTCGCTGCACTCCCGATGAGTGCTTCAATAACAACCAACTGCTTGATAGATTCATCCAAGGATTACGCCACGAGGACATATACAATGGCCTAGTCATTAGAGGTCTTACGATGTGGGAAGCAGTCACTGCCAATGCAATCCAGTTAGAAGACAACTTGATGATTGCAGGTAAAAAGGTGTCTTCGGAGACAAAATCCGTTAGTTCGCAAGTATCTGGGCACGAGCCAATGAGACAGTAAAACCTATTGCCAAGGAACCCAAGATATCCGCCGAAATGTCTGTGACCGACCTTACTAAGGCTCTCCAAGAATACTTTAGGGGTAATCGAGCTCCTCAAAATAGCCATATGTACCCAAGAAGAGAGCAACAATGGTGTTCTGTTTGCTAGTACGAGTGAACGTCCCACATTCAGCAGAGTTAAATTCAATGGGAATTGCAATGCATATGGTAAGTATGGCCATCAATCTAAGGATTGTCTAATACTTAAGCGTATGTTGGCAAATCAGGCACCACTAGCCTGGTCAAACACACCTCAAGTACCCGTGCTGATGCCTGCACCACCTGTCGAGCAACCGTCTCACAGCACATAGTTCCAAGGAACCCGAATGTAGTCCAGTCTGTGCCGTTACCACTGCCAGTGCTAGGACCACAACCTCCACATCCAAGGATTACCCTTGTAAACCAGATGGGTTGTAAGTCACATAGTGCGTGTGGGGATTATGAAGAGAAGATAGACCCCACTTTTCATATGGGATTGATATGTTTGAAATGACTCCCTAGTACTACATGGAGGATCATTTTGGGCAAGTCAAGCCCGTATATCAAGCGGCTGCTCTCGCCACAAGAGGGCAAAACCTTAATACCCTGGCGAGAAGACCACCTCTTCAATGCTACGATTGTGGTGGACCGCATCGTGTAGCGGAGTGCCCTAATGGGCTACAGGAGATCGCTACTCAAATACAACCAAATCAAGGGAGCACATCGGGAATGCCGGTACTTACATGTAATCGTTGTGGCATAGATCATTTGATTGCTCAATGTCCACATAATCCTAGTGCACCCAAGATTACGCCATTGAATTTGGTTGAGGTCACCAACCAGGCACGAGGAACCACACCTGTTGTACTCGCGAATGTAGTGACACGGTCAATGCTTCAAAATCAAAACTACATTCTCGAAGAGAGAAATCCTGCATCAATTGCTTGAGCAAAGAAAAAGAAAACGCGGCGGAAGAGATCGCTGAATGCCACGAGCTCCAAGCCTAGTTTAAAGACTAACATAGGAACAGGAGATGACCCTGTGTATATGAATGATCCTGAAGATGATTTTGATTCAATAGAAACCATGGGGACCAAAGACACTACCTTAAGGGAGGACCCCACTCAGGAGCTCAATGAAGGAGAATCAAGCGAATACATAAATCAGGGAAAACAAAAGGAAACTTTCTCGGCCCCACAACCAAGTCAGCTAATGCTCTCTCGGCCATCCAAACTGACTGAGACTCCCCAAGACAAGCCACGTGGGCCAAAAACCCTCAAGAAAAAGATTGGAACTTACCCAAACCTAGTTGAGGAGATTGAACAAGTGCAACACTTAAGGGGTTTGGTGGAAGAAACACAAAGAGAACTGGAGTCAGCAGACCCTAGAAGAATCAAAATTCCAGACACAGTGTTTCCTACACAAGTTCAGCCTCACACGAGCCATAAACCATTAGCTATACCTATTATTATTCGAGAAGAAAGTGAGGATAGGACATCAAGAAGTGGGCAAACACCCTTCTTGCTGGAAAGAATGTTTAGTGAGGGGATGCCTGACCCCATCGAAGAGGAAGTGATTCCATCTTCACCAGTCCCTAGTCAAGGGGCGATATCTCGAAAAGTACCGTTGAATGTGTCCAAGCTAATGGATTTCATGTCCTCTGAAATCAAAACCACGATCATATCCAAGTTATACGGAGATCCTGAGCTATACTTAGCTCTTCGGGCATTTCTCAATGGAGAACTAAAGGCGGGGTTACCACAATTTGCAAATATGGATAGACCCGATATGCTTCAAGATGAAGGGGGACATTGGGATCTACAACCCAACCTAGATGAAGACTCGGTCGTTGAAATACCTGTTAACAAGTTGGGACAGTACTTTGAAGGTGACGAATCTAATGCAACCCTCCCCATTACTACCAAGGGATTAACTCTAAAGGGAATCCTTGATGGTGGTGTTGGAGTGAGCATTGTGACTAAAAACTATTGGGAATCTATGGGAAGACCTCACCTCGAAGTCACAAACATAGTGGTTAAGATGGCAAACGGAACTATTGCTTTTCCATCTTACAATTGTCCCAAGCATCCCAATAGCAATTCTTCTCATTCTCAGGTAAGAATTCTTTCCAAAAGAGTGCCTCAAAAGCAGTCCATGTCGTAGGTCGATCGCTCTTGCCAAGACTCATCCACCACTTGTAGGCCTTGGCCTCAAGCGTGAGACTTGCCTTGAGTGTGTGAACAACATCAAGAGAACGCTTCAAAAGGTGCACTTCAATCCACTTTTCTAAAAAAGTGTTCACTGCATCTTTATTGCGCTCCTTCTCTTCCACGCGGAACACATGAGGCTTCATGCTCTTGAGCATAGATGTCGCTTCCTGATTCTCAGGCGTTTCGGTGTCTCGAGTTGACCCCCCAAAGTAGATGTCCTTGGAGTAACCCTGAACTAGCGACCAACTACTGCTTAAGAGTCTCTTGCATGGTTTGTAAACTTTGAGAAAGAACAAGTAAACTTTGCTCAATATGCTGTGTGCGTGATTCTAACAAGGTATGTGCATGTAAATCCACAAATCCGTGATCACCCGTATCCAGATCAGCCATATTGGTATCCAAAGATGGATGACCGTCATGCCTCAGGCTGCTCGTAATCTTCTGAGGTCATGGTAATAAATCAAATTCGAATGCAAAACACCATATTAGTGAATTTGGGAATCTCCCAATTCCCATTTTTTAACACTAAAAAAAGAGGACATGGATAACATATTTGTAAGTTTCTCAAAACCCAATCATGTGACCTATCATTGGAAAGCGCTTGAAAAATGGGATCTAATAAGCCATAAAGCGCTCATTTTGGATTCATGGTGTTCAAGTTATGGGAAATCCAAAGTTTTGACCATGTGTCCCAAAGTCTTGGTAAATTCCCATATTCCCCAATATGGTGTTGCAAGATGAAGATGAATACCTGACCAAAACCGGCTCGTCTTGCTCGTCAGCAATATGTTGTCTGGCGGCCTTGCTATAGACACCACTCTCATCCCCTCGTTGTGTGTAGGCTGTAGAGAAATATCGACAAAAATCCTCCTCGAAAGCTTGCGAGAAAGGCTCTTCTCTGACGTGTATTGTCGGCTGTTCAAAAAGTCTCCTTCTTCAACTACTGTTTTGCGGGTCTCTTTCTCTAGTTCCGTCAATACGACAGAGAAAGAGAGAGAGATGCTTCTCTCCTTTCGAATATACGAGAGAGAGAGAAGAGAAGAGAACTTTTTAACGTCGTAGGAAACTATCACAAGAAACCAAATTGATCTATGCTACAAGATTTGAACTCCATGACTGGATACAACAGCCTTTGTTATATATATATATATATATATATTTCTGTCGATGGCCGGCTGGCGTGCACTTTAACAGTGATGCTATTGAACTCCTTGGTTGCTGATGCTGTTGCTTTCATGGCCAGCTTTGCTGAGGCGACAACCGCCTTGTTGAGTGTAATCCAAAAGGGCGGGCGTTGGGAACGAGGGAAAAAGGGCTGGTCGGCTGTGTCTTATGCGCCGGTTGTTGGGTGTCTTGCGCGTCGTTGAAGCTTGTGTGCCGTAACGGCGCTATTGTTTTTACGTGGGGCTTATGCGCCGGCTCTACAAACGACTGAAAGCAGCCGTATGAGGCAATCGTAACGTGCTTCGACTGTGGTTGTGGTGGTTGCGAACAACCGTGTGCAACTGCAGTTGCTACAAATAAGAGAGATGAAAAGCTTGCTCTCTTCAAGGCTATGGTGCGTCGAGTCTGGAAAAGTCGTGTGTGTGCTATGGCTGTCGTGCGCAGCCTATTGAATGAATTCGTAGAGACAAGCGACAGATGATAATGAAAGAGCCTTGCTCTGATACCATGATACCAGTGCAAGATCAGCCTATGACCTCCATGAACCTGCTAGAAGAGAGTCTCTACCCAACCGCCTGATATAGGAACCCTAACTAGCTAAAATAGCCCTGGCTGTCCACACATATCCGGAACCGCCTGACTCCCCCTAGTCCTACCTGTGTCCTCTCTCTCTCTCTCTCCCTCTCTCCTTCTCCCACCATGGTGATATTGTATCACCTTTTAGTCTGATAGACCCTTTGGGTCTTTTGTATAGAATCTCTCTCTCTCTCTCTCTCTCTCTCCACCAAACACTCATTATTAGTACCTTTTCTCAAAAAGCAAGGAAATGCCAAGATAAAAATTATAATAACAAGGAAGAGACATAAAGCTACCAACTAGAATATGGAGCTCCACCCTAGGGAGTCCTCCATAAAATACCATCTCATCCCTCAAAAGTTAAGTTCTCAATCTCTTTTGTAACACTATTGCTTTGACCCAAAGTATGCTTACAACCCCAACACACACATGGCCAAAGACACTAGTGCTTCTTTAACTAATCATGCATTTTCTTTATTACATTAACCTAGGGAGGAGTTTATCTACTATCTCTTTGTCAACTTGCCAAATTCATTGTACATATATTATAAAATGAACTTGCCAAGTTCATTGTACAAGCTATTGCACATTAACCTAGGGAGGATCTACTATATCTTTATTAACTTTCCAAGTTCATTGTACATATATTGTACCTTCTTGATCCCTAGGCCTAAATAGTACTTCTTGGACTAGTCATGCATTTGCTTTCTTCCATTAAAAACTGATGGACATTATCTCCCATTTCTTTGTTAACTGACCAAGCTCATTGTATGCATTGTTATACCTTATTGATCTCTTGGACTAGTCATGAATTTGCTTCATTACATAAAACATATGGGGTTCATCTCCTATACCAAGGTCATTGTACACACACATTATACCTTCTTTATCCATATTCCATTTTGGCCTCTCATAAATGTGAATAAAGTGCGCATATACATACACATGAACCATGATTTACATCAAAAAATTCATCACAATAAGAGAAGATTCCTTCTCATAATGCCTAGGGTGACACAATGGAAATTTATACAAAATGGTCTCAAAATTGCTTATTATTACTTAAAGAAGGCAACTAAGATTCTTTAACTTGTTCTAAATTTGCCTTGAGTATAAAATGATATTTGCTATGTATCATAAATAATTTTAATTTTTTAATACACAATGAGATATTAAAAACACTTTTAATTTCTAAAGCTTTATCATCAATGATGTTGCACATGAGTTTTCATGAGTGGTCAAACCGGGCCGCCCCAAGGGGAAGCTTGTTGTAAAGGCTACATGAGGAAGACCTCCTTTCACATTAAAATGTCCTGAGACGAGAATAGTCGCAACATGATCACCTGCCAACTAGTGGTGGCCAACTGCCAACCCAAACAGGGAGTACATTAGAGACAGAGACATCTCTTGTCCGTTTGCCACTTCATAGACCATGCCATCATGTTACTTCATAGATTATGTCACCATGTTTGATGTATCATGATTTTTAGTGAGTCCACCACCAATTCATTACTCTTAAAGTGTGTATGGAAGCCATATCCACCACCAATTCATTACTCTTAAAGTGTGTATGGAAGCCATATCAACCAAGAGAGGTTTGACCTCAAAGTTTTTCTTCCCTAGCCTTAGCTTCCCATTGAGCTCTCCTTTTCTTATCCCTTTTTCTTCTTTTTGTGGATTTGAAACATCATGACTTTTGTTAAAGGGCCATTATATCACTTTAACTTGCTTACATTAAAGCACCCTTTCATCTCTACACCATCCAAAGTCTTGATTCTCACCAATCCCTGGGGTGTAAGCTCAGTAACCCTAAAGGGTCCAAGTCCTTTATACTTCAATTTATGTTTTCCATTCTCTACACATCATTAGCACATTGTACAAAATATCCATATCTTCTTTGTTAATATCTTTATTCTTTAGATTATTGTTTATGCCTTAGTTTCTCAACTATTAATCTATGCATAGCTTGAAGTCTCGTATGTGCTTGTTTACGCCTTAGTTTCTCAACAAATAATATGTGCATGGCTCAAAATCTCATCTCATCTAGATTTTAAAGGGCCACTGATCTCTGTGGTAAAACATTTCTTGTGAGTCATTCTTGTATGGAAAGAGACTAGGAACTACATAATTTATTGGCATGAGCAAACCCAAAGCTAAACTAAAAGAGTATTGTTGGTGGAAACCTTGTAAGCTATCCAATAAGCCCACAATGTGTGGCTGTGAGTATATGCTTATAGTCACTTCTACTACTCACTTCGACAATCTTAGTAAGCATAACACATAAAGTCTTTTTGGTGCTTTATGATTGACCATTGGCTTGAGGGTAATAGTGTGTTGACTTGCGATATGAACTACCAAGTAAAAACCTCACCACATAAAATGAGAACCTCGATCACTAACGAGTTCGAGTGAACATCCAAGCCGAGAAATAATATTCTCATATAAGAGTGAACAAATTGAGAAATGATATTCTCATATAAGAGTGAACGCTTGAGCTGAGAAATGTTATTCTCATATAAGAGTGAACACCAGAACCGAGAAAAGATATCCTCATATGAGAAATGATATTCTCAAATAAGAGTGAAAACCCAAACTGAGAAATGATATCCTCATATAAGAATTTATTTGTGGCTCTTGCACATTAGCCTTCTATGTGGTCTTAGCTTTAGAGCTCATTTGGTAATATAATATGTGGCTATGGTGATGTAGTGCTACTTGTGTTACTTTAGCAGTAGGGCTAATCGGACATAAAAAGTTGATATCCCATTTCTCAAAAGGTTGTTGGGCAGCATTGATTAGAGTAAAGTGCCATTCTACTCTTCTCTTGGGGCTAGGGAATCTTTTGGCATTCATCACACCGCCGCTGGTGAACTCATCAAATAAAGTTAGCCACCATAAGCCACCTTATCATAACTTTTTAAGCTGTTTCGACATCATAATGCCCTCCTCCTACTCTAGTATATGTGCTTTCTCTAGAATGCAGAGAAATTTATCTTCTCACAAACACCTTATCATAATGCCATATTTCCCTCTTTTATACATATATCGTGCTATCAATTAATAAGGGGAAGCTTCTTAATCATTCATCTAGCCATGTCCTTATTGATTGAAAGGCATGTAGGAAGTACGTTAGTAATCAAATGGTAAACAACCTTCTTGCCCCACTCCGATACTAAATTAAGTCAAAACAACAAATCATCGGGGAGGTTATCATCTATTGGATTTCTATTTGTTATTTGTGATAGATGGTCTACTTAAATATGCACCTTGAACGTGCACTGTAATCCCTTCTAAACAACTATAATGAAATTAAATCCAAAAAATCAACCACCATTGTATAATCCTTTAGGTTGCACAAGCTTGTTTATCCATTAAATATAATAAGGCTTGGTTATCCCACCAAAAATATAAATTTGTTAGCCAAAAGATACCTAACACTTCTCTTTTTGTGGTGGTATAGTTGATCTCAACATCTTTAGATTGCCTACTAAGCGATGTCTTGTATAGTGAAGCTGATGAATCGAAAAATTATCTTGTGTTTTCCAGCCCATGCTAGTACACACCTAATTGCAAATCTCGATGTATCCACATGAAGATGAAAAATCACATTCTATTGTGGTGCTTATAAAATCATTGTTGCATTAGCATGTTTGAGTTTTTCAAAAGCTTGTTGACACTTTTCTGTCCACTTATTTGTTTTAAAATTGGTAGACTTGTTATTTTGCACACTGGGATTTGAAGAAATTGATGGGTTTTTTTATTGTGCACGGTGATTTGAAGAAAGCGATGGTTTTTTTGTAAGAAGAAAATGATGATTTTTCTGTCTACTGCAATTATGTAGTAGTGCTCTTACGATTAATGCATATAGCCCTTGTTCATAGTAGAGGAGATCATTGATTCATAGAAATATGGATTTTAGGTAGATGGAAGCCATGATTAATGAAAAGAGGTACGGGTTTTAGGTAGAGGGGATGATTAACTTATTAATCTCTATATATGTAGAGAAGATGATTAATTCAGAAAGTTCTACATGTTTAGAGGAGATGATTAATTCATAAAGCTCTATATGTTTAGAGGAGATGATTAATTCATATAGCTCTTATTCAGAGAGGAGATGATTCATGTATAGAGGAATAGGTTTTAGATACAAGTGATGATTAATTCATAGAGCATATTGAGGCGGTCCGGGGCGGGCAACAAGAAGAGCGGCCTCTAAGCACTCCTCAAGGCTCCCGTGTTGCTCAATGGGCTTGGGGCACAACGTAACACAAACATAAAAACCCCAAAACCACACACCCAACAAGAAAAAGGGGCACCACCTAGTTATGTGTGTGAACTAGGACACCAAAGATCTTTCCTTGTAGCCAATCAATACATGCTAACCATATACATCAATCAAAAGACACACACACACTCAACAAACGCTCATAACATATGGTATTATGTGTGGAGGAGACTAGCATAACACAAATAGATGCACACCAAACTTGGAGAAGAACTTAGAGAGACAATCTGAGCTTGATTTTGTTGTCGCTATGCACTTGGTCTTAAGGTTACGGGAGCCCTTTCACCATACAACCCTCTTACCATGAATTGAAAGGCAACAAATCAAAAACAAGCCCTCAAGCCTCCAAGCATAAAATCACACCACAAAATACAAGGATCAAATTACCTTAAATCAAAAATCGGACCGCTTCGCTAAATAAACTTTGGAGATGTAGGAGTCCAAGATTTTGTACACAATTGCACCCAAACTACTAATCTTATTGATGCACAAAGGCAAGATACAATTATGATAAGGAGTATGGCATCACTCAAGCCCTCACAATGACATAACTAGCTTCAAGCTTCAAGCTTCACTATCTCCTTACACACTAGAGTTAGGAGTGGTGTACAATGTGTGTAATCTCCCTCTTTTACAAGGAATGGAGGGGGCTCTATTTATAGGTTTGAGAAGCCCCAATTAGGATTAAGCCTAATCAATCTTATTATGAAAAATCATAGATTATGGATTTTTATTTTGAAATGAGAGTGGGCCTCTTCTTATCCCTTGAGTCACATGGATGTGGGCTCAAGGTGAGAATTATTGAAGATGAGAGGAGAGTGTGATGTAGAGGTTTGAGCAAATAACTTGTAGTAATGCCTACTCTAAAAGTAGTAGAGTGGGTGCTTATTTACAAATGTTAGTGGTTAGTAGTTAGTAATCACTATAAAAGGTTAGTAATACAATGTACAAAATGGGTGTGAGGAGTAAAGATTTGGAAAGATCCTTTATGTGGTTGAAAGCTCGAAGAAGCTTGGATTCTCCCATGTGTAGATCTTTAAGTTAACCGCGCCGGTCTCCTTCTTGCATTTGACACCACAAAAGTTGATTGAGGTGAAGAACATGGGGTTTTTGTAGATGGAAACCCCATATTTGCAGAGGTTAATATGATACATTCATGCTAAATTTTTATGTATTTTTTGAGATTGGGAAAATAATTTAGTAATATGGGAGTAGTAGGGAGAGAAATGGAGATGAGGTATGGGTGTAGAGTAGATATGAGAGCAACTATAAAAGGTTAGTAATACAATGTACAAAATGGGTGTGAGGAGTAAAGATTTGGAAAGATCCTTTATGTGGTTGAAAGCTCGAAGAAGCTTGGATTCTCCCATGTGTAGATCTTTAAGTTAACCGCGCCGGTCTCCTTCTTGCATTTGACGCCACAAAAGTTGATTGAGGTGAAGAACATGGGGGTTTTTGTAGATAGAAACCCCATATTTGCAGAGGTTAATATGATACATTCATGCTGAATTTTTATGTATTTTTTGAGATTAGGAAAATAATTTAGTAATATGGGAGTAGTAGGGAGAGAAATGGAGATGAGGTATGGGTGTAGAGTAGATATGAGAGCAAATGGAGAGGGAAGGAGAGGGAAAAGGTGGAGAGGGTGAGAGAGGACATGAAGTTTGTAGGTTTGATGGAGTGAGAAATGAATGAGTAAGTGTGTAGGTGATGAATGTGTAAGGGAGGTGAGAAGAGACTAGGTGTACCTTGCCAAAAAGTGGGCAGACTTACTTTTGTCTTTTGATGACCAGTCCAAATTCGGAGTAGAGGCGGGCTTAAAAAATTCAACAGAATCATGTATTATTTGAATTTTTAAAATTTTTGTGTGGGTCCCCATTGGTGGAATTTCTTGATAGCTCCAAGAGTGAGCCCCCCAATACATCATACCCTGACCTTAGAGACTCAAGTGTATGTGGACACTTGCATGGAGGATATTTTTTCTATTTTATAAAGGGTTTACATAATAAGAAAAAACAAGCTAGTATTTAACTAGTCAACATATCATGACAATATGGTTATTATGATAGGAAAATAAAATAAACAAAGAGATCTAATTGTGAATAAAATACTAAAATAAAATATACCAAAATAATTGATATATGAAAAAGTATTTAATAAAAATATATAAAATATTTAATAGTAAAAAATATATACAAAAAATACTAAACTATGGAAGTAAAAAGGGAGGGAGACCCTCATTATTTTAGGGTAGATGAGAGAATAAAAGATGAAATAGTCTAAGGGAAAAAGTGATTTGGGTAGTAGGCTTTCTACATGGTGTGGGTGGAAATGTTAGAGCATAGGAGCATGGTGAAGTTGAAGCATATGTACAATGATGGTCCAAAAGTATTATGAAGAAATAATAATAATAATAATGATAAATAAATAAAATATACTTAGGTTTTGTAATACACACACCTAATGAAATATTTACATATTTGAGAAAATAGAGACCCCCATATTTAGGCCCTTATATCAAATGAAATATTTACACAAAATGGGCCGTAATAATTTTATTTATTTTTGATGAGTAGCTAGCAAAAAAAAATTTTTAAATAATATAAAAAATATATAGAAGATATGGGTAAAGTCCCTAACGCACACACGCCTATTTACAGTGAAAAGGTATTTATGACAAAGAGTTTATGTGATTTTCCTTGGCCGAGGTAGCTCCTTGTGGTAATGTAGATAGCCGAGAAAATGGCTATCATTTAGCCCTCCCCCTAGATGATGGTATATTCATGTACCATCATAATGTAGGCCTTCTAAAGTAAGTGGTGTAATGTGATTCTCTTGTCCATCTTTCTTCTGTTCCTTGTGTTTTGCACCACATCCATCACTCAAACCACATAACTTACATGCCCTTTTATCTCCTTTTTGTGGTTGCTTCTGTAAGTCTATCGGTAGAATGCGACTCAAGTATGGCTTGAGTCTATAGCCATTAACCTTCTTAGAATGTTCTTTGCCATCCAAATCCATGAGCTGATAATAGCTAGAGTTAAAAACCTTCTTGACAATGTATGGTCCCTGCCATCTAGTTTCAAACTTGGCATCAAACCGATTATCAAGTCGATTGTCATACCTTAGCACAAGATCTCCTTCTTTGATGCCCTTGTCTTTCAAAGTTGCATTGAACTTCTC
Organism: Cibotium barometz; assembly: GCF_041138505.1. Classification (NCBI taxonomy): domain Eukaryota; kingdom Viridiplantae; phylum Streptophyta; class Polypodiopsida; order Cyatheales; family Cibotiaceae; genus Cibotium; species Cibotium barometz. The sequence goes on along the minus strand of NC_141100.1, from coordinate 6,441,360 downwards.
TGCTTGCATGGCTTTTCTTCTATAACACTCATATGCAGCTTCTCTTTTCCACTCTAGCTCAACTAAAGTGAGAAGTTGATCTACCCATGCATCTTGATCTCCTAGTCCACCTTTTCCATGTAGCCGCATTGTTGGAATGTTGAGCTCAATAGGCTGCAATGCTTCTTGACCATAAACCAAGTGAAAGGGCGTAAACCCCGTTGCTTCTCGGTAGGTAGTCCGGTATGCCCATAGTGCTCCATCAAGGAACTCATCCCAAAGCTTCGTCTTGTTCTCCACCATCTTCCTTATGATTCCTGCAATGACACCATTAGCCTTCTCTACTAACCCATTTGATTGGGGATAGTAGGGTGTGCTATGATGATGTGAAATATGAAGCTCTTCACAAACTTCGGTGAGCAAACCTTTTCTAAAACCTGGACCATTGTCAGAAACAATCTCCAAGGGGGTGCCAAATCTGCAACATATATGAGTGTAAACAAATTTGCTTACAGTCTTTCCATTCACCCTTGCCACACTTTGAGCCTCCACCCACCTAGTCATGTAGTCTATGGCCACTAAGATGTACAATTTTCCATTTTTAGTTCTAGGTAGTGGACCCATAGCATCAATGCCCCATTTTTCAAATGGACCACTTGCAATGACTAATTGGCGTGGACCATGTAGCAACCTCTTATTACCATTGACTTGGCAGTTATGACAGCTCCTACACCAATGTTGAACATCCACATGTAAGCTTGGCCAAACATACCCAGCAAGCAAAATCTTTTTCACAGTTAGTTCTTGAGCAAAATGGCCACCACATGCTTCTTCATGCAAACCCTCTAAAATGGCTGGAATCTCCTTGGTTGTTGGTACTCTTCTGCACACTTGATCTTTTCCTTTTTGGTAGAGGGCACCTTCTAAGAACAAGAAAGGACTTGCCCTCTTCATGAGTCTCCTTTTTTGTGCCTTTGTGAAGTCTTGTGGGAATTCACCTTCCAAGATGTAGCTCACTATGGGAGCCAGTGCCTCCATTCCTTGGTACCGTGGTTGCTTAATAGCCTCTGCAGCCAAGACTACTACTTGTATTTCCTTCTTAACACATGCAACAGCTTGTTGTGCAAGTAGATCAACATCCTCATTTTGTTTCCTAGGAATATGATACAATTGCACCTCCTCAAATTGATTAAACAGCCTACGGATAGCATGAACCTTTTGCCTTAATCTTTCATTCTTGCATGCCCAAATGCCTAAAATTTGCCTTACAATAAGAAGTGCATCCCCTTTTACCAGGAGACGTTGTATCCCTTGATTGATGCACACCTTCAAACCATGAAGTAGTATGTCGTACTCTGCTTCATTGTTGCTAGTAGAATTTGGCAAGTTGACCTTCTCCTTCATAACCACCTCTCCATTTGGGTTGAGCAGCACCAGCCCTCCCCCTGCTTTACCTGTGGCTTTTCTAAAAGCTCCATCAAAGAACAACGTGAATGCATTAGGTATAGTTTTGGGTGGTGGCAATGGTAGGGTCTTTACTTCAGGCACCTTAATCTCCTTTTCATGCACTCTATAAGTGAGAATCCATGCCAATTGTGCACGCACACTATCTTCCACCTTGAAAGAGTATTGGAATTCTTGCAATTCCATAACCCACTTTGTGATTCTAGCACTAATAGTCATTTGAGAAGACACCCAAGGAAACAAATTTTCTGTAGTGAGAATTACAAAAGGTTTTGGTAACAAGTAGGATCTAAATTTTCTCACCATAAAGATGAGAGCAAGCATCATGAGTTCCGCTTCCGTGTAGCCTTTCTCCAAGACATTCATGACCCTACTAACAAAGTAGATGGGCCGCATCCTAGTACTGTGGGGATCTTGCTGTAACAAAACTGCACCCACTGTTTCCTTTCCAACACTAGAGCTAACAAAGAAAGTGTACTCCCAACAAGGAGGCATGAGTGTTGGTAGCTCTGACAAAATGACTTTAATGTTACAAAAGTACTCCTCAAGCTCATTAGACCATGCAAACTCTACTTGTTGAGTCAATTTTTGCAAGGGGTGAAGTAACTCTGAGGCTAAGTGAATGAAGCGTGACATGTACTTTACCTTTTGAATGAATGAGATGGCCTCCTTGAGACTCTTTGGAGATGGTAGGTCGATAAGAGCCTTTGCCTTCGTAGGATCCACCTCAATGCCTTTGGAAGAAACCTTATGACCAAGAAGATTACTTCATCCTCACCAATATGACATTTGTCGGGATTGAGTTGGCCCCCCATGTCGTAGAGTTTCTTCAAGCCTTCTTCCACCCTCTGCACATGCAATGACTTAGAGCTATAGATGCAAAAATCATCTATGAACACTCTAATGGATTTCCCAAAGAATGCTTGAAACACCATGTTCATGAAACGTTGAAATGTCACTGGACCCAAACGGCATGACTCTGAAAGCATAACAACCCCAAGGAGTGATGAAGGTTGTTTTTAATTGATCCTCCAATGCAATCCCAATTTGAAAGTAACCCGAGTAGCCATCACATATTGTATACTTCTCATGACCTGCTACCTCATTTAGGATCTCATCTTGAAATGGGAGAGGAAAGTGGTCCCTTTTTGTCGCCTCGTTGAGTGGACGATAGTCCAGACTCCACACACACCCTCCATTTGCTGTTCTTCTTGGGAGTGACCATGACGGGAGAGACCCACTCTGAATTTTCTACAGGATATATGAACCCCACTGCTAGAAGCTTCCTCACCTCTTTGAGTAGCGCTTGCTCTTTGATGACTCCTAGTCTTCGTAGCTTTTGTGCCTTAGGTTTGGCTTCTGGCTTTAGCTCGATCTTGTGTTGAATGGCCTCTACGCCACGCACATCTGTGTAATCTTTAGCAAAAAACCTAGGAAATTTCCCTAGTACACATTTAAACTCCTCCCCTTCCTCCGATGTAAGCGTTTTTGAGAGCATAGCATCAAACATTTCTTCATCATGCACAATTTGGTCTTCTTGAGAGCCTACCTCCTCCAAACCTTGACAGGGTGTCTCTTTGTCTTTTGCTCTGAATCTTATCCCCATGACTTCAATGGAAGACTCCTCGTCCATAGTGCTACTGCTGCTTTCTTCCTCTGAGGCGTCATCGGTCCAATCCTCCTCTGTTTCGCCTTGAGAAGATTCTTCATTTATCTCCTCTTGTCGTTGCTCCTTCATGTCAAAGATAATCTTCTTACGATTTTCATTCCTACAAATTAACTTTCCATTTTCCCAATCCTGCAAAGCTCGCATTCTCATTAGCCATGGTCTACCTAGGATAAATGGATAACCACTTCCCTTAGTAGACATAATATAAAAATCAACAACCTTCTTAATGCCAAAAACTTCCACAGAAACATTCTTACAAATCCCAAGACACTTTGCTTTGCTATTGTTTGCCATTTTCACCTTAATTTCAGGTGTTTCATGAATATGCATGCCTAGTTTTTGCATAAGGTCCTCTGTCATGATGCAAATTTATGCACCCCCATCTACTAGACTCTTCTTAACTAGCCTTCCCTTGATGTAGCAATCTAATATAGGTGTAATGTCCTCATCCATCTCAGCTTGTGAAATTTTTACAACAGGCACATTCTCTTTTATTTTTCTCCTAGTGCTCACGGCCTTTGTTAATTCCCTCCTAACTTGTGGACATAAGGCTAGAAATTGAGGCCACGAGATATCAGGACCCTTACCTCTCATGTCTTCCAAAAGGTTGTATGGAGCCATACCATGTCCAAGGGGGAAATCTTGGAGGTTTATACGACGTCGTCTCCTCTTGACTTCCTTGTTTTCCTTCACTTTCTTTCCTCGTCCATGGTCACTTTGTGATGCCACACCCTCCTTTTCCTTCTCTTTTCCACGCCCTCGTTTGACACCATTTGCTTCAATGTCTACCTCCTTGGCCTTTGTTACCTCTACCACATGTACATTTGGGTCCGGCAAGGGTGGCATTCCTTCCACTCCTCGTGGAGGTGGTCTTGTTGCATTGGGCCTCTGCAAAATCATCGGTTGTTGTTGACTAGTGCCTTCACCTGCATTCATCACTGGATAATTCATGTTAGGCTTCCCTGGCTCCCCACGAGGCCAAGGACAATTATACATCCCATGCCCTGACTCTCCGTAATTCCAACATTGCAAGAGTCGCCTAGGTCGTTGCTCTCGTTCTTCAACCCTTTTAGCTTGGCCCTTCTGTTCCACAGCTTGTGCAAAGTGGATAGACAAGTTATTTAAAGACTCATTTAACTTTTCTATCACCTCGACTGTGACCTCAGGTAATTCTCTATGAGTGCAAGACTGTACCTCTTCCCTAGGCTTTGAGTCATCAAAGATAAAGCCCCCCCCAAGCATACACCTCATCTTTCGGAGTTTCTTGGTAGCCCTAGCCTCAGCAGCATCAAATGTTGTGGGCTCTCCTGACTCTACTTGCAGTTTTAATGATGGGTACATCCCTGCAATAAATCTCTCCTTCTTCAAGAATTCAGCACCATCTCCAGGGTTAGGAAGACTACGCAACCAAAGAGTCCAAAGACGTAAGAATTCTTGCTTATAACTCAAGTAGTCCTCTAGATCCTTTTGCTTATGAGCAACTA
>NC_141100.1:5201764-5234264 GCF_041138505.1 Cibotium barometz | reverse complement strand
AAACATTTATCTCTCTCATACACACGACACACACAAAAAGTAAAGATTCACAAACGTATCAAGCACTAAGCAGTGGGGACAAAGGGTTGGGTTCAGACCTGTCCGAGTGGAGCTAGGGATCCGGCTGCCAGACATTTTCAAATTTCTAGCGATTAAAGGTGTTGCAATAGGAGGAGGCTTACCAGCGAGGAGGTTCACCAGTGAGGAGTAGGCGAGGAGGCTTTGTGCAACTAGGAGGCTCACTAGCGAGGAGGCACTTAGTAGTTTCCTGTAGAAAAAAACAAATTGACGATTAGAACAATAATGAAAAAAATCAAGGAATGAGAGAGTGATAGAGGGAAAATTTACCAGAGGGTGCGGGAGATCCCATCAAACGTGAAGGAGAGGGACTGTAGCCTACACAAGGAGCTCTCAGCAACCGTGAAGGAGAGGAGACTGTAGCCTATGTGAGGTGGAGTGCATGTGAATCTGAGTGGTGTAAATTCAAAGGAGGAGGAAGGAGGAGGGCTCTGGCGGGTTGTAAAAAAACGAGGAACAGAAAGTGCCAGCTATGCTGAACACTTGTGGCCGATCTAGGATCCACTTGTGATCTTAGATCTCCAGTTCGCTACGCCTTTCACGAACAAGGAGAGGATGCTCTGCCTCTGCTTTGCTTACTCTTACTGTGGTTATTTTACTCACAATGGTACAGAGTAGTGGAGCAAGCCCTGAACTATGGCGAGGGCTAACAAGGCGAGGATGCCCTGCCTTTGTTGCACTTTGATGCCACGAACTTGTGCGAGAATTTGCTCATTTAAGATAAAAACTTTGTAGATCTTAAGTTTTGCTTGCATGAAGTGTCATTGGTGACCAATTTTGTTCACTCCCCTTGACTTACTATGCTGAGCCTTGAATAATCAAGGTGATGAAGCCTTACACTGAATCTTTACTTTGTAATTGTAGACTTATCTCACTCCAAACATCCAATCTTACAACCACTTGATGAGCTTGAAACCTGGTATTATGTAGGAATGTTGTGCTTCTAACAGCTCTTCTCTGTAAGAACTTCAATTTGCATCCAATCCAACAGCCTCCATGTCATCTGTGTCCTTTAATGGCTAGTACACTGTATAACTTAGCCTCTTGTTGTCACTTGCACTCTGCTTTGCATGCTACTCTTAAACATTATGCATAGAAAACCAAAATCCCTTGGTGTAATGGAAGCACATTGGCCTAACCATTGGTTTCAATTTTGTGAGAGATTATACCAGTTTTATAGCATTTTGCATGTATTACAGCTTTAGCATGTGTCCAAACATCAAATCTTTCACCATGTCAACATGCATGTTACATTTTCAATATGATAGATAAATTCTATTAATCAATAGCCTTCACTACAAGACACTGCTGCCATACACGCGTTCAATACATGCGATAAGTTACGGGCGCGTGTATGGTCGCGCATGTATATGAGTAGTATCGGGCGCGTGTATATTGGCATCTAAATTCGCGTGTATACTTGTTTTAGAAACGTGTCTGCTAGCGCGTGTATATTAGCATCTAAATTGGGTTGGTAATACTAGAGGTGTATGGCATTAGTGGGAGTCTTTACATACCTCTCGGTATAGGATTTTGATAAGTGGACCCTATATTATGCATCACTTAAGAAACATTTGATATGGGTAGTAAATAACTAAAAGCATAGAAAAAAAGCCATTAATTTGGCCTCAAGCATAGCTTAATCTTGGATTAAGAAAAAGCCTTATGAAAAGCTTCATTTGGATTGAAGAGGGTCATGAGTATGACCATTTCTTAAGTGAGAAAGAGAGAAAAACCATTAGAATTAAATATAAATAGAATTTTATGTAATTCTTTACTATCATTAATTAATTAACTTCAATAGCATTTCAAAAACCATACCAATTAAGCTTCTCAAGCTTGAGAGGGGTTGAGAAGAGAGAATCATTGAGAAATTATAGAAAAGATCATAATTCACTATACTTATCTTATAATTTGCTTGATTCTTTGTTCACGGTAGAGGCCCCCAACCAATCAATTGGTTTAGTATGTTGATGGAGCCACCAATGGGAATTGAAGAAAGAGAGAAGTATCAAAAACTAGTGAATTATTAAAGAATTCACAGTTCTTGGCTTAGGTAGAGTAGAGTAACAATGCATAAGACATTATATTTTTTCCAACAAGGGGAGGCTTCTATTTATAGGAAAATTTGAGCTCCTAACCAAACAAACTGATTCTAGAATTTTCCAAGTCAGTTAGGTCACTTTTTGACCATTTTTAGGTCAGTTAAGCTAACTTTTTGGAACTAGACTTGAATGAGGAGAGAGGAGAGATGAAATATCTCAATTTTTATGAGTTTAAAACTCATTCAAGCATGTGAAATATGCACCTCCTTTGAAGAACTCTCCTTCCTTACATATGTGTCATAGTTTTTTTTTACTAATAAACCTTGTACATTTTCAACTCTTCATCTTATGTGAGCATTTACTCATTTTTGGATACCCAAAATATCTCATATTTTTAATATTGCTCATAGTTTTTTACTAATAAACCTTGTATATTTTCAACTCTTCATCTTATGTGAAATATGCACCTCCTTTAAAGAACTCCTCTTCCTTACATATGTGTCATAGTTTTTTTTTTACTAATAAACCTTGTACATTTTCAACTCTTCATCTTATGTGAAATATGCACCTCCTTTAAAGAACTCCCCTTCCTTACATATGTGTTTTTTTTTTTACTAATAAACCTTGTACATTTTCAACTCTTCATCTTATGTGAAATATGCACCTCCTTTAAAGAACTCCTCTTCCTTACATATGTGTCATAGTTTTTTTTTACTAATAAACCTTGTACATTTTCAACTCTTCATCTTATGTGAAATATGCACCTCCTTTAAAGAACTCCCCTTCCTTACATATGTGTTTTTTTTTTACTAATAAACCTTGTACATTTTCAACTCTTCATCTTATGTGAGCATTTACTCATTTTTGGATACCCAAAATATCTCATATTTTTAATATTGCTCATAGTTTTTTTACTAATAAACCTTGTACATTTTCAACTCTTCTCCTTATGTGAGCATTTACTCATTTTTGGGTATCTTCTTTTTACAAATTGGATTTATCTCCTCCCTACACATGTATTGATGCTATTGGCCCATAGGAACCTTAATTGGACCATAGTCTAAAGATTTCTGAAAATCTAGACCCTTAGACTAAGGTTCTTTATACCTATTTCCAATTAATTCCAATTGCACATTTGAAAATTCTTTTTGAATTTCTGTTTCAGGAAAATTCATCTTAATTATATGAGATATTTTTCTATCCAAAAATATTCAAAATCTAAATATTCTCTCTCTAGAATATTTTCTCTCTCTAGGTTAAAACAGTTAGAAACAAGGTCTTTATATTTCTGAAGAGGGATTGATTACAGGGGAAGATACTAGACATCAAAAAGGGGGTTGGGGGAGGAATCTTACATTCTACCCCACTTAAAAAACGCGAGATGTCCTCATCTCGCAACTTGTGATAAATTCGCAAGATGCACGAATATGAGACTTAGAGAAAAATTTTAATCAAGATTAAACACCAAGAAAAGTCTTAAAGAGAGCAAGATTCAAAATAAGAACAAGATTTAAACTTTATTCATTCTCGGAACTTATACAGTAAAGATAGAAGAACTCTTTACACTTCCATAAGCCCGTCCATCATATGGTCACAAAAGCAGTCCTCACAAGCTGCACAAGTATAGGGTAACTCATCTATGGGAATGATTCTGCTGCTTCTCATGAGGAAGAAAACACGCTAGTAAGAAGACCCGCTTAGAAAACCCAAGATGCCTTGATCTCATGACGCAGTAGTATCGGGGACCCAAACCCAAGGCTTCAATAACCATGGCCAGGCGAACATTATTACGAAAGTGCTGCTGACCCCAGGGTGTTACCCTAGTTATGTCTTGATAGGTCCGCCATTTGGTCTGCGCTATAGAAGTTCCCAAGTGAGGGAAAAGTGAGCGCTCATACTGTTCTATAAAATCTTTCTTCACAGACTCTCTTGCGTCTTGAAGGTGAGAAATCATCATGGATAAAACTAATTCCTGTTGCCAAGCCATGAAGGAGATTAAGAAAGAAAGGAGATTGATGGGAGTAAGATTACTGTGAGCGACAAGTAAAAGTTATGACTTATATAAAGGAAGGAGCTAGCGTAACCTAGAAGCCAACGGTAACTTGCCACTGAAGTTTTACCGTCTTTCCATGATTTGTGTTTGACACATTTTTCTATAAAAGGCATTAAGAATTTTGAGATGAGGAGATAAAAGAAGCTTGTAGGCTAAGTCACCTACTTTCATATTGAATTCAGATATAAGGGTCACAATATCTGGGGGATAACTTCTTATACTCCCCAAGAGATAAAGAACTTCTTTTGAGCCGTACTCGAATGAAAACCAAAACCTTGATATCCAAAACACCGATTCTCACTTCTGAACTCATTGTTCTAAATCCTTAAAACAGGTGGGACTCCTGAGAAGTATTCTAGGAAAAGGGTCTTCCTTTTTTTAAACAGAAACTTTCTTTTATTTTAGAGAGGGAATAATTATAAGATCAGAAAGGGAGATTCTTACTCCTGTATACCTTGAAGGCTGGGGAGGAATCTTACATTCTACCCCACTTAAAAAGTGCGAGATGTCCTCATCTCGCAAGGTAGAGGACAGCTCTTATTCTTAAGATCCAATTTTATTCTGGGGTTCCTTATATTCTGGTCAACCCAACAGAACACTGGGATAAATATCCCTTATATAGAACTCATCATTAAATAACAATTCATTCAGATTATATCATTCATATCTTTAACATGATAATGGTCCATTAGACCGAAAAGTTTCCTTCGGAACATTCCTCCACGGAAATTTCAGCCAAGTAAGTTCTCAATTTGACATCCCTTAACTTGATCTACCGGTCAAGTATTAACAGTAGCAATCTGACAGCACAACCCACTAATCTCATAGTGATTTGCTGAATTCGTTATCATCATTCTAGTTATGAATATCATCACAGGGACTCGTCCCATTCCCCCTCATTGTGGTGTGTGTGTGTGTGTGTGTGTTTATGTGTTTTTTTTAAAAGGTCAAAGTATTTTAAAATATTTTAGTTATTTGTGGATGTGTGTGAGTGTGTGTATGAGATAGAAAGAGAGAAAGAGAGAGAGAGAGAGAGTGGAAGTCTTTCAAAATATTTTAGTCATCCAAATGGGAAAAGCGTGTGCCTGGTTTGAGCCATGGCCGGTTGAAGCTATTGGATAGAACGATGTTTATCAAATTAATATACATTTAGATTTAAACAAATTAGATGAAAATATTACACTTATGAATATTAAAGAAAGCCTAGGCTTGATTGATCGTTATAAAATAAACTATATGTCCATGTTGATAGAGATCAAGTACGACAAGTATTTGATGAAGTTATTAAATGTATCCCAAAGCATAAGCTCCTTCTTTCTGTTCTTCTTCAGTGACCATTGGTTCTAGATTGCTTTTGGTATTTGAATAGTTTCTATTTTTTTCATTCTTTTCTTATACTCTTCCTTTTGCTAAATATAAAAAGGATCATGATTGTTATTAATCTATAGTTTGATTATGTTTTATGCTGAGACATGTCATTGAATGTCTTAAAGTTGACCTATGACAATAATAAATTGTCAGATATTATCTTCTTTGAGAAGGTGCCACAATTGGGATTTTTTGGATGCCAGCCTAGCCCAAAATGGGAAGTTTTTGGATTTGATGGGTGGGGTGATATTAATCCTCGGTATATTTATATAGTCTTGGACCCTTATATGTTAGATGACAATCTCAAGCTCCTCTTAATCAAAGAGGCATTGGGATTACTAGATGGATTTTACATTGTGGGTAGTAAATGTAGGAGCTCCGAGGAAAAGCGTTTCATTTTTAGGGAAATACTGAAGTTCATTCCATTAAGGAAGTTGGTAAAGATAATGTAATAAGTTTTGAGATTATTTATGGATGACTCTTCTATCTCTCTCTATCTCCCCCTCTCTCTATTTGTCTTTCTCTCTCTCTTTCTCTCATACACACAATCATGTAATACGCAAATAGTTGCTCTTACCTTTTATTGTGTATTTGGTGTGAAATGTAGCTAGGACTAGGTGAGAAAAATAGAGAGACCATAAGTTTATTATTATTTTGGTCTCTTCGTGTGATTGTGTATAGAAGCAAGCACAAGAATGATAGCATCAAAGTTGGTGCTTTTGAATCCAATTCTCTCTTCAACTTGAGGTTAGTTTTTTTGTTGCCCTTTTTGTCTTTATCTATTTGTGTGTTTGTTGTCAATATGTGATGCATAGATAAAGAAAACAAAATTGCTCATATGTTTAGTTGGCTAGAGAGAGAGAGAGAGACAGAGAGACAGAGAGAGAGAGAGAGCACATCAAAACATTCTCTATTTCTCTTTTAATCTCATCGAGTGTGTTACCACGTCTAAACAATTTAGAATATTAATGTGCTTGGCTAACTAAGCTAGAAACATTTCATTTATTAGACTACTACCTTTGAGATTAGACTACTACCTTTGAGATTGTAAAGAGAGTTCTAAAGAGAGTATAATGGGTCTTAGAGAATTTATAAACTATAGTAGCCTTGGAGAATAGCTCTTATATTAGCTGAGAAACTTTCCTAAAAAAGCTAAAAAAAATTATTATTTTGTCAATACATTATATTTAGAGAGACAATTATATGTATCGAGAATAGTTATCTATGAGGAATCTACATGTATATAGGTAGGTTATTAGGGTTAGTTATATGTTGGCAAAGATACAAAGAGATATTTGTAGAGTCTTAAGATATTAATTTTGGATTTTAGCAAATGGAGATTCAGAATGATAACAACCACTCAAAAGCTATACTGGCTCTACGGCGGGGGGCGAATGATTCTTCCAATAAAGAAGTAGCTAGGTGGATGTAATGGGCAATGTAAAGAACAAGTGGATTCTCTAAAAGAGCAACTACGTACTTTAGGCTTGGAGGTATTGAGTCTTAAGATATCTGTTAATCAACTCAATGCTAATGAGCCGTTTGTTAGAGGCCTGGGTAGTTCCCTAGAGATTTTGTGAGAGTAATGATATTTTTTCTCAAGTGACAAATTGTATTACAACTTTCAGATTTGGCTCTCCATTTTGGCAATATTTATAAATTTGATATTTTCTTAAATTCAAGACTTCTCTCTTCTATTTTGTTCTCTCGCACTTTTTTTGTGTGCCTCAACTTCTATTTCCTCTCTCTCTCTCTCTCTCTCTCTCTCTCTCTCTCTCTCTCTCTCTCTCTCTCTCTCTCTCTCTCTCTCACTATCTATGTATCTCTCATTATATATGTTTTTACCCTTTATCTCTATAGGCGATGGATAGTATATGTTATACTCACTTATCTATGTAGAAGATGGTTTGTATATGCTATACTCACTTATGTAAAAACTTCTCTAAGAATTACATTGTTTATTGATTTGAGTCTATCTGGAGTAGGGTCACATGTGTGATAATGGCTATTGAAGTAGAACAAATGTAATAAGGTAATCCTACGTTGCTGTTTGAAGTTAAGAATGTTAAAAAAGGAAGTTAGTATTCGTTATTTTGTGTTTCGAAGGAGATTGACAATGGTTAGAAGCAATATATGTTTCGAAGGAGATTGACAATGGTTAGAAGCTATATATACTTGAGTTTAGACTAAGTTCATCGACTTCAAATTTTGGATACAATACGCGTCTCTTTGTAATCGTTCAAGGACAAGGTATTGGAAGAGAGGGAGAGACAGAGAAAGAGTGGAACAGTAAACACAGAGCCTACAGGCTCATCTTCTTCTATCCATTACTTTTACACTCACACACGTGTATATAGAAAAGACCTACTCTAGCTAATATCTATCTGTGATGACCGGCTTATTAACTACGGCACACATGTCCAGCTGTATCTAGCTATAGCTGGTGTCGGTCATGATCTAACACATAAAGAAGGAACACACGGGAAGTGAGCTTGACTTCTAACACTCCCCCTCAAGCTCAAACCATCTGCAACACTCCAAGTATCTGTCGAAAATAGATGAACTTATCTTTACCAAGTGATTTAGTAAAGATGTCCGCTACCTGGTCTTCAGTCTTCACATGTAGCAAGTCAATCTGCTCTGCAAGTACCATTTCTCTAATGAAATGGTAATGAACCTCAATGTGTTTCGAGCGTGCATGGTAGATAGGATTGCTCGCAAGCATAACACTGCTCAGATTGTCACAATACAGCTTCACTTTGCTATCCAAGTAGATCCCAAAATCATTGAGTAACTTCTGTAACCAAACAGCTTCACAGGCCGCTAAGGTCGCATCACGGTACTCAGCTTTTGTACTAGACAATGCAGCTGTAGGCTGTTTCTTACTCTGCCAACTGATCATGCTGCTACCTAATCCAAATGAATAGCCACTGGTTGACCTTCTGTTTTATAGGCACAACCAGCCCATTCAGCGTCAGTATACCATGTCAAGTCAAGGGGTTTCCCATATGCATAAAACAGCCCGTAATCTATTGTAGCCTTTACATATCTCATGATTCTCCTGACAGCATCCAAATGCGGCTTGCGAGGTTTCTGCATGAACTGACTGATCAGCCCCACAGCATAACTCAAGTCAGGACGTGTAATAGTAAGGTAAATCAAGCTGCCACCCATCTGACGATACATGGTTACATTCTCTATTTCAGCCCCCAACATCAATCTGCAGCTTGACGTTTTGCTCTAGAGGTGTATCCATAGCCTTGCATTCAGCCATACCATACTTCTGTAACATGTCATGAGCATACTGCTCCTGTAGCAACCATATGCCTTGAGGTGACGACACTACCTCAATTCCCAGAAAATATTTCAACTCACCAAGATCTTTGACTTTGAATTTAGCTTGCAAACATGATTTAATTTCTGCAATCCCGCTTTCATCATCTCCAGTAATGATTAAATCATCTCCAGTAATGATTAAATCATCAACATAGACAACCAAAAATACACAGCCATGATCTGTCTTCTTCACAAACAAACTGTGATCTGCATCACCCAACTTAAACCCATGTTGCTGTAAATAGCTGCTAATTTGAGCATTCCATGCTCTAGGTGCCTGTTTCAGTCCATATAATGCCTTTTTCAGCCTGTATACATGTGCTGGAAAATCCGGATGCACATAGCCTTCAGGCTGCTCCATATAAACCTCTTCCTGCAACTCACCATTTAGAAAGGCATTTTTCACATCCATCTGCCATAACTTCCAGCCTTTAGCTGCCAATGCAATGACAGTTCTGACCGTAGCCATTTTAGCTACAGGGCTGAAAGTCTCCTCATAGTCAAGACCATACTGCTACGCATACCCTTTTGCAACCAGCCTGGCCTTGTAACGCTCTACTGATCCATCTGATTTGCACTTAACCTTGTACACCCATTTGCAGCCAATGGGTACTTTGCCATCAGGCAACTGCACTAAATCCCATGTTCCATTTTCAACCAAAGCTGAATACTCCTCATCCATGGCACTTCTCATCTGCAATTCTCATCTACAAGCTGCCTCATCAAACTTAGTGGGTTCTTTAAAGCCTGTCACTTTCGTCATGTAAGCATAATGATGCACTGTATATCCAGTGTAAGTGTACCTATCAACGGGTCTCCTGACCCTCTCAGAACTCCTCAATTGTGGCTCACTCTGAGCTTGCCTCTCATGAGGCAGCACATTAACGATTCTGCCTAGCACCTGGCGTCATGACAGACGGAATCCCCAACTCACTATCCAAGCTATCACTACTGGACGACTCATAACCCGCAGTAAGTGGTCCTGTTACATCTTCAAACACTTTTTCTTTTCCCTTATCATATCTGTCAAACTCCTTAAAGACATATTCTCCGCCTCCATCTGACCTAAGACAAGATACATAGCAGCCCAACTCATTTTTAGCATGCTGTTTGAAGTCTCTGAAGACATCAAACACGTCATCTTTATGGTTCAGTAGTACAGCCAAGTGTACCTGTGCTGAAATCATCAATGAAAGATACATAGTAACGAGCTCCTCCAAATGAAGCATTATGCGACGGACCCCAAACATTAGAGTGCACCAGCTGTAAGGGTCTCGAGCTATTCTTTACATGCTTCATGAAGGGAAATCTTGCCATCTTTTCCAAACTGACATGTAGGACATACATGACCAAAGTCATTATACTTGAATTTGGGCAATCCAAGTACCACTTCCTTCTGTTGCATAGATTTCAACTTTTGTACATTGACATGGCCAATCCTCTTGTGCCAAATTTCAACATCCCGAATAGCACCCTCATCATGTGCAAACATGGCTGCCTTAAGTTCAGGAATGGATGCATCCAAGGTGAACATCCTGCCATCCCTTCTGCCTCTAGCAATTAATTTGCAACCATTACCGTATTCTTCAATAAAGCAACCATCTTTATTGAATCTCACCTACAGATTTTTTTTAGCCATATGTCCCACAGACAAAAGATTCTTTGTTATTGATGGTACATGCAGTACATCATGCAGGCTCTTCTTCTTGCCATTAGGCATCATCAATGGAACAATTCACGTGTGCTGTATATCATGCTGGGTGTCATCCCCACTACACACATAACCATGTGAACCTGCAACCAACTCATCAAACCACTCTCCATGGGGTGTCATGTGATTAGAAGCCCGAGAGTCAATGTACCATCTCTCATCTCTACTCTGTTTAGGTGCATTCTTAGACACATGCTACATAGCAAACAATCTGTCAACCTGCTCATCATGAGCACCGCTACTAGAAGATGCATAGTGCCCATGCTGTTTGCCCTTTGTCTTCATATCTCTTTGCTTCTTGAAACAATCCTTTTCTATGTGTCTATATTTACCACAGTAATGACAGTCTTTGTCCCTGTTAGATTGATCATTTGACTGCCATGATGCACCACCTCTGCCATAGGGTGATCTCCCCCTGCCTCTAAAGCCGCCAGATCCACGCTGGCCCTATGTATCTGTGCCATGCCAATTACTCTGTTGTTGCTGTCCATAGGTGTTTCGAGTATCACCACGACCTCGAAACCAACCACGGCCTTTGCCGCCTCTGCCACACTAGCTAGAGTACAAAATAGTGTCTCTACTCTAAGATGCACTAGAACCTATATTCAATCCAAGCTTTACTTCTTCATGCAACAAAAAAGCAACTAGCTCATCCCAATCAGGAGGTTCAGCTCTCACAGAAATAGATGTATCGAATGCTTTGTATTCCTTGCCAAGTCCATTCAGTGTGACAGCAATCATATCATCTTCGAATACATGTGATCCAATGGTGACAAGCTGGTCTGCTATGGTCTTAACCTCTGTCATATAAACCTGGATGCTTCGATCACTTCTAGACATGTTGTTGAACTGCTGTTTCAGCTGAATCTTCCTTGCATGTGTTACATTTCCATAGTTCTTCATGAGTATGTCCCAAGCATCCTTTGGGGACTCACATCCAGTGATTTGTATTGCCATAGCATCAGATATACATAAAGAAAACCACTGTAGCACTTTGCATGCTCTCTTTGTCCACTGCTTATGAGGTCTTCTCTGATCTTGTGTCGGTCTTTCAGCCATCTCAGGTTCAGCTTCATCACCTGTACACAGATCCCAATATCCTCTGCTAACCAAAAAATTCTTCATCCTAAACTTCCACAAGGCAAAATTCTTGTTATCCAATTTCTCTACAACGATCTGGGTAATATTGTCGGTGCCCTATGCATTAGCCATGGTTTAGTAGACTATGTCTGTCAAATGCCTGACTTCCTACAAGCCAACAAGTATAACTGACCAAGTGCAGTCCTTAACTATTTATGACAATTTTTCTGCAACAAGTTCACTATCAAAACTAGGGTATTTCAGCCCTTCAGCAGCTCAAAACAATCCACAAATAAGTAGTCCCACCTGTAGGTACGATGGTCAATACATATGCTATGTAATTGCTTCAGCTTTATCTCCTGTAACCTTACTATCAGAGTACATACATGCAGTCTGTAAACTATAAACTGTCAGTGAGACCAACAGCTTATTTAGTACCAAAACTGAGTCGTATACATGTCATACATGTACCAAACCTTCATAGACATCTGCTAGTACATGTAGCAGTCCAAACATAACCATACGGGCACAACCCAATACATAGACATCAAGTACAAGTGTCAAAACCCTTGCTCACAGATTGCAATCAGCAAATATTCAACGTAACAAGCTTTATCTAGCTCCACAAAGTCCTCAAATCATGTCATACATTCACTGCTGTGTATTGGGTTCAGTACATGACCATATGGGCAACCACAAGTATGTTGTATGCATGTCAAGATTGCATTCACTGCTGTTAGCAACCAACCAAAAAACGTTATTGCATCAATTTCTAGCATTAAATTTCTGCTTCAAGCCAACAAATCCAGCGCATGAATGCTTTGAATATTCATGTGCTCCAACACTACCTTCTGGGTATAGTAGAGAGCTCCTGTGTGTCAACGATTGAAGGATGTGTACTGTTCTTTGATGTTTACAGCACTTTCCACAGTGTATATGCATGCATTTGCTCACTTAGCATGCAGGCAATGTGCTGTTCTCTCCAGGCAAAATCCACGTAGACAATTCGCGCTCACTTTCCACAGTGTATATGCATGCATTTGCTCACTTAGCATGCAGGCAATGTGCTGTTCTCTCCAGGCGAAATCCACACAGACAATTCGTGTGTTAAAACTGCAAACGTTGCTCCAAACTGATGACGACAAAGCACTCTAATGTGCTCAATGAAGCTCCTGTATCCTCCAAAACAAGCTATAGAACAAAGCTTGAGCAACAGCAAGCTTAACCAATCAACACATACCTTACAGGATGCAATATCAGAGAGTCTTCAGTGCTTCAAAAACTTCAGCGCTTTTGTTCTTCAGTGCCTCGTGCTCCAGAGAGCCCACCTAACCGAGCTCTGATACCATATTGGAAGAGAGGGGGAGACAGAGAAAGAGTGGAACAGTAAACACAGAGCCTACAAGCTCATCTTCTTCTATCCATTACTTTCACACTCACACACGTGTATATAGAAAAGACCTACTCTAGTTAATATCTATCTGTGTGACCAGCTTATTAACTACGGCACACATGTCCAGCTGTATCTAGCTATAGCTGGTGTCGGTCATGATCTAACACATAAAGAAGGAACACACGGGAACTGAGCTTGACTTCTAACACAAGGGCTTGCATTCAAAAATAAAATGTTGCTAATTTAATGGATTACTTTAATAAAAATGAAATTGGAACATTTGGAAGGGTTGAAAATGAGGAGGAGCAGAGTAATCCATGGTGAAATCCATTTAGATTCAAGAAACAGAGTAATTACCAATGCTACGATACTTCAAGAACCTATCAATGATCATCGAAATGCACTGGCACATAGAGATATGGAACGGGGCTCTTTTTTATCTGATTTAAATGAGCTATCTGTGGATGATAATTTTCATTCTATTTGTTGTGTCGTTGGCAATGTGAAAGATGTTAAATCCAAATGTCACTCTATAAGACGTGTGTTTTCATTCCCTCGGAATGTTCAGCACCCAGCAACTATGGTGGTGTATTCCAAAGATTGTACTCTTCACTCATTATGAGCCCTTACTTATAAGTGCCATTTCTGTGGTGCACTAATTTGGAAATGTGAGGTGTCAAGAAAGCCAAGACAATATGTGGGAAAACACTAGTACTGTGAAAGTGGGAATGTCTCTTTACTACCTTTGGAAAATCCACCTCCTGCTGAATTGTTACTTAGTAATGATAATGCAAGTAAGGAATACAGAAAGAATATACGCTCTTACAATAATGCCTTGTCATGCATTATCATTACTTAGTAATGATAATGCAAGTAAGGAATACAAAAAGAATATACGCTCTTACAATAATGCCTTGTCATTCATTTCACTGGGTGCTCACTTGGATAATCAGTTCACTAGGGAGGGAGGAGTATTCAATTTTTGAATCCATGGTACTACCTATCATCATGTTGGTTCTGTAATGCCTGATGAAACATGAGATGCGGCTCCTCGATTTACCCAACTATATGTGTATGATATAGAGCATGAATTAGAGAATAAACTTCATGGGATGCCTTCTTTAAATCATACTGTACTTGAGAGGTTACAAACAATGATGTATGTATATAATCCGTATGCCTCTGCACTTCCTACAATGAGAGAAACGTTGTAGTAGTCAAGTCCACATGCAGATTTGAGAATGGTCATCACTGAAGTGTGATCAACTTCAAGGCATTCCTATAGGAAGTGAGGTAGTAGCTGTCATGCTGGGTCAAGGAGATGATTTTCATGTGGGCCATAGAGATATTCAAATAGTGTCGCACAACACAGGTGCTATAAAAAAAATATCTAACTTGCACCGTTCATATATGCCTCTATTATATGTTCTTCTATTTCCTTAAGGAGAGGATGGTTGGCATGTTGGAATTCCACTCAGTGGTAGGAATAGACAAGGTTCAAATGAGGAGACAAAGACCGTAACTCAACGGTAATATTATGCATAAAGACTACAGATAAGGGAAGATGCAAATGCCTACCTTCTACGTGGTGGTCGACTTTTGCAACAGTATATTGTTAATGCATATAGTAGCATGGAAGAATATAGATTAGTATGGATACATAATAATAAAAAAGCATTGCAAGATTGCCCACTATGATATGTTGGTATGTGTTGAAGTTCCTAATAACCAACATAATTAGTCATTAATGTCCATGGACCATGTGGGGAACTAAATATGTGCTCTCCTTGCATGGTTAATGGGAGTTGCAAACATTGGTATCCTCAGAAGTTTTCTAAGACTACTAGCGTTGATGACAATGGATATCCAACTTACATGCGGAGAGATGATGGTAGTTTCATACAGGTAAAGGATCATAGGCTGGATAGTCGATGGGTTATTCCATATAACCCTTTTCTCTCTACTATGAGGTACAAATCCCATATTAACATAGAAGTATGATCTACCATTATAGCCATAAAGTATTTGTATAAGTATGTATACAAAGGACATGATAGAGCTACTGCAGAGTTGCGAGACACACACGGGGTTATTGATGAGGTTAATCAATATTTGGATGCACGGTACATGTTTGCGTCAAAGGCATGCTGGCTCTTATACCAATATGATTTGCATGATGAAAAGCCTGATATACAAAGGTTGCATGTCTATCTCCCGATGCGCAATTATGTAATATTCAATGATCAGGATGATTTGCCTGATGTGATTAGTTGTGACAGAAACCAAAGAACATCTTTGATCGAATGGTTCAAAGCTAATCAATTGTATGCGGATACAAGTAGCTTGCTATATGCTAATTTCCCTTGTAAGTGAGTGTGGAATTCAACTCTTCTATCATGGACTAAAAGGAAAAGGTGAAATATGATCGGACGCATGTATAATGTTAGTCTGAGTAGAGGTGAGCAATATTACTTACGCATGTTACTTACAGTGTGCAAAGGCTATAAATATTTTGAGGATTTACGAACAGTGAATGGACATTTGTATCCCTATTTTAAGGCTACTTGTGAAGCCAGAGGAATGTTCGAGAGCGATGAGGAGTGGTATATGTGTTCCAAGAAGCTGCAGTTTAAAAACCAGGATTCTAACTGCGTCAATTGTTTGTCATTGTAATGGTTTTTTTGTGAGCCTATATACCCTAGACATCTTTGGAATAAATTCTCCACCGAGCTTTCAGATGATTTTTTCCATTCCTTGCAAACGGAGAAGGTGTGAAGATATTAGTGTTTGTTATTCTATTACAAATAATCAATCTCTATTGCAAATGTAAGACCTCTTATGGAAAGCGGCTACATGATTCTGAAGGGTTGCCTATTCCTAATAGATCAAATGTTGCCAGTGTCAACAATGGTTTGCTGATGGAAGAGATGATGTTTGATTCTTTTCAACAGGCTAATTTGTGTGTTTCCATGGAAAGGAGTCTAAATAGTAATCAATCAAGAGCATTTGATACTATCTTTGAGGTTGTTTCTTTGAACCAAGGTGGTGTCTTTTTCCTTGATGGACCAGGTGGATCAGGAAGCAAAACATATCTTTATAATGCATTGTTGTCTCAATTACATGGAGAGAATCAAGTTGCATTGGCATGTGCATCATCTGGAAAACAGGTACATTGTTACTTTCAAATGGTCATATAGTGCACTCACATTTCAAAATCCCATTAGTGCTCAATGCTTCTAGCACATGTGGTATCAAAGCTAACAGCCCATTGGCTGAGGTGTTGAAGCTTACAAGGTTAATCATTTGGGATGAGGCTTCAATGATGCATCAGTAAGCATATGAAGCACTGGACATGACATTGAAAGGCATTATACACAGTGATATAGTGTTTGGTGGAAAAGTTATGCTCTTTGGTGGTGACTTCAGGAAAATCTTATTGGTTGTGCCAAAGGGATCACGTGAGGATATTGTTGATGCAACGTTATGTCGGTCACATATTTGGATATATGTGAATGTTTTAAAGCTCACCCAAAACATGCAGGTTAGACATAGTGCTTATGATTGTACAGAACAAGAATTTATCAAATGGACATTACAAATTGGAGATGGCTCTATAGGCCATCCAAACAATGAAGGCAGAGTGGTAATACCACCACGAATATTGATCCATAGGAACTCCATTTTGAGCTTGGTAGGATGGGTATACAAAGATCTTTTCAGAGACTGGAGGATTATGTATGCTTCTTTAAAGACCATGCTATACTTGCACCACGAAATCTAGAGGTTGATGAGGTCAATGAACTAGCCTTGAATGCATTTCTCGATCTTGAAAGAGAATACCTCAGTGCAAATTTGGTTGTTTCTTCTGAGAATGACGTAACATTATATCTAATTGAGTACTTGAATAGTTTGAACTTGGGTGGTGGTTACCCTCCTCACCACTTGCTTCTAAAGATTAATGCTCCTATCATGCTGCTCCACAATTTGGATCCTCTTGGCGGGGACTTTGTAATGGTACTAGATTGATATGCAAGCAATTTCACTCAAAGGTGATAGAAGCAAAATCATTACATTATGTATAAACATTGGAGCATTGGTCTTTATTCCTCAGATAACATTCATACCTACTATGCTTCAACTACCTTTTGACATGAGAAGGAGACAATTTCCTGTAAGGTTAGCTTTAGTATGTTAATCCAAGGACAAACATTGAGTATATTGGGACTTTATCTGGCCACACAAGGACAATTGTACATTGCTATGTCACGTGTTAGATCATCTGATGCAGTGAAAGTGTGTGTAAAGTATACTATAAAATAGGAAAGCAGCATAGAAGGTTCAAACAAAGTCTTCACAACCAATGTTGTCTACAAGGAGGTTTTCCAAATGGCATGCATCAGAATTTAAATTTAATCTATGCCCAAAAGGTAGAGAACAAGCTATTGATACAATAGCTTACAAACGTTAGCGACTACATTCGTAGATATCTCAGTATCAATGAAGTAAGCATTTGAAAAGAGAATGTTTGCAATGATGTGACATGTGTAATCTATGTTTTCTTTCTGTGCAATCTTTCACAATGATGGTACTTTCTTTGGTAATATTAAATTCATGTGTATAAATCTACTTGCATTGAGCTAAAGCTACCATGTAGATCCACCATGTAGATCCACAAGACAAGCATTTTTTTATTTTGGAATTGGCTGGAATTAGAAAGTGCAACACAACACACACCCATGTGTGCCATCACTTGCACAATGAGGGCTTGAACTTTGGGACTCTAAAGAAACACCTCTCTCTACTACACTAATTTGCAGTCGACAAGGATGAGCCCTTCATTTTTATACATACAAGAATACTCTTGCCTGTAAGGGACAGGTCAAGCCACTAGTTCATACAAAATGACAATAGATCTAACAAGTAGTGCTATTGTAACGCAAAGTAAAGCAAAAGGCACTATGCTTAGCTGACGTTTTATTTAAATAAATAAATATATATATATATATATAAAGAGGAACAACTTCATCGCCTCACTCTGAGGCTCACCAGTGCACAGCAGTGCACAACACTCATCAGTGCACATCAGCTCTCATTAGTGCATAGCAGCTCTCAGCAACTCACAGAGAAGATGGAAGAAAAACATGAACTACTGAACAACTAGTTCCAAGCGCTCTGCTTTATAGCC
Source organism: Cibotium barometz (assembly GCF_041138505.1). NCBI lineage: Eukaryota > Viridiplantae > Streptophyta > Polypodiopsida > Cyatheales > Cibotiaceae > Cibotium > Cibotium barometz. The sequence continues at coordinate 5,216,015 of NC_141100.1, read as the reverse complement.
ACCGATGGGAGAAGAAGAAGCTTCACAGCCTTCTTAGAAGGCTTAGCCAATTCAAGCACACAGCTGCTTGCTCTAGTGTAGAAAGGAGACAACTCATAGAGTAGCTGGAAGAAAAACATGAACTACTGAATAGCTAGTTCAAGCGCTCTACTTTACAGGCACCTTTATAGCCTTTTTAGAAGACTCAGCCAATTCAAGCACACAACTGCTTGCTCTAGCGCAGAGAGGAGAGAAAGAAGAAGAAAATTTTGCTAGAAAAATATTCACACCAACGTGAGGAAATATTTTGAGCTTGCTTTAATCTCTAGGGTTATATACTTTTTTCATACCTAAGGTTACATACCCCAAACCATTAATCCTTTGGTCCACCCTCCATTTCGATCCTTTGGGTTTCTTTATTCACATACCCTGGCCCATTAATTTCTTCATTCTACACTAGTTACTCATCTACCACATGGATGTGGGTTGTTCATATGTGATGATTGAGTTCGTTCTCACGCCTTGAGCCTCGAGGAGGTTGTTTGTGCACAGCGTGGTAGTTTTGAGGCTTCTTCACATGTGGTGGGCCTTGAGGAGGTTATTTGCACACATTAAGTTGAATTGGGTCTATTCACACATAGTGTGAGTTTTGTGCATTGCTAGCTATATGCCTAGTGTATTGTGGGCACGTTTGGGGATTTGGTGAGTTTATTTACACACGGCCCATACTTTGGGTATTTTGCATGTTTGTATGGCGCCGAGGTGTAGCATTGTGTATGTATGCCATTCATGCAGGTGAGCTATATGCATATCATGATTATCATATGTTTATCTTGGATAAGTAGTCAGCATTATCATGTTATTTTGATGAGCACACACCTGCTAGAACCTTCTTCCTCACAAAGTGATAGGGAACCTCAATGTGATTTGTTCTAGCATGGTATACTAGGTTAGTGGCCAACTGTATGCTATTCATGTTGTCACAATAAATGATAATTGCCCTATCCACCACGGGCTCACCCATATCACACCAAAGTAGCTTCTGAAACCAAGCTACCTCACAAGCTACCATAGCAGCACCCCTATACTCTGCCTCTGTACTCAACAAGGCAATGTTGGCTGCTTCTTACTTCTCCAACTCATAGAAGCACTCCCAAATGAGAACATAAAACCACTGGTAGATATCTTGTCTACAACACTACTAGCCCAATCAGCATCTATGCACCCATGTAGTTGTATCTCTATACCAGCCTCATAAAAAAGTCCATAATTGAGTGTGGACTTTATGTACCTGAGAATCCGTCTAGCTGCATCCAAGTGTGACTTCCTAGGGGCCTACATAAACTAACTCACAAGTCCAACAACATAGCTCAAGTCTAGCCTAGTAATGGTCATGTAGATCAAGCTACCCACTATGCACTTGTAATAAGTAGTGGGGTCTTCCAAAAGCTCACGTGTATCTGCGGAAAGCTTTGTGTTCTGCTTCAATGGCACTGAAATAGGCTTACAACCTGTTATACCATACTTGGACAACATGTCCAAGCCATACTGCCTTTACAATAACAAAATGCCATGAGGTGATCTCACCACCTCTATGCTGGCAAGAAATATCGTAGCTCACCCAAATCCTTCATCTCAAACTTCTACTTCAAAAGCCTCTTGACATCATGTATGTCAGCATCACTATCACCAATGATAATCAAGTCATCCACATAGATGACTAATAGCATGATCCCTCTGCCTGTATTTTTTACATAAAGTGAAAAATTTGCATTGGATATATGAAATCCAATGGTAACAAGATACTCCTCAATCTTATTTAATCATGCTCTGGATGCTTGCATAACTTGCACACAAAATCTGGGTGTGCATCACTCTCATAACCCGGTGGTTATATCATATATACTTCTTCTTGCCAATCACCTTGAAAGAAGGCATTTTTTACATCCATGTGATGTAAAGACCAACCCTTTGCTATGCAGCCATAGCAATGATATCTCTCGCAATTGCCATTCTTGTAATCAAGATGAATATCTCCTCATAGTCAATGCCATAAGTCTACGTATAGCCCTTGGCAACCAATCTTACCTTATACCTACTCACTGAACCATTAGCGTTATGCTCGACTTTATACATCCAATTACCTTCTTTTCCTTAGGCAAAGGCACAATAACTCCCATGTTGCATTTTCATCCAATGCTACCATCTCCTCATTCATGGCATCTTCCCATTTCTTATTTCCAAGTGCCTACTCAAAACAAATGGACTCCAACTCCTTTACTGCTTTAACCATGTATTTGTAATGATGGGTTGTATATCCATCATTAACCAAAACAAATGGACTCCAACTCCTTTATTGCTTTAACCATGTATTTGTAATGATGGGTTGTATATCCATCATATCTTAACCTATCAATGGGTACCTGACCCTCGTAGACTTGCGTACACCTCCTCTTATACCAGGAGTAACCACAGACAAAATGCCAAGCTCTTCATCAAGGCTTTACTCAGAGATGCTAGAATCACCATCCACATATGAGTGGCACCTGCTCCTGACAGATCAAGCACAAAAGGTTAATCTACCTTTTCCTTCCCTTTGCATGATACATGTGTATCTACATCTGTCCTCAACCTGCATGACCATGGACTAACATTGGATCCACTACTAGAGGACTCTCCAAGTCCACTAAGAACTTGTGAGGTTTCTGCTCTACATGTGGTGCAATATCAACACTTCTTGCATCTACATCTTCCTTCACTGTCTCTGATGGTGCATACTAGCTACTCATCTCATCAAAGACCAACTCTTCTTACATGCATCTCACAAGTGGTAGCTTTATAACATCTATAACCTTTCTGCTCCATAGCATAACCAATAAAGATGCATTTCTGTGCCTTTGGATCCAACTTTATTCTTACTTCATCAAGTACACATATGCAGTACACCCAAACACTTTCAAGTGCGACACATCCAATATTATGCCTGTAAACTTATGTTCAGGCATCATACCATGAACATCAAGGCACGTGCCACTTTTGCAATGTGCCTTTTTTTTCTTTCTGCAACACCATTCTGTTGGCAAAGTATACAGGTGCATGTAAATTGTCTCTTGATTCCCTACTTTCTTAGGAAATCACTGAACTCATTGGAGAAATATTCTTCACCCCCACCATCTGATCTCAAGCATTTTATTTGCTTACCCTTTTCCTTCTCGACCAAGGCTTTAAATCTTTGAAAGTGAGCAAATACCTCAGTTTTCTCCTTCATGAAGTAATCCCACACTTTTCTAGTATGGGTCATCCCCAGGAATGTAACATAACACCTACAACCTATAATTGTTGCAGTCTTGACCGGTCCCCATGCATCTAAATGTATACCATCTAATGGCCTTGCACTGACATGCTTTTCATGTGGGAAAGCATGTTTGCCATGCTTACCAAGCTAGCATGCTTCACATCCTTTATGTGTACCATCAATCTTAAACTTTAGCAAACTTGCAATAAATTTTGTGCCTGCATAGACTTTAGTGTGTATATTCACACGACCAATGCGCTTGTGCCATATGTTAATATTTGCAATGACACTTGTTCCATGCCGCGCAAAAAAGGGTTACCTTTATCTCAGGCATGTTCACATACAAGTAAACATCCTACCATTTTTGTTACCCTTTGTAACCAAGCGGCAGTGATTTTTGAAGTCTTTCACAAAACATCTTTGAGGATTAAAACTCACTTGCAGACCCTGCTCAACCATCTGTCCAACAAAAACCATGTTCTTTGTAATATTTGGAACATGAAATACTTTTTCTAAGTAATTAATTTTGCCATCCTGTACAGACAATGGCACTTTACCAATATGCACCATGGGATGCGCAATATTATCAATTGTTTCTACATAACCTGGTTTCTCCATTTTTTGCATTGCTCTAAACCAGTTACCATGACCGGTCATGTGGTTAGAGGTGTGAGAATCCGAATACCATATATCTTGAGATCCTGACACATCTCCCGTGGGGTGGAACTGAGCATGTGCTGCATCACAAACAACTGCTCACTTCTATAATCACCACCCTATTTACTAGATGATGCATAGTTGCCTTACTGTAACTTTCCACTTTTAATGGCATTCTACTTTTTATAGCAGCTCTTTGCCATGTGCCCTGGTTTGCCACAATAATAACACTCTATACTATTTGCACTCTGATTTCTTTGCCAATCACCTCAGCCTCTTTGGCTCCCCTTATCTTTAGATTTGCCTCTTCCACATGTGTATAATTGTTGTGAATCATTGGACTATTGTTGTCCAGAATTTTGGTTTCCTTGTTGGCCCCACCATCTTGGCCTCAACTCTGACCTCTACCTCTGCCTCTACCTAAATTAGAGTAGAAGGCTTATTCTGATGTGTTCTTTCTTGTGAAGAAGAGTCCTCACCTAGAGGCTTTTTTTCTATGATCCGCATAGACAAAAAAGTCTCGAAAGTTCGGAATATTCTCTTTGACTGTAATGGAGGTCTTGAATGGCTTGTACCTCTCTTTGCCAAGCCCATTCAAACAGACAGTCACCAAATCATCATCTTCCACCGATACATTGATAAACCCAAGGGATTTAACAATGCTCTTGGTCTTTAAAGCATACATTGATAAACCCAAGGGATTTAACAATGCTCTTGGTCTTTAAAGCATACTTATTGATATACATGATTTTCTTTTCCACTATATGTAGCTCATGTTTTAGCCAGTTTCCTTGCCTTTGTATTGGTTTGGAACATCTACACCAGGTTTTGCCATGCAACTGCTGAGTGTTAGCATCATGTATGTGTCCTATCATTCTGTTTGTGGTGACACTAATCGAAAGACAATACATGAATTTCCTTGGACCCTGGTTCCAATCCTTGAATGCCTTTATATCCGGCTAGAGTGGCATTCTCTTTAGACAACTCTGGAGGCTCCTCATTGTCTCCTTTTCAACATAGTCCCAAAATCCTTTACCCATAGTTAAGACTTTGACTCATTAGAGTAATTCCCCCATTAGAAGATTTTTCCCATGGCAGAATCACCCGTGCCTTCCAGGCGAGAGGAGTCTTTCAAGCCCGCCGGTCTCAGAGGGACCGCCCAGGCTAGCCTCTCGTCTCGAACATCCGTGGTGGGCGAGGCCCCGAGTGTGGATCCCCGCCCCGCGGGGGAGGCTGACGCCGCTTCCGCCCCGCTGTCTTGGCAGGGCACCACGGAGGGGACAAGAACCCCACAAGAGGGATGTCTACACGCGAGGGTGGGCTTATTCACCGCACTAGCCTGGGCCCTCAGAACTAGACATCATCACAATCACTCGCCTCCATTGGCGAATCTCATTCTCCCAATGGTATGAGGGATACCATGGGTCAATCCCGAGCTTTTCTAACGACACCGCCTGGCTACACAAGCATAGAAACGGAGCTAGCATCGAAGCCAGGTGAAAAAAAAATACATGTACTCTTTCTCTTAAAGATAGCAATTTCAATACAAACCATTGATTACAAAATATAACATCACTTCAAATAGTAACTTCATACAATTTATAACATGGAAAATTCACATCTTCTTTCTTGATTTATTGATATTAATATTAAAGAATAATTTAAAACTTCTTTTAAATGATAACTAAGCTTACCTGGCCACCATTCCCTTGTGGAGCTTGCAAAACGGGAAGGTTGGAGCTGCATTAGGAGCATCTTCTCTAATCTCATTGTTGCGTGCTTCTCCCGAGGTGACATTTTGGCATTTTTGGGATGGGACCATCTTTATTACCGCCTTGTAGTGCTCGATGCCACGTTCGCAATGCTTCAATCGGATCTCGATTCCGAGATCATTTGCTCACTCTATGAGTAAAAAACTATGGCGTGTGAACCTCCTCTAGGCTCAAAAACCTCTTTGCTAAAGTCTACACAAATGGGGGGCTGGGGAGAATTTGTGAGATGTCCTAAAGGCAAAAACATTTTGCTAAAGGGGTGAGGGTTGTTGTAAGTCTCTTCACACGGGGGAGGGGGGGAAAGAATTAAGGACACCCTCTCCTCACAAGGGTGGGGTGATTGAGAATGGCCTTATCTGAGAGTAGGCTGATTAGGGGGTGCTGAGAGGAAGGCTGGAAGGTACCATCAAAGTGTACCGATCAGTGGTCTGCATGGGCCTGGGGAAAGGTACGGTGGTGGTGCACAGGCAAAGGTGTGGTATGCATGTATCCTTTTGGTCAGAGGCAGCATGGATGTCCATGTGGCGGTACATGTGGACCATACAGTGGGTGGTCAGCCTTTGGTCCTTACACGGCCATTGTATGAGCGCCCTGGTGAGTGTGTACGATCCTTTTTGGGGCAGGGTCCATAAATTTAGGACGTTGGCCTCAATTTGTGTGCTGTCGGACCGCCCGGGGGGGGATTTTTTTCGGCAAAAATGTCCGAGATGTTCCCCTGGTCGTTGGGGTGCAGACCTTCCATCAATCGGACGCCCGATCGTGCATTTATTAAGGTTTAAAGGTCATCATTTTTTAAACTAAAAATAACTAAAATTCACGTATAGGCTTGATCTGATGTCCATTTTGGATGCTGTGTAAAATCCTATATTAGGGTAAAATACATGTAGATTCCAAATTTGGACTCGAAATTTGAAGATTCTAAGTGGATTTTCTCATTTAATAAAAACACTAATTTTTACACCATAAAAACTCATCAATTCATCTATTATACAGGGACATTTCTTTATTAATGAAGATGGGCATGTTACATCCTTCCCCCCTTAAATAAATCGAGATGTCCTCATCTCGTCTCATGAATTGGGGATAGTCCTTTAAGAGTGTAGATTCATCTTCCCAAGTTGCATCCTCTTTAGGGTAATCTTGAAAAGATGCATTAGAATAAAAATATTAGCTCCAAAAATCCTAAAAGAAATAAGTACATAAGAATAGTTCTATTAAGATTGTGGACCCTCCACGAGCTGCTCTGGACCTACCTCGCCCGAGAGGAGTTACCTTGGACCAAGCCTCTGCACTTCAGCATGCCCGACACCCTCGACCCCCCCGTCCACGATCACCTCATCAGCTCCAGATCCAGGACATGCTCCACCACCATCGAGCTACCTTTCCATGCGACATAGCTGAGGGAGACCTCTCGGCCATACTCGTCAGCCCCATGCTTGACATTTTGGAGAGTGGCATACCATATACTTGGAGCTGATGTTGCTCCCATGTTTTTATGTTCTTAGTATTCCACGAGTTTCCATGGACAGTTTTGTATCACCCCAGTGAGATAGCTACATTTATGTTTTCTGTCTGTTTTACTTTCCATTCCATGATGGATATGCTATGGACATTATTGTATCACTTTGGTCTCATAGGCCCATTGGGTCTTTAGTAGACGCTTAATATATCTTTCTTTCTTTCTCCCTCTCTCTCATTCTCCCCCTTCCAAAAGGGCTCTCTCTCTCTCTCCCTCTCTCTCCCTCTCTCTCTCTCTCCCCCTCCCTTAGGGCTTGCTCCCCTTGGCCCCCTCTCCCTCTCTCGCCCTCTCTCGCTCTATCTCCCCCTCCCTTAGGGCTCTCTCCCCTTGGCTCTCTCTCCCTCTCCCTCTCCCCCTCCCTTAGGGATCTCTCCCCTTGGCTCCCTCTCCCGTAGGGCTCTCTCTCTCTCTCTCCCCTTGGCTCTCTCTCTCTCTCCCTCTCCCCCTCCCTCTCCCTTAGGGCTCTCTCTCTCTCTCTCTCTCCCCTTGGCTCTCTCTCCCTCTCCCTCTCCCCCTCCCTCTCCCTTGGCTCTCTCTCCCTCTCCCTCTCCCCCTCCCTCTCCCTTAGGGCTCTCTCTCTCTCTCTCTCTCCCCCTTGGCTTTCTCTCTCCCTCCCCCCCCTTTGGCTCTCTCTCCCCCCCTTGGCTCTCTCTCTCTCTCTCTCTCATTCTCCCCCTCCCCAAAGGGATCTCTCTCTCTCTCCCTCCCTCCCTCCCTTAGGGCTTTCTCCCCTTGGCTCTCATTCTCCCCCTCCCCAAAGGGCTCTCTCTCTCTCTCTCTCTTGCTCTCTCTCTCTCTCTCTCTCTCCTTGGCTCTCTCTCTCTCTCTCTCTCTCTCTCTCTCTCCCCTTGGATCTCATTCTCCCCCTCCCCAAAGGGCTCTCTCTCTCTCTCTCTCTCCCCCTCCCTTAGGGCTCTCTCCCCTTGGCTCTCTCTCCCTCCCTCCCTCCCTTAGGTCTCTCTCTCTTCCCTCCCTCCCTCCCTTAGGGCTCTCTCCCCTTGGCTCTCATTCTCCCCCTCCCCAAAGGGCTCTCTCTCTCTCTCTCTCTCTCTCTCTCTCTCTCTCTCTCTCTCTCTCTTAGGGCTCTCTCCCCTGGGCTCTCTCTCTCTCTTTCTCTCTCTCTCTCTCCCTCCCTTAGGGCTCTCTCCCCTTGGTTCTCTCTCCCTCTCCCCCTCCCTTAGAGCTCTCTCCGTCGGTATGCCAAGATTAGGTTAGCATGTGAGACCAAGAATTGGTACATGCCTAGATAAGTATGCCACATGCAATTAGTATAGATGTATAGATTATAATTGATACATGCCTAGGTAAGTAAGCTAGGTGTAGCTAGTATGGATGTATACATTAATATGTTTATATGCATTATTCTATAGTATATTGTGTCCACCTAGGAATTGATACATCTCTAGAATTGCTACATCCCTTGGTTGGTACATGGTTCAATTAGTATGCTACCTTTAAAGTTTAAACCTAAGGAAAGGGGTGAGCCCAAGATCATCAACACCACTTCACAAAGGTATAAGCAACATGGCCGATAAACCTTTACAAACCTTTGGCATTAGCTAGGGCTCTCTCCCTCTCTCTCTCTCTCTGTCTCTCTCTCTCTCTCTCTACCCCTCCTTAGGGTTCTCCCTCTCTCCCTTAGGGCTCCTCTCTCTCTCCCTCCCCTTGGCTCTCTCTCCCTCTCTCTCTCCCTTAGAGGGCTCTCTCCCTCTCTCTCTCCCTTAGAGGGCTCTCTCACTCTCACTCTCTCTCCCTCCCTTAGCTCTCTCCCTCTCTCTCTCTCTCCCTTTCTCTCTCTCTCTCTCTCTCATTCTCCCCCTCCCCAAAGGGCTCTCTCTCTCCCTTAGGGCTCTCTCCCTCCCTCCCTCTCTCTCTTCTCTCTCTCTCCCCCTCCCTCCCCTTGGCTCTCTCTCTCTCCCCCCTCTCTCTCTCTCTCTCTCTCTCTCCCTCCCCTTAGGGGGCTCTCTCCCTCTCTCTCTCTCCCCCTCCCTTAGGGCTGTCTCTCTCTCCCTCACTTAGGGCTCTCTCCCTCTCTCTCTCTCTCCCCCTCCCTTAGGGCTCTCTCTCTCTCCCCCCTCCCTTAGGGCTCTCTCTCCCTCCCCTTGGCTATCTCTCCCTCTCTCTCTCTCCCCCTCCCTTAGGGCTCTCTCTCTCTCTCTCTCCCCCTCCCTTAGGGCTCTCTCTCTCTCTCTCTCTCTCTCTCTCTCTCTCTCTCCCTCCCTTAGGGGGCTCTCTCCCTCCCTCCCTCCCTCTCTCCCCCTCCCTTAGGGCTCTCTCTCTCTCCCTCCCTTAGGGCTCTCTCCCGCTCTCTCTATCCCCCTCCCTTAGGGCTCCCTCTCTCTCTCCCTCCCTTAGGGCTCTCTCCCTCCCTCTCTCTCCCCCTCCCTTAGGGCTCTCTCTCTCTCTCTCTCCCTCCCTTAGGGCTCCCTCTCTCTCTCTCTCTCTCTCCCTTGGCTCTCTCTCTCTCTCTCTCTCTCCCTCTCTCTCCCCCCTTGGCTCTCTCTCTCTCTCTCTCTCCCTCTCTCTATCTCTATCTCTCCCTCTCTCTCTCTCCCCCTCCCTTAGGGCTCTCTCTCTCTCTTTGGCAAAGTTTCCTATTGGTGTGGTCGTCTTTGTGATTGATTTTGCAGAGAACTACACCTTCACACCTTTTCAGGAGATACAATCTAAGTATTACTTCTCGGAGTAGGTAATGGTTATATTTCATAATATTTGTTTCGTGTTTGAGCTATATCACTTATTTGATTTTTTGTGTCCTAATTGTCTCTCTTGCTTACCTCACCAGGTTGCTATTATGGTCCACATTAGTTATCGACATGCAAAGGCGGCTCATGTAGATAGGATAGCGAGTACCCCCGAGGCCAGTGTCATTATTTGAGAGTCTCTCTCTCTCTCTCTCTCTCTCTCTCTCTCTCTCTCTCTCTCCCTCCCTTAGGGCTCTCTCTCTCTCTCTCTCTCTCTCTCCCCCTCCCTTAGGGCTCTCTCTCTCTCTCTCTCTCTCTCTCTCTCTCTCTCCCCCTCCCTTAGGGCTCTCTCTCTCTCCCTCCCTTAGGGCTCTCTCCCTCTCTCTTTATCTCCATCCCTTAGGGTTCTCTCTCTCTCTCCCTCCCTTAGGGCTCTCTCTCTCTCTCTCCATCACTTAGGGCTCTCTCCCTCCCTCCCTTAGGGCTCTCTCTCTCTCCATCCCTTAGGGCTCTCCTCTCTCTCTCTCCCCCTGCCTTAGGGCTCTCTCTTTGGCTCTCTCTCTCTCTCTCTCCCTCTCTCCCTTAGGGGGCTCTCTCCCTCTCTCTCTCTCCCCCTCCCTTAGGGCTCTCTCTCTCTCTCTCCATCCCTTAGGGCTCTCTCCCTCCCTCCCTTAGGGCTCTCTCTCTCTCCTCCCGTAGGGCTCTCTCTCTCTCCCTCAGGGCTCTCTCCCTCTCTCTCTATCCCCCTCCCTTAGGGCTCTCTCTCTCTCTCCATCCCTTAGCCAACAGATGGCTTGCGGCTATGCCAAGCCTCATATGGAGTGACAACCTGTAATGCTTTGGTGGGACACCTGTTTAGTACATAAGTGGCACACATGACAGCCTCAAGCCAAAAACCATGTGGTAGACTTTGACTCTTAACCATACATCTTGCCATTTCCATGAGAGACCTGTTTTTTCTCTCAGCCACACCATTTTGCTGTGGTGTATACGGCACTGTACATTGGTGTTTTATCCCACGCTCAGCCAGAAATGCATTAAATTCTGAAGACATATACTCCCCCCCTCGATCTGAACGGAGGGTGCCCATCTTACTTTCTGACACATTTTCAGCCATAACCAAAAACTGTTTGAAGCACAAAAACACTTCGGACTTTGCCTTCAAAGGATATACCCATGCATGCCTGGTAAAATCATCAATGAAAGTCACGAAGTAAAGGTAGTTTCCAAATGATGGAGTTTGCATGGGACCACAAACATCACTGTGAACAAGCTGCAATCTGCGTTCAGCTCTCACTGATCCATCTTTGGGAAAGGAAGCACGCTGCATTTTACCCAATATGCAGCCCTCACAAACATGCTTGACAGGTGCCTCAAGCTTAGGCAAAGAAGACACCATTTCAGATTTCTGCAGGCGCAGCAAACTTGCAAAATTCAGATGACCAAAACGTGCATGCCACAGTTTTGCATTTGAAATAGCCTGCGTATCCATAATAGCACATGCTGAATCCTCTACACATTTGCCATCCATATTGAGCTTATACAGCCCTCGACATAGTGAACCAGATGCTACAATGATGTCACCACAAGAGAGATCATGAACAGTACATCTGTCATCCACAAATTTTACAACCAAACCTGTTTTGGCAAATGCGGAGACTGACAGCAGATTCTTTTTGATCCCTGGCACATACAATGCATCAAAAAGTGTAAAGGTGTTGCCATTTGCAACATTCAGCACAATCTGTCCAACTCCTTCAACGGGATAAGAGGAGTTATTGGCACAAGTGACAGTATTCCCTGTGGGAGCAGACTCAAGGAAAGTGAATAAACTGCGCTGCGAGGTGATATGCTTAGTGGCACCACTGTCAAAGTACCATACATCTGAATCTACTGCAGACATACATGTGTCATGCAAAGATGGGTCATAACTGCACTGCGCATTGAATGCCCATTCTGTATCTAGCACAACATTAGCAGATTCATTGTTAGAAGGAGAGGCATCTGCAACAGCCATACCAGCCTCTTTCTTCTTAGCCTCTTTCGCAGCCAGCTTAGGACACGCTTTGATGACATGATCATTTCCCTTACAGTACTTGCAAAATGTCTTCTGTTTGTCACCCTTCTTCTCATCTTTGTCTTCCTTCTTTGGTTGCGCAGCATTTGCAGATTTCTGCTTACTAGAAGAAAAGCCAGCTTTACCTTTCCCGCTTCTCTGACTAGCAACGAAAGCTTGATCTGCGACACGCATAATATTCCTGTTTTGCCTTGACTGGTCTTCTTGCAGCAAAACAGAAACTAACTCCTCAAATGATAAGGCATTGGGATTGCCTTTCATCATCAAGCGAAGAGTGGAAGCAAAACCCTGATAAGAATCTGGTAGACCATTCAAAACAATCTGCACAAGTGAACTGTCTGACAGGATTTCATCTGCAGAAATGAGCTGCTCTTTGAAATCCTTGATCTTTGTCAAAAAGCTATCCATAGAATCACCTTCGTTCATATGCTCACTCTCCAACTGTTTTCGGAGGTAAGCAACACGAGCCTCATTTCTTGCCTGATACAATGTGGCAAGTACGTCCCAAGCATCCTTAGAAGTCCTGCAGGAGCGAATATGTGGGATAATGGTACGTTTGACAGACAGCGCAATCAAGGCATGAGCCTGCGCATCTCTACCATCCCAACGAATCTGCTCTGCTGAAAGTGGTGGTTCTCGAACAGCTGCTACAGCACTTGTGCCTGCACCATCATCAACAGTACCTGTTTCTGATGTGTTTGCAGCATTCCCAGCCACAATAGGACGTGCATCAATACCCTGCACAATGTTCCATAACCCCTTTGCTACCAATACATGTCGCATCATATATGCCCACAATGGATAGTTGGTGCCATCCAACTTATCCTCAGCAGCCAACATGCGGAATACATCATTGTTGTCAGCCATGGCCAATGACTGTACTACTAGATGTAAATGCTGTCTGTAAGAGGTAAACCTGTATAAAATCGACCTGTGCTATGTAGCACAGCCCAAAACAGACGAATGGGCACCTGTCCTGCAGATTTTAATCTTGACAGAAAATCTGCACAGTAGGACAATTTTGCCTGCGCAGTACTTGGAATGCAAAAACGGAGGGCGAAATGACTTCAGATCAAAATTCTGAAATGACCAAGCCCTACGGGCTCTCCCACGGCATATACTAACCTGCACAGACGCTCGTGAAACCTCGTCGCAATCGGAGGAGATGAAGCGGCAGGTGCCGGTGATGCTGCCCGGGAGGAGGAAGCCTGCTCTGATACCAATTGTTGGAATTAGGGTTGCAGGAATGCACACACAACTTCAAGAAGATGAGGAAGCTTGAGCACAACACAATAGTGTATTATGAGTGCCAAAAATGAAAGATAACAAGCCCTAGAAGATAATGGGCGTATATACAATGCACGGGGGAAAAAACCTCCTAGTGAGGGAAAAAGTGCCCCGGCGGTCCTAAGTGTGTTCACACACATCACTACTATAATATGGTAACAGACATTGATCACATATTCCAACACTGGACCAGACAGAGGACATTATGGGGACCACTTACTAGAGTTGGGAACCAGGGCATCGTCTCGTTATTTATAACGGGATGCTACAGTGGTCGGGATCAAGAGGGTTGACATGCTTCCCACATGGGGGTCATACACGGACCGGAGGCACGGTGGTAGACTACATTATGGGGTCTTTGGAGGCATCATAGCTTGTCACCTCATTCTCCATTCCACCTCGTCCTATTGGGGCAGATCATACATACTTGGCATTTTCACTAGCCGGAACACCAGTATCACCAGCCCCCCACATACCGACGCCACACACTATCATCTACTTCACACATGACATGGCAGACATATACACTGGCAAAGTAGAGGATGGGCTCCTACTCATGGATCCCCTGGCACCTATGGATACCATTACATCCCAGCTGTGGCACCACTCCTACACACGGCTGCATTACAGAGCTTCCCACATCGTGTCCACTCAGGAGAGCCTGCGAGATCTGGGACTATGGCCCAGAACAGATGGTATGATGACGAGTGCAGAGCCCTATACTCACGGCTCCACATACAGAGAGCCTTGGGAGCCATCTCACAAAGCAGGAGTTGAGAAGAGAGATGAGGAGACTTACTCGCCGCAAAAGGCGGGCCTTCGCAGAGATATATGAGCTAGAGATCTTTCATTTCTATAGCCCTGTTTAGGGTCCATAAACACAACAAGACTAAATACTATTGACACAGCAAAACACCTCCATTAGGTAACACTAGCTTCAATTACCTTATCAGACTAAACATAGACTGAACATAGAGAACA